>NW_027411755.1:170869146-171239146 GCF_047663935.1 Musca autumnalis
ATAAGTTTTAATTTGAAATCTTCAAACATACAAACATTTTTATGAGAAAAAATATTATAAGTAGTTACAGTAGCTTAACAAATTTTGTTCGACCAAACCATTAGGGGCCCCCCCCGGGCCCCCTGTGCCCCCCCTGCGTACGTCCCTGTGCAGGGAGGTTTTGACGCTTGAACCATTATCTCAGGAAGAATTGACTTACTCCGGAAAAAGATTGTACCGTTGTAAATGAGGCCGCTAGAACAATCTACTGAAAAAAGAATCAAAACGAAGCGAGAGGAGCTCTTAAACTTAACTTTTCGCGAATTTTGTGTGGGAGGTACCTGAAGAAGTGGACCGATATAGCCCATATTCCAACTTCATACATGACTGGATGAAATAATATGATCTGTAAAGTCTACACCAATCAGAAACTCCCTGCGAGAATTATCTTGCAGATTTGCCATTTTGGTTGGTGCCGTCAGGAATTCTTGGAACTTTTAGGCCAATATCTTAGGAAGTATGGACTTGCGCAGGAAAAAAATTGTATCGTCGTAAAGGGAGCCGCAAGGACATCTTACTGAAACCAATTTCAAAACGATCCGAGAGGAGCTATTAAACTTCACTTTATCCAAATGTTGTGTGGGAGGTACCCGAAGTAGTGGACCAATATAGTCTATATTCAAACCCGATCTATATCTGCAAGGTATAATACGATGTGCAAAGTATGGACAAAATCAATTGCTTCCTTCGAGAGTTATCGTTCACACCATTTTACAGACAAATTTTGAACTTTTGCGGTGGAGGTACCCGAAGGAGTGGACCAATCTTCGAACTTAAAGTAAGCTTGGATAAAATAATACGATACCAAAAATTTGTTTCGAATCGAATGATCCGTTCGAGAGTTATCCTGCGCACCAACCACACAGACGGACGGACTTGGCTAAATCGACTCCAAATTGTCTGAAACGAATTTCGTCCAAACATACTTGGGGTCTAAGACCGTTATTTCGATGAGGCACATTTTTGGTCATATCAAAGTGTATATAACCTTTCTAGCCTATAGGCTCAGGGTATAAAAATACCACACCAGTACCATGCGGGGAATATTGTCCTAATAACGAAACTGCGTTTTTTTAGGTGAATTCGGTCAAAAAGTTCCGGCAAACGAAGCAATTTTTAAAGGCCTTCTGATAATTTTTATCTCAGCGGTTGTTCAAGACTCTCAGGGGTTATTCAGGACTCGTTCATGCGACGGACTTCGACAGGGACTTTGTTGCAGCAAGCTGCGTGAACACAGCCTCCAGTGAGTTGTGGTCGTCATCAGAAAACGCGACTCCCACACAGTCTCCCAAACAGCAGCGGCACAAGCAGCACTTAAAAACAGCCGTTGTTGTTCCAATTCCTGTAATTTAATTGCAATAGATTCCAAGGTAACATCGAGTAATAGGGGAAGATTAGTCGGAAAATTATCATGGTCATGGCGGGGCAGAAATCCAGGCTCAAAACCCTAGGGTACACAAGTTTGTATTTGTATCGTTTTTCTGTGTTGGGAGCAGTATATCCTGGAATGCCTGCTCCGGATTCTTTTGGTCTGTGCCGGGATTAAGGAAAACCCAGGAACAATATGGATGTGCTGTCACATCCGCATCCACCAAACTCAAATTTCGGTGAGATGCAATATAGGCCGGGAGTGGGTGCATTTCAGTGGTAATTTTGGACTCGTCATCAGATTACGTGAGTACCCCATAGTCCCCCCAACAACAGCCGAAGACGCACCATGATGTCACTCAGCACGGACAGAAACGAGTATTACCAAATCGTTCACATAAGCAACCACCTTATCCCCATGTGGTCAAGTTTATTCAGGATTTCGTTAATGACAAGGATCCAAAGCTGCAGTAAAAGCACCCCTCTGTGTGAAGTTCCTCGATTTACGTGCTTTGACATCATGCTACTTTTCAGTTTGGCAGTAATGACCATACTCTGCAGCATGGCGGTTATCCAGCTACTGGTTAGAGCCTGTTCTATTGCTGAGGTGCTAACGTTGTTAATGGCGCCAGAAATGCAGTAAAGCTTATTATTTGAGCTGCAAGGAATTCTGAATAGTCCAAACCACTTCGTGCGGGGCTGTGTCTGTCGAGCCTCCTTTAAGGTAAGCGTCTGCCATGTGCTGTTCACACACATTTTCGCGAATATGCACGGTCTATAAGACGTGCAGAAATGATGAGTCTGTACCTTTTTGGTGACTATGTTTTCCTGATTTGGGTACATGTCTCCAACTCATTGCTTCGTAGTTAAGGGATAAATATCTGATGTATATGTCTCCGCGCTCTGTAGCATTTTTGGTATACTACCATCTGGCACCGGAGATTTGTTCGGACCATGTGACTTTACTCGGCCCTTGATGTTCCAATCCCTGAAAATTCATCCGTTTTGCAATTTAATTGCAATGGACTTCGAGGTAAGATCGAGGAAATAGTGGATTTCATGCAACAATAACTGCAGTTGATAACGTTGTGATGGTTCAAGGTACTGAGGACGGATCGCACCAGAAGTGGAGGTCAGGCATCAGCTTTCCTTCCTTACTTCATTTTCCTTGCTTGCTTCATTTTGTTTCAGCGGTATTTTTCATCATATCTTTTACAACACGTATTTCAAACACATTTCAAACAAACAGTTTATTCTCGCATTTCGTTCGTCGTTGAAAAATGTAATGAAAACAATGGGATAGAGGCATTTTACAACTATGACATGTTCTGAAGAGTTGTGTATTACATTCTAGGGAATATTTTTCCAAACGAAAATATTCAGAAAAAATTAACGGTTTTGGAGATACGGTGCGAAATGTATAAAAATTGTGGTATTTTTGTATATATTTTGAAATTTGAGGCAATAAATGTAGTTTTTCGAGTTCATTATTTCTCCAAATATTGTATTCTTGTCCTTATCTAAAAATTTGCTTCAGAGGTCAGAAGAAGATTCGCATTGGTTTCTGAGATACAGCCCCGAATTTCTTTAAAAACTCAATATTTAACCATGTTTAGATGGGGCCATAAAATCCGAGCTTGATCTGACACAACAAAACCCTACTACGGTTTCTTGTCGTTTGGGTCTGTACTTTCAAAAAATCCTCAGTTCGAATTGTTTGCACAAGATCAGCTTAAAAATGTTGCACAGTGTAATACAACACGTTTTTAATGGCACTGAAATTAGTGTGTTATATATGTACTTAAAAGAATAAACGGCGTTATGTTCTGGTCGAACTGTTTATATCCTCCAAACACTGTATATATTTATTCCACATATTCGCACTTTTTGCATGGAAGTTCTTCCACCAAAAGGATTTCCAAAATCCAAATTTTTAAAAAGTATGCTAATAACCTCAACAACACAACACATGGTCGTATGTAAAACTGTCCTGAGTATGCTTATGTCAAATGACGCCTGGCGACACTGCGTGTTGCCTAGGCCAGAAGGTTCTTAGTGCCCCTCATACATAAAAAAACCCTTTAAAATAGCTTTACGTAACGATACATAACATTTTTAATTTTCATGATTTTTGGTGAAGTTGGGCCCCCCCCGAAATGAAATCCTGCGTACGTCCCTGGCCCCCATATAACGGTACCTCCCGACTTTCGGTATTTTGAGGGTTTTAGCTAAATTGTTTGCCCGAACTACCTGCCATTTAACATTTGAGGTTCCCTTTGGTCACAAAATATCTCCACCAAAAATTGTCAACATTTACCCCCATTTAAGGGTACCTCCCGATTTTCGGCTTTTTGAGGATTTTAAGTACATTTTTGGATCGAACTACCTGAAATTTAACATTTGAGGTTCCCAGCGGTCACAAAATATTTCCACAAAAATTTTTCAACATAGGTCTATGTTTTGATATAGCCCCCATATAACAGTACCTCCAGATTTTCGGTATTTTGAGGGTTTTAGCTAAATTTTTGGACTGAAGTACCTATAATTTAACATTTGAGGTTCCCAGTGGTCAAAAAATATCTCCACCAAAAATTGTCAATATAGGTCCATTCTTTAGTATTCCCCCATTTAAGGATACTTCCCGATTTTCGGCATTTTGAGGATTTTAGCTACATTTTTGGATCGAACTACCTGAAATTTAACATTTGAGGTTCCCAACGGTCATAAAATGTTTTCACAAAAATTTTTCAACTTAGGTCTATGTTTTGGTATAGCGCCTGCATAACGGTGCCTCCTGATTTTCTGTATTTTGAGCATTTAAGTCACATTTTTAGACCGAAGTACATATAATTTAACATTTGAGATTCCCAGTGGTCAAAAAATATCTCCATCAAAAATTGTCAACATAGGTCCATGTTTTGGCATAACCTTTTAAGGATACCTCCAGATTTTCGACATTTTGAGGATTTAACTACATTTTTGCATCGACCTACCTGAAATTTAACGTTTAAGGTTGGTTCCCAGCGGTCATAAAATATTTCCACAAAAATTTTTCAACATAGGTCTTTGTTTTGGTAGAGCGCCTATATAACAGTGCCTCACGATTTTCGGTGTTTTGTGGATTTAAGCTATATTTTTGGACAGAAGTACCTATAATTTGACATTTGAGGTTTCCAGTGGTCAAGAAATATCTCCATCAAAAACTGTCAACATAGGTCCATGTTTTGGTATTACCCCCATTTAAGGGTACCTCCCGATTTTCGGTATTTTGAGGATTTAAGCTACATTTTTGGACTGAAGTACATATTATTTAACATTTGAGGTTCCCAATGGTCACAAAATATCTCCACCAAAAATTGTCAACATAGGTCTATGTTTTGATATAACGCCTATATAACGGTGCATTCCGATTTTCTTTATTTTGAGGATTTTAGATACATTTTTGGTCCGAAGTACCTATAATTTAACGTTTGAGGTTCTTAGTGGTCAAAAAATATCTGCAGTAAAAATTGTCAGCATAGATAAATTTTTTGGTGTAGCCCCTAAATACTGGCACCTTCCTATTTTTTGTACTTTGAGATTTTTAACTATTTTTGACCGAACTACTTATTGTGTGACATTTGAGGGTGCTTTTGGTCACAAAACTTCTATACCAAAAATTGCCATCAAAGGTCCACACTTCGGCGCCCGATTGAAGAAATGTTTTGATACATTTTCTGACTTTATTTAGGTGTTTGGATATCCGTGGTCACAAAATATGTCTACCTAAAAATTTAAAAAAAAGAAAGCCAACTAAAATTTTATGGTGGAGGGTATCAAAAGTTCGGCCCGGTCGAACTTAACTCCTTTTAATTGTTTTGTTAGTATGGGATACTAACCCAAAGCCTTAATTTATCACTTTTACCGTTGTTAAGTTAAGTGAACGTGTCATTGAATGTTTGAGGGGTACTAAAGATTAGCTTAGTCGATCCAGGGATCAGATAATTATTCACCCAGATGCACAGAATGGACTGCGACTAGTAACTTCGAAGCTATCTAATATTAGACGTTGGGCACTCCACTTTACGCAACATGCATCGCTCTATTCAGCTTCACCGAAGGTTGAAATATTGCATATTAAAAACTATCTTAAGGGTTTGGGATAAAATAGCAATCCACTCCCAATGTTGGCCATGTGAAAACGCTGAAACAAAAGACTTTGTTTGTGGACAATTTTAAACATAACAAGCCTGATTATTATCTCCCCTATATTAAAGATGCTTACATATGTTTGACTTGCCTATGGGAAATAATGTATAACTCAAAAGGCCCCCATAGGCGTTTTCCAACCCCCTCTCTTGACCACATTCAAAATATCTACAAAGAAGTTTTGACCATTTGCGTGTAGTGTTGTTATTTAAATGAATTTTCAACATCCTGTAGAAAAAGAAAAAAAAAACGAAAAATGGAGAATTCTTATGGAAAACCAGCTGCAACACACACGCCATCAACATTACCAAAAATATGCTAGCAAAGACTTGGCTAACAAAATGTTAATGTTCTACTGTGCTCTTCTTTTGGTTGGATTTTTCTTTTTGTTTTTTGCTTGCCAGGAAAGGCATTCTTTTGATGGAAATAGAAAAAACGCCTCTGAAGAGCAGCTATGGCAACCTCAGAAAAAAATGAGAAGAAGAAGTTACTTAGCCAGATTTGACATGTTTAGATTAGGTTAGTTACAAAGTGTGCGTGTGTGTGCGTTTGTTACTATGTAAGAGCTTGTAAGGTTTTTGTGTGGGCCCAGAGTGTGTGTGTGAGTGCTTTGCATTTTAAATTTTTGATTGACATCAGATTTAAGTTAATGTAACCACTTTAGACATGCCTCTCCCAAGGCACTGAGAGACACTGAAAACACACGACATGAGGCACTTATCACTTTTACAATAAACTCCTTGACACTGCATTATGCTGATGAGCAAACCGAGTACAGGAACCAACAAAAGACGCTTACTCACAAAGCAATCTAACAACCCATACGAATAACACATAGCAGAGTAGTGTAGAAGTCAAGCCGGGTATTAAGCGTATATCAAGCAACCATATCAAGAAACATGAATATTATCACCCGTAGGATGCCTACAATGTTAAGTGTTGGGTTTTGCTATCCAAACGCCTATCTAACTGCCTGTCTGTCGTCGTTGGCCTAACAATGAAATGTTTTAAAAGCTATTGTTTTTAACAAAAGCGGTGGTGTGGTTTGTAGAACTCTTTCACATTGTTTTGGTGAAAAGAGTTAGACGTGTACTTAAGTCATGTTTATCTTAGTCTGCATTGGATTTTTGATCGATTGTTTCCTATCACGTTTCAAATGCTTCCCTAACCATTTCCGTTGTAGTTCAATATCAAATTTGCTCGTAGCATGAGGATTATTAGCAGAATGTTAGGAAGTGCATTCTTAACATTGAACTTGATAGTGGTACGTGATTGATTGGTTTTTCATAGTGGCATTCAATAATAACAAAATGTGTATGTGAGGTGACGTAGGGGATGAAAGACACCAAGCAAGGGCATTGACCGGTTTTAACATGGCAAAGCCCAGGATTTTTCTTGGTCCCTCTTTCATATCAAGTGGACACTGACCTCCCCGTGGTGTCACCTGGGGAAAGGTAGTGAGCTAACATGTGCCGCGCGTTCACCCATAAGAACGTTAAAAACTTGGGTTTGGCGACCCCCGCAAACGTTTTAAGGACCTTGATCTGCGAATCTGCACCTGGAATGTTCGCACTCTTTATAGAGAAGGTGCAGTTTACGCATTGGCAGATGTACTTGAAAAGTACAAGACCGACATTACTGCCATACCGGAAATACGATGGATTGGGAAAGGCGTCACAACAACACCTAAAGGCGACGCACTGTATTATAGCTGCCATGACACAAAGCATGAGTTTTGTTGCGAATTTGTAATTGGTGGAAGGTTAAAACATGTGGTCTCCAGCTTCACCCCAGTGAATGAAGTACTTGCTACAATAGGGATAAAATCAAAATTCTTCAACATTGTCTTTATCTGCGCTCATGCTCCAACCGAAGACAAGGACGAACAGACCAAAGATATATTCTACGAGCGCTAAGAAGAAACATATGACCGTTGTCCTGCCCACGAAGTTAAAATTATTCTAGGCGATTTTAATGCCAAAATTGGAAAGGAGAATATCTTTGGCCCAACAGTCGGGAAATTCAGTCTCCATAGTGAAACATCGAACAATGGAATGAGGCTGATAGACTTCGCAGCGGCAAAAAACATGGTAGTTAGCAGCACCAGATTTCAACCTCTCGTCGATGACATATGTGATAGGTTAAATGTCTACATAGCTGACCTAGTGCAGTTCTTCCATCTGAGGAATATGAAAATATCCGCCGCCAAATCCACAGCCACGCTGTTCACCACATGGACGGCTGAGATGAGGCTCCCACTGAACATATTGGTCGATGGTGCACTGATTCCGACCACCAACTACCCTAAAGTACTGGGTGTAACGTTCGATAGCATGTTCAAGTCGTCCGCGCATGCCACAGCTATTTGCAATAAGATCAGAAGTAGGAACAAGGTTCTCAAGTCGCTGGCAGCACTTAGGGTGCTGATAAAGAAACCTTGTTGACCACCTACAATGCAATAAGCCGGTCTGTGGTAAGCTATGCGGCGCCAGCGTGGTCTGCAAAGGTTAGTGCATCGCAGTGGAAGAAGATTCAAACCTGCCAGAATGCCGCCCTGAGGACTGCAACAGGGTGCCTCCTCATGACACCAGTGGATCATCTTCATGAGGAGGCGAAGGTTTTATCGGTGCGTCAGCACAATAAGATGTTGTCGATGCAGTACCTGCTTGGGTGTTACCGCAGCGAGCATTCCTATCACGATTTAATGGACAGGCTCCCACAACCCAGGCACGTCAGGAGAGACAATCATGATCTAGAGAGAGAGAGAGGTCCAAAGGTATAAAAGAGAACCACTAGATCAACGAGCCTATCAGGCAGGCTTGAATCGCATTCACACCAGCATGGTTGCGCAAGCAGTGCGACGATACAGTGTGAATGCCGTACTTGGAGTCCATCCCCCATTCATCGCAGCAGAAGAACGCCAGCTGCCAAGGCAAACACGAGTGCTTTTAGCTCAGTTAAGATCCGGACGATGCAGCCGCCTCAATTCGTATTGGGCCAGAATTGACGCCACGATACCCAACATATGCCCAGCATGTGGATTGGGACCACACGATACTCTGCATTTATTCAACTGCCCAGTTAACGCCACTAACCTGTCTCCTCATTCTTTATGGACGCAACCAGTCCAGGTTGCGAACGAACATATATGCGTTGCTACAACAACAACAAAAACATCTCGACATCCATAAGGGCACCTGGCTGTCTCCACATCAGAAAACAAGATTTGCGTTCGTTCCGAGGAGCAAACATAGACTAGGACCACTACCTTTGTTTGCTACGGTTAAACGTAGCAAACAAAGTACGAACAGACACAACACGAAAGTTAGACATCGGTAAGCTGCAATCACAACAGATAGTCACATCATATTCCACTCAACTGGACCAATTGCTTAATCAAAACACTCCTAGTCCCGATAACATATGGTAAATTACTGCCCACTCCATGCAAACAGCCGCAAAACCCATATTTGGATTCCAGAGACCTCCACCAAGGAACCCATGGTATGACCAAGAGTGTCGTGCTGCTACCGAAGAAAAAATGTGGCACATAGGGCTACTATACAATCAGTAGGAACGCGTAGCGCACGAGAGAGGTATCGGCAGAAAAGGAGGGAAGAGAGACGTCTTTTCAGTAAGAAAAAGAGAGAAATTGAAAGGCGGGAGTGAGAAAAAATCGAGACGTACAGGAGCCAAAATGAAGTCCGTAAATTCTACCAAAGAGTGAAACATCAAACTGATGGCTTTGGTGCAGGCACGTCCTCCTGTAGAGACCATCAAGATAATTTGGTAACTGATACAGATAGTGTGCTCAAGATATGGAAAGAGAATTTTTCCAAACTGTTGGTGTCCAATAGTACCGAAGACGACGAAGATACCACAGATACAATCCCAGAAGATGGTATTGAATGTATACCACCCGGCCAAGATGAGGTAAAGACTGAAGAATAATAAGGCAGCAGGAGCCGATGGCCTACCAGCCGAGCTGTTCAAAACCGGAGGCGACACGCTGATAAGGTGTATTCATCAGCTAGTTAGCACTATTTGGCAGAAAGAACACGTACCCGACGATTGGAACCTGAGCATCCTGTGTCCCGTCCACAAGAAAGGAGATAAGACTGTATGTTCCAACTATAGGGGCATAAGTCTACTCCCGATTGCCTACAAGATCGTGTCAGGGATATTGTGCGAACGACTAAAACCTATGGTCAACGAAATAATTGGACCGTACCAATGTGGCTTTAGACCTGGCAAGTCCACCATTGTCCAGATATTTACCCTGCGGCAAATCCTAGAGAAGACCCAAGAGATGCAGATTGACACCTACCACATTTTAGTCGATTATAAAGCAGCCTTCGACAGCCCCACACGTTCAAAAGTATTCCAAGCTATGTCTGAATTTGGTATACCCGCAAAGCTCATACGGCGTTGTAAAATGACTTTAACTGACACTCGATCTTCAGTTAAAATAGGACAAAACCTCTCCGAACAGTTGTTTACCAAAAGAGGTTTCAGACAAGGAGACAGCCTCTCGTGTGATATCTTCAATATACTGCTGGAAAAGGTCATACGAGAGGCAAGTGTTAAAATAAATGGCACATCTACACCAATAGCCACATGTAACTTGCTTATGCTGACGATATAGACATGATAGGACGATCAGTAAAAGAAGTAACTGATAGCTTTGCGAAGACCGAAGGAGAATCTGCTAAAGTGGGTCTGGCGCCAAACGGAAAGAAGACCAAGTTGATGGTGTCGATACACAATGCTTCCATAGAGCTCGGACCAACTGTTGAAGTTGGTTCCTATAATTTTGAAGTAGTAAAAGGCTTCGTCTACCTCGGTACCACCGTAAACACAACAAACAACATCAGTTGTGAAATAAAAAGAAGAATTATATTGGCTAACAGATGCTATTTTGGCTTAAATAAGCAGTTTAAAAACAAAGCCACATCTCGTCAAATAAAAGTAACACTTTACAAAACCCTGATACTACCCGTGCTGATGTATGGTTCCGAAGCATGGGTACTTGCCCAAGTGGACACGGCAGTACTTGGTGTATTTGAGGGAAAAAATCTTCGAAAGATCTATGGACCAATCTGCGTTGATGGTGAATATCGACGCCGTATGAACCACGAGCTGTATCTGCTATACAACGACATCAGTATAGATAAACGTATCGAGATACAACGATTGCGTAGTCTAGGTCATGTCATAAGAATGAGCGATGATGAACCCGCTAAAAACGCGTATAAATATGGGTCAGATGGTGGTACACGCAGCACTGGCAGGCCAAGGAATCGATGGAGCAAACAAGTAGAAGAAAAGATGAAAAAGCGCGGTATTCCAGACAACAACAAATAGAGAGAATTGGGGATATTTTCTTAGTTCTGCTTATAGAACAAATGTTCTGTAATGGCCCAGCTAAGTAGTTAAGTAAGTAAGTATATTTTCGATTTGGCAATATCCGTCTGTCTGTCTGACTCGATGGACCGCACGCTAACACTCGAACGAATTAACCGATTTGGTCCAAAATTTGGCCTTCGTAATATTTTGTCCAAGCTCAGTTTAAGTTCGAAGATGAGCCATATCGGTCCATTCCTACATTTGCCTCCCCCTCTAAAATTCGAAAATGTTCGGAAAATTTGTGCGCACGATAACTCTTGCAGGGAGTAACCGATTGGATCCATACTTTGCACATCTTGAAACTTCTACCAGACATAGATGAGGTTCCAATATGGACTCTATCGGTTTACTACTTTCGGTACCTCTCACACAAAAGCTCGGTTTAGAATCTGCTCTCGTTTTTTGTTTGATTTTTGTTGTAACAACTTGCATTCGACCTATCCCCCCCTCCCCAATACGACGGTGCAAGTTTTTTTTCAGGGGCCAGTCCATAGTTCCTGTGAAAATAGCCCGAAAGTTATAAAATGGATCAGCTGATTCGGCCTTCGTAATATTTTGTCCAAACTAAGTTTATGTTTATCTGCAGCTCCCCCCAAAAGTTAAAAAATGTCACTTAAACAGTACACACTATATCTGTTGAACGGAGCAACCGTATATAATAATATTTTGTCTAAATGTAGTATTACTTCAGAAAAGTTCAACATTTTTGTTTAAGTGCAGTTTATACCAATGCTACTCCTTGTGGTCCTGTTCAAGCGATATTATGTTTTTCGTGGGCAAGTCCATGCTTCCCGACATCGTGGCCCAAACCTCTTTGTTATATGGTGACCAACTGAAATGACTGGTGGGCACAATATCTATCGACTTCCAAAATAAGATCCACATCCAAAATAGACTATGTCGGTTCATTTATTCCAGTACATCCTCCGCAACACTTTTCAGCTTCAAACCAAATATATTTTTCGTCGGCAAATTCATACTTCCAAAAAAGGCCGCAAAATCTGCGTAGCCGTTATTAGATTCGATATTGCCAATATATGAAAGTTTGAATCCACACAGGCTGAGGGTATATCTCTGTCGGCAAAGCCGACTCATACTTTTTTAGTTGTTTTAATTGTTTTAACTCTCTATTAATGCAGTGTGACCCACTGTACAAAGAAAATCGAACGAGAATTAATTAAAAAAGAAAACCGGTTTGTTTAGTTATTTTAAGCGGTCACTATAACCTTCATAGCCTAAATTATTCCCTATTATTCTCAACGTAAATTCCACATGAGTTTTCTCAATTTCTCCTTAAGTTGATTATGATCTTAGAAAGACTTCTTGTCGTCTATCGAATTCTAGAGTGGAATCCATTATCTCATGTCACCCCTTAAATCCTTCATGTTTTTGGTTTCGTAAGACGGATCTGCAGGTTATCTGAAGCGACGCTAGAGTGATTCACATTATTTCGCGCGACAGCAGTTGAGTCCAGAACAATTTCGAAAGGGTATCCACTGAATGCATTCTAGTTTCCATACAAATAAATATGTACCTTGAAGTTTATTTCATACTAGCAAAGAGCCCGCTACTTCGTGGCCGGAAAGGAATAAAAAAACAACAAGCAAAAAACGTTAAGTTCGGCCGGGCCGAACTTTTTATACCCTTCACCATAAAATAGTCTTAATTAAAATTAAATAATTAGTTTCCTTTCACAATTTTAAGTGGAAACATTTTTCCAACATAGATACCCCAAATGCCTAATCTAATTTAATCTAATCTAATCTAAAAAATGTGTTCAGCCAGGTGAAAGGTACCACCTACGGGCACATATCAAACTGTCTACCTTTCTTCAAAATTTTTGGTGGAAAAGTTTTGTAACTACGAAAGTGAAATTACGGGAAGTTCCGTCAAACAATGTAGCTAAGACCCTCAAAATACCAAAAATCGGGAGTTACCGTTCTATGGGAGCTATACCAAAACATGGACCTATGTTGAAGATTTTTGTAAAGAAGTTTCGTGACCACTGAAAATTCAAATGTCAAAAAAACAATTGTAGCTAAAATCCTCAAAATACCGAAAATCGGGAGGTACCGTTATATGGGAGCTATACCAAAACATGGGGGTGCCACCGTGGTGGTATACACACCCGCCTTGCACACATAAGGTCGTGGGTTCGATTCCCCGGCCAGGCAACATCAAAACACTTTTCAACGGTGACAAAATACCCCTCAGTAATGTTGGCGACATTTCCTGAGTATTTCAGCCATGTAAAACTTCTCTACAAAAGTGGTGTCTTAGACACGCCGTTCGGACTCGGCGATAAACTGTAGGTCCCATATCATTGAGCTAATATGAATCGGGGTGCACTCACTGATATGAGAGAAGTCTCCCTTGTCCCTTTTGGGATGTTTGTGGAACAATTATTATACCAAAACATGGTCCCATATTGACGATTTTTGATGAAGAATTTTCTTAACTGATAACCTAAAATGTCAAATACAGCTCGTTCGGTTAAAAATTGTAGCTTAAATCTTCAAAATACCGAAAATTGGGAGGTACCATTATATGGGGGCTATGCCAAAACATTGATCTATATTGAAGGGTTTTGGTGGAGAAGTGGCCACTGAGAACCTTAAATGCCAAATTACAGATAGTTCGGTCAAATGTCAAATTACAATTAGTTCGGTTAAAAATTTTATCTAAAATACTCAAAATACCGAAACTCGGGAAGTACCGTTATATGGGGGCTATACCAAAACAATGTCAAATTACAGCTAATATTCTCAAAATACCGAAAATCGGGAGGTACCATTATGTGGGGGCTATACCAAAACTTAGATCTATGTTGACGATTTTTGGTGGAAAAGTTTCGTGAACATGGAAAACCTCAAGTGTCAAATTACCGCTAGTTCGTAAAAAATAAAAAAGTTCGTAAAAAATAAACAAGTAAAAAAGCATTAAGTTCGGCCGGGCCGAACTTTTCATACCCTCCACCATAAAATATTCATTCCTGTCCCCAACTTTAAGTGAGTACGTTAAAATGTCAGATAATGTACATAAAATGCTTCATTTGGGAGGCCCTTTTTTATGGTGCCTATATCTAACTGTTGACAATTTTTTGGTGGGCTAGAAATTGGGAGGTACTGTTATATAGGGGTTATAATAAAACATGGGCCTATGTTGACAGTTTTTGATGGGAGCCTTTAATGTCAAATAACTCCTAATTCGGTTAAAAAAATTAGCTAGAATCCTCAAAATATCGAAAATCGGTACATAACATGGGAACTTCAAATGTCATTAACAGCTACTTCGGAGGTATCTGGGCTATACGAAAATATGAACTTAAATGTTAAATGTGTAGAATTTTTGTTGACTTTTAAATTTCAAATTACAGAAAGTTCGTCCAAAAAATAAAGCTAAGGTACGGAAAATCGGGAGGTTTGTTTTGGGGCTATACAAAAACATGGACCTACGTTCGGTTAAACATTTTAAGTAAAATCCTCAAAGTACCGAAAATAGGGAAGTATCGTTATATTGGGGCTATGTTGAAAATTGTTGATGCAGATGTGTGGTGACCACTACAACCTTCAAATGTCAAATTACAGTTAGTTCTGTTAAAAATTGTAGCTAAAATTGCCAAATTACTGAAAATTGGGAGGTACCGTTACATGGGGAGCTATATCCGAACATGGACCTATGTTGACAATTTTTGATGGAGAGGTGTTGTGACCACTAAGAACTTCAAATGTCAAATTACTGCTTGTTCGGTTTAATATTGTAGCTACAATCATCAAATTACTGAAAATCGGGAGGTACCGTTATATGGGGGCTTTCTTGACAATTTTTGGTGGAGAGGTGTGGTGACCACTAAGAATTTCAAATGTCAAATGTTCAAATTACAGATAATTCGGTTAAAACTTGTTGGTAAAATTCTCAAAATACCTGAAATCGGGCGGTAACGTTGTATGGGGGCTATTCCAAAACATGGACCTATGTCCACTAGTTATATAAGTTTATTGACATTTAAGAACCCTAAATGTCAATTGATAGCTAAATCGGTCTGAAAATGTAGATAAAAACGTCAAAATGCCGTAAATCGGGGGTACCGTTATATGGGGGATATACCACAACTTGGACCTAGGTCCACAACTTCTGTTATATAAGTTTAGTTACACTTAGGAACCCTAAAAGTCAAATTATAACTATATCGGTCTGAAAATGTAGCTAAAAACGTCAAAATACCGTAAATCGGGGGTACCGTTATATGGGGGCTATACCAATACGTGGACCTATGTCCACAACTTTTGTTATATAAGTTTATTGACTTTTAAGAACCCCAAATGTCAAATTATAGATACATTGGTCTGAAAATGTAGCTAAAAACGTCAAAATACCGCAAATCGGGGGGTACCGTTATATGGGGGCTATACCAAAACGTGGACCTATGTCCACAACTTTTGTTATATAAGTTTATTGATACTTAAGAACCCTAAATTTCAAATTATAGCTAAATCGGTCTAAAAATGTAGCTAAAAACGTCAAAATAACGCAAATTGGGGTGTACCGTTATATGGGGGCTATACCAAAACGTGGACCGATATAGCCCATCGTCGAACTTGACCTGCCTGCAAACAAAAGACGCATTTTCCCAAAATTTCAGCGTCCTATCTCTATTTTTGTGGATGCTAGAGTGATTACCACAGACGGACGGACGGACGTGCTCAGATCGACTTAGAATTTTACCCTGATCAAGAATATATATACTTTATAGGGTCGCAAATGAGTATTTCAATGCGTTACAAACGGAAAAACAAACTTAATATACCCTCCATACTATGGTGGAGGGTATAAAAAGTAAAAAATTGTGGCTACAATTCCTAAAATACCGAAAATCGCGAGGTACATTTATATGGGAACTATACCAAAATGTGGGCCCATGTTGACATTTTTGGTGGAGATGTTTCGTGGTCACTGATAACCTTAAATGTCAAATTGCAGATAGTTCGGTGAAAAGTTTTAGCTAACATTCGAAAAATACGAAATATCAGGAGGTACCGCTATATGGGGCTATACCGAAGCATGGACCTATATTCGCGATTTTTGGTGGAAAAGTTTCGTGAACACTGAAACACTGGTGGAAAAGTTTCGTGAACACTCAAATGTCAAATTACAACTAGTTCGGTGTAAAATTGTAGGTAAAATTCTCAAAATACCGAACATCGGGATATATGGCCAAAATTGAAATCGGGTGGTACCGTTATATGGGAAATTTAGTACCATTATCAAAACTATATCAATTATATGGCCCAAAAGTAATCTTAATTACAAATTTAAGAATTCCATCTCTATCCATTGACCCAAATCAAAATAGTACCAAATTTTTTTACCATTAAGTATTTGTCTTACACATACCTCAATATTTCAAATCCTTATTCCAAATTTCAGTATAAAGTACTTTTCGTACCCTTCTAGTTCCAATTCCAAAAAAAACAACAACAACCACACTCATCAAGATTCTAGCTTCAGCCGTTTCGTCTGGGCGATGATATGCGAGTCAGTCAGTCACTCAGTCATCACTCACTCCCCCTTCTCACTCTCTGTCTCTTCGGGTGTCTATCAATGTCAAGTAAACATTTCCATCTGCTAATTAAGTATTCTCCTGGAAATTGCATACAATGAATGAATGCCTTTGTGACAAAATTCCAAGTAATGTTCTTAAATTTTTCCATTACTCAGAACTTTGTTCAAAGTCATTACTATGCAAGAGATTTGCCCACACAACCTTTGTCATTTTTTATTCTACTTGCATGAAATTCTTTAACAAAACCATAATAGTGTCATCTACTGCATCACATTTACATGTTGAACAACAATCTTAAAATTCTAATCTTGACAAAATCGTTTGTTTTATTTTCACTTAAAAACTAAGAAGTTTTCTTCAAGTACTTCCTGTACTTTGTGAATTTCATTTAGGTTTTTGGAGTTGGTTTTTTCATCGTGCTGATTTTATAATATGTAGATGGGGGACGTATAAAGTCAAAGGAGGTGCATATTTAAGGTAAAACATCATACATATTTTATGAAATACCCCATGAAGGGTGAATATAAATTATTCTGAATTTTTAAATTATTTAGAAAACTATGTTGACCTTAAATAGAGATCAAGGGTAGTGGGAATGAATGAGGTACAAGCACATCTAACACCAAAGATAGAAAATGCATTTCACTCGTGTTCCGGTGTTCCTCAGTGTATACTAGGACTTTTTGACCTTTGTTTTTCCCAAAACGTTCATTCCATTTAATTATTAACAAGTAAAAAAGCGTTAAGTTCGGCCGGGCCGAACTTTTCATACCCTCCACCATAAAATATTCTGAACTAAAATGGAATAATTAGTTTTCATTCCTGTCCCCAACTTTAAGTGGGTACGTTAAAATGTCAGATAATGTACATAAAATGCTTCATTCGGGAGGCCCTTTTTTATGGTGCCTATATCTAACTATGTATGTTGACAATTTTTGCTGGGCTAGAAATTGGGAGGTACCGTTATATAGGGGTTATAATAAAACATGGACCTATGTTGACAGTTTTTGATGGGAGCCTTTAATGTCAAATAACTCCTAATTCGGTTAAAAATTGCAGCTAGAATCCTCAAAATACCGAAAATCGGTACATAACGTGGGAACTTCAAATGTCATTAAATTTCAAATTACAGAAAGTTCGTCCAAAAAATAAAGTTAAGGTACGGAAAATCGGGAGGTTTGTTTTGGGGCTATACCAAAACATGGACCTACGTTGGTTAATATTTTAAGTAAAATCCTCAAAGTACCGAAAATCGGTAAGTATCGTTATATTGGGGCTATGTTGAAAATTGTTGATGCAGATGTGTGGTGACCACTACAACCTTCAAATGTCAAATTACAGTTAGTTCGGTTAAAAATTGTAGCTAAAATTGCAAAATTACTGAAAATTGGGAGGTACCGTTATATGGGAGCTATATCCGAACATGGACCTATGTTGACAATTTTTGATGGAGAGGTGTTGTGACCACTAAGAACTTCAAATGTCAACTTACTGCTAGTTCGGTTTAATATTGTAGTTAAAATCATCAAATTACTGAAAATCGGGAGGTACCGTTATATGGGGGCTTTATCAATACATCGACCTTTCTTGACAATTTTTGGTGGAGAGGTGTGGTGACCACTAGGAATTTCAAATGTCAAATGTTCAAATTACAGATAATTCGGGTAAAATTTATAGGTAAAATTCTCAAAATACCGAAAATCGGGAGGTACCGTTATATGGGGCTATACCAAAACATGTACCCTATGTTCATAATTTTTTCGAATATAAGTTTTTTGGTCACTAAGAACCCTAAATATCAAATTATAGATAATTCGGTCTAGAAATGTGACTTAAAATGTCAAAATACCTGAAATCGGGCGGTAACGTTATATGGGGCCTATTCCAAAGCATGGACCTATGTCCACAACTTTTGTTATATAAGTTTATTGACACTTAAGAACCCTAAATGTCAATTTACAGCTAAATCGGTCTGAAAATCTAGCTAAAAACGTCAAAATACCGTAAATCGGGGGTACCGTTATATGGGGGCTATACCAAAACGTGGACCTATGTCCACAAGTTTTCTTATATAAGTTTATTGGCACTTAAGAACCCTAAATGTAGGATTATAGCTACATCGGTCTGAAAATGTAGCTAAAAACGTCAAAATAACGTAAATCGGGGTGTACCGTTATATGGGGGCTATACCAAGACGTGGACCTATGTCCACAACTTTTGTTATATAAGTTTATTGACACTTAAGAACCCTAAATGTCAATTTATAGCTAAATCGGTCTGAAAATGTAGGTAAAAACGTCAAAATACCGTAAATCGGGGGGTACCGTTATATGGGGGCTATACCAAAACGTGGACCTATGTCCACAAGTTTTGTTATATAAGTTTATTGACACTTAAGAACCCTAAATGTCAGATTATAGCTACATCGGTCTGAAAATGTAGCTATAAACGTCAAAATACCGTAAATCGGGGGGTACCGTTATATGGGGGCTATACCAAAACGTGGACCTATGTCCACAACTTTTGTTACATAAGTTTATTGACACTTAAGAACCCTATATGTCAAATTATAGCTACATCGGTCTGAAAATCTAGCTAAAAACGTCAAAATACCGTAAATCGGGGGTACCGTTATATGGGGGCTATACCAAAACGTGGACCTATGTCCACAAGTTTTGTTATATAAATTTATTGACACTTAAGAACCCTAAATGTAAAATTATAGCTAAATCGGTCTGAAAATGTAGCTAAAAACGTCAAAATACCGTAAATCGGGGGGTACCGTTCTATGGGGGCTATACCAAAACATGGACCTATATCGACGATTTTTGAAGGAGAAGTTTCGTGACCGCTGAGAACATCAAATATCAAATTACGGCTACCTTGGTTAAATATTGTAGCTAAAATCCTCAAAGTAACAAAATTCTGGATGTACCGTTATATGGGGGCTATACCAAAAGGTGGACCAATATAGGCAATCATCGAACTTGACCTGCCTTCAATCAAAAGACGCATCTTCCCAAAATTTAAGCGTCCTGCCTCTATTTTTGTGGATGCTAGAGTAATTACCACAGACGGACGGACATGCATAGATCGACTCAGGATTTTACTCTGATCAAGAGTATATGGTAATATTCAAAAAAGTTTTTCAATCGTTGAAGTTGAGGTTCACCATTTAATAAGTCGCGAACTGTTAATATATTTTATAAAATATGAATATATTTATATTAATTGAAGTGTTTTAGCCACGATCTCATAATATGGACCATAACAAATAATTTTCGTGGAAGCTGCATTGGTGGTAATATAAAAAATGGGAAAAATGTGTTGAAGTAAACATGTTTTTTTGTGTTCTTTTTTGATTTCTGGCTAAACCACGCAAAATTCGAAACTGTGCTCAAAAAAATAACTAAACAATACCCCTTGGGCAACATGGTTCTAGTGTACGACTTTTGGATATATACACTGCATCCCCCTAAAATCGATGCTGACATTTTGAAGTTTTGATTTCAGTGTTTTTCGAATTTTTCTTATAATTAGAGGGTGCAACTGGATAATAATCCAAACTAGTTTATAGGATTGTAGAACTCGCGATTCCAGGTCGTTCGATGTATATCTCATGAGTGTGCTCCGTACAGATTACTAGTAATAGGAGTCCAAAGGCGAAAATTTGGTGCGTAAATTTTCTGAAAAAACCTATTTTTTGGCTTTAAAATTTACAACTGTCGTACAGGTACCCCTGAACCCCGCGTGATTTTAGTTTTTTTACGTGCCGAATCTAATGAGCTCATCCGCGGTCGAATCCATCCACTAAAACGCCGGATATAGATACCTTGAAAGTAGAAAAATCTGCAAAAATATATTTTGACAATTCCGCGAATTGAACCGCGATTTTCTTTGACTATTTTTGCATAAATGTAATCCTTTATACGCGATTATAATATTTGCCAAAAAGGTGTGTCACAAATTACAAAGATTCAGAAGTAATATCCCTATTTATCCCAAAATAGAATGCGGTGGCACATCCGCAGTTCTTGACGAATCTGTCAAAAATAATTTATATTGACGTATTTTTAATAGGCGGCCATTGAAATCGGATGCACCTTGTAATCATATGCACATCGCGTAATTTTTGCCCACTTGAAGGTTTTTTGAATAGTAAGATGGAACTGATGGCACACTTTGGCCGCAGAATGAAACATGGGAAAATCCATGCATATTGATAGACATGGACTCCCTGTATCCGAAAAGCACATGCACCTCAACTGATTTAAACGGATTCGCGAATTACCCGCTTTTTAATTTTTGTGTTTTTCTTTGGTTGTAATTTCATTATTACGCTCTACTACTTATTTCTATTGCTTATCGCAAAAAGCAAATATACTTTCACGATGACTAATTACTTTTCTCGTAGAAGTTTAAGCAAAATACTTCAGGATTTGGATCGAAATTTAACGAAATAATAGAATAACTCCCAACATTTATTTTTCAAATTTTTCGTATTTAACTAAAAATATATTTTTGAAATAATTTCCAACAATAAGTTTCTGTTCTTTGTTGTTGCTGTAATATGCAAGCTATAAACGCGATCTTTATAATTTTGGTCTCACATTTTTCTACGCGTTGTCTAGATTCTGTACGTATTTTTAAATTATTTTCTTAGAGATTTTTTGGACTCTGATTTAGAATAAATAAAATTTATTCCAAGATTTCTTCAATATTTTTTGATTTTCCGCGAAAATAAAAATAAATTTAGCAACTATTTTAGCATCTACGGATAGATATCAAATGCTGCTAACGATTCATATATACATGTTCTTATTACAACACAATAGGAATTTTTAAATATTTTTTCATTACAAGAGAGTAAAACCACATATAACTTTTGAGTGCAGCATCCAATTTTGTGAACGTGAACAGATTTGAAACCACGATTTTTTTCGTAACCCATGTACCAAAAATGGCGGATGTGCTCGCCAAAAAAGTTTTTATTTTTTTTTCTATGTAATTGTAAAGGAAATTTGAAATTTACCATATATACTTTATAGGTTCGGAAATAATTATTTCAATGCGTTACAAACGGAAAAACAAACTTAATATACCCTCCATACTATGGTGAAGGGTATAAAAAAAATCTCAAAAAATTACTTCCTGTTCCATGAATGAATGACCTTTTGCCTATTAATAACTAAAATATCTTTTTTTCCGGTTAAATATTGAAAAAGGTCACCCACAAAGCAGTTTCACTTGATATGATATATGAAATAAAGTTATATATGATTAAAATTATATATATATATATATATATGTAACTAGCTTAACCCGGTGCGCTTCGCTACCCCGACTAAGATAAAATATAGAGGAATGACTATAATTATATTACCTTTAATGGTTAGCATTATTTAAATATTTTAATGCATAAATATATGCGTTCTCAGTCTTTTCAGTGCTGTGTGTGTATTTTTGTATCTTGCAAGAGTTGACACTTCTCCTAAATCCTTTTCGACTATAAGTACTTCTATATGAACCGATTTCGATGTAAATTGGCACATCTATTTCTAGGCCAATATCGATCACGTATTCCAAATTTCATTGAAATCGGACATATATAACGTGTTTAGTGCATCACATACATGACATCGGCCAGAAATATATATGAAGCTATATCCAAATCTGAACCGATTTCGATATAAATTGGCACATCTGATTCAATGCCAATATCCATCACATATTCCAAATTTCATTGAAATCGGATATATGCTTGGTGCATCAAATACATGAAATCGGCCGAAAATATGTATATATGGGAGCTATATCCAAATCTGAATCGAATTTGATATAAATTGGCACATCTATTTCTAGAACAAATTCCGTCACACATTCCAAATTTCAGAGAAATTGGATATATACAGCGTGTTTGGTACATCAAATACCCCAAATCGGCCGAAAATATATATGGGAGCTATATTCAAATCTGAACAGATTTCGATATAATTTGGCACATTTATTTCTAGAACAAATTCCCTCAGACATTCGAAATTTCAGCGAAATTGGACATATATAGCCTGTCTGGTGCATCAAATACAGTATATCGGCCGAAAATATATATGGGACCTATATTCAAATCTGAACCGATTTTGATATAATTTGACACATTTATTTCTAGAACAAATTCCGTCACATATTTCAAAATTCTGCGAAATTGGACATACATAGCGTGTTTGGTGCATGAAATAAAGAAGTCGACCGAAAATATATGTAAATGGGAGCTATATCCAAATCTGAACCGATTTGGAAATCATTTGGTAAATTTATTTCTACCTCAAATTCCGTCACATATACCAAATGTGGAGATTGTATCTGTAACAGTTCTAAAGAAATTAGCATACAAAATCTAATTTTTTTTTGGATCAACGCGGAATTAAAAAAAAATGATATAGACTATATTCATTCCAGGCGATGTAGCAATGTACCTTAAAAATTTCAGGAAGATCGGTTCAGAGTTTTATTTGTCTATAAGGCACAAACGTACAAACAAATTTCTATTTTATATATATAGATATATAGATAAATTGGCGCTCAAAGAGCGCCCTTTTGCTGTCGTTGTGTGTCAATTTGCTCACTTACACGATTAAAAAAGATAGCTTCCCAAAAAAGCGTGCTATGAAATGATTGTTCACATATTGATTCAAATATACAATATTCATTTTGGAATAATTGTAAGATAATAAAATCATTAAATTCTGAAAACACGTCAATACTAAACAGTGTGCTTTAACCAAAGAGCGGTAAGTAAGAAAAATTATATTAAGGAACTTTAAAAATAATTTAAGTTATTCTTTTAATGCATATATGTATGTAGTGAAGTCATGGAAAATTCCAGCGGTTTTAAAAGATTCGGCAGTCATATATGGTAAGATTATAGATTATTTTAGTGGTTATTGTCAACATCCATTCATAATGTTTTCTTTTTACAGAATCCATATATAAAGGAGGTCGCCCCTACATAGGTTGTGATGAGAAATTGAGGCGCGGATAAATTCAAAAATAGGTGGATCGGACAATATTCAGGAACGAATCATTATTAATGTAAGATAACATTTATAAAATGGTGTATTTTTAATGTAATAAAAATAAAAAATTGACACATGACAACAAAATGAAATTATCTTTAGTAGGGTCGTTCACGACAAATAACAAGACATTGTCTGTAAAGCTGTCGTCAACGAAATAATGGGTTTTTTGTCTTCGAAGTCGTCGTCGACGACAGCTTCGCTTACCTTGTCGCCCAAGTTGTCGTGCATGAATACTGGGACACTTGTGTGAAAAAGTCGTCAACGATCCCAAAGGGCTGTCTGCAAGGAGTCGTGAACGAATTGGAAATGTCGTGTACGATTCATCAATGTTGTCTTAAAGACACTTTCTATTGGGTTTTGTTTTTGAAACAGCCAAATAGAAAATCAAGTCATCGATGACATTTTCGTCGACGATTCGTTGATGAAATTTCCAAAATTGTCGTGCACGACACCATGCATGACAATTTCTTGCAATGTGTCACCAGAAAAAAAAAAACAAAAATTATCAAACAAAATATGCTATGAAATATTGGAGACATATCTAGGAATTGTTAATATTTCAATACGACTGAAATCGGTCAAACATTGCAGTTTGAATTTAAAATTCGCGACATTTTTCTAAACACCTGGGGGTAAGTGAGAAATAGTATGACTGACATAAATATGAACTTTAAAACAATGATTTTGTTTGCTTCTTTAACATAGGATGAAGCAATCAACATAGAATTCATAGAATTAGAATTTTTTATTTGGAGTCTATTATAGTGGAACGCGATCGTGGAAACAATTAAAGATAAGTGTATAAATGACATACATACATATATTTATACATCACAAGATTGCGTTTTATTATTTGAAGAATTTGCCTAAAAAGTCTTGCTGTCCTAGGAGTTGTTGTTAAATGGAGTCTTGAGCAGTTCTGGATTACAGACCACACTGCCGCGGAAATGCTTTTATATAATGTAGTATATTTTTATATATACATAAATGTTATATTTTGTATATTAATAAAATAAAAATTAAAAAAACAAGTAAAAAAAGCCTTAAGTTCGGCCGGGCCGAACTTTTCATACCATCCACCATAAAATATTCTGAACTAAAATGGAATAATTAGTTTTCATTGCAGTCCCCAACTTTACGTGGGTACGTTAAAATGTCAGATAATGTACATAAAATGCTTCATTCGGGAGGCCCTTTTTTATGGTGCCTATAATCTAACTATGTATGTTGACAATTTTTGGTGGGCTAGAAATTGGAAGGTACCGTTATATAGGGGTTATAATAAAACATGGACCTATGTTGACAGTTTTTGATGGGAGTCTTTAATGTCAAATAACTGCTAATTCGGTTAAAAATTGTAGCTAAAATCCTCAAAATACCTAAAATCGGTACATGACGTGGGAACTTCAAATGTCACTAACAGCTAGTTCGGAGGTACCCCTGTATGTGGGCTATACGGAAATATGAACTTAAATGAACAATTTTTGTTGCAGATTTTTTGTTGGCTCTTAAATTTCAAATTACAGAAAGTTCGTCAAAAAATAAAGCTAAGGTACGGAAAATCGGGAAGTTTGTTTTGGGGCTATACCAAAACTTGGACCTACGTTCGGTTAAACATTTTAAGTAAAATCCTCAAAGTACCGAAAATCGGGAGATATCGTTATATTGGGGCTATGTTGAAAATTGTTGATGCAGATGTGTGGTGACCACTACAACCTTCAAATGTCAAATTACAGTTAGTTCGGTTAAAACTTGTACCTAAAATTGCCAAATTACTGAAAATCGGGAGGTACCGTTATATGGGGGCTTTATCCATACATGGACCTATGTTGACAATTTTTGGTGGAGAGGTGTGGTGACCACTAAGAACTTCAAATGTCAAATCTTCAAATTACAGCTAATTCGGTTAAAACTTGTAGGTAAAATTCTCAAAATACCGAAAATCGGGAAGGTACCGTTATATGAGGCTATACCAAAACACGAACCTTTGAATTTTTTCCAATATAAGTTTTTTGGTCACTAAGAAGCCTAAATATCAAATTATAGCTAATTCGGTCTAGAAATGTGACTTAAAACGTCAAAATACCTTAAATCGGGCGTGAACGTTATATGGGGGCTATTCCAAAACATGGGCCTATGTCCACAAGTTTTGTTATATAAGTTTATTGACACTTAAGAACCCTAAATGTCAAATTATATCTAAATCGGTCTGAAAATGTAGATAAAAACGTCAAATTACCGTAAATCGGGGGTACCGTTATATGGGGGCTATACCAAAACTTGGACCTATGTCCTCAAGTTTTGTTATATAAGTTAATTAACACTTAAGAACCCTAAATGTCAAATTATAGCTAAATCGGTCTGAAAATGTAGCTAAAAACGTCAAAATACCGTAAATCGGGGGTACCGTTATATGGGGGCTATACCAAAACGTGGACATATGTCCACAAGTTTTGTTATATAAGTTTATTGACACTTAAGAACCCTAAATGTCAAATTATATCTAAATCGGTCTGAAAATGTAGCTAAAAACGTCAAATTACCGTAAATCGGGGGGACCCGTTATATGGGGGCTATACCAAAACGTGGACCTATGTTCGCAAGTTTCGTTATATAAGTTTATTGACACTTAAGAACACTAAATGTCAAATTATAGCTAAATCGGTCTGAAAATGTAGCTAAAAACGTCAAAATACCGTAAATCGGGGGGTACCGTTATATGGGGGCTATACCAAAACGTGGACATATGTCCACAAGTTTTGTTATATAAGTTTATTGACACTTAAGAACCCTAAATGTCAAATTATAGCTAAATCGGTCTGAAAATGTAGCTAAAAACGTCAAAATACCGTAAATCGGGGGGTACCGTTATATGGGGGCTATAGCAAAACGTGGACCGATATAGCCCATCATCGAACTTGACCTGCCTGCAAACAAAAGAAGCCTTTTCCCAAAATTTCAGCGTTCTATCTCTATTTTTGTGGATGCTAGAGTGATTACCACAGACGAACGGACGGACGTTCACAGATCGACTCAGAATTTTACCCTGATCAAGAATATATATACTTTATAGGGTCGCAAATGAGTATTTCAATGCGTTACAAACGGAAAAACAAACTTAATATACCCTCCATACTATGGTGGAGGGTATAAAAATTATGTATGTAAATAAAATTATCTTTAGGAGGGTCGTTGGTGACAACTTACAAGATATTGTCTGCAAAAGGATCGTTAACGAAAAGTAGGGTTTTTGTCTTCGAAGTTGTCGTCGACGACAGCTTCGCTTAACCTGTCGCCCAAGTTGTCGTGCATGAATACTGGGACACTTGTGTGAAAAAGTCGTCAACGATCCCAAAAGGCTGTCTGCAAGGAGTCGTGAACGAATTGGAAATGTCGTATACGATTCAGCAATGTTGTCTTAAACTTTAAGACTTAAAGACATTTCTATTGGGAAAAGCTCTCATTTTTAATTGTGTGAGTGAGCAAATTGACACACACCGACAGCACGTGTGCCCCCAAATGAGCAGCCTTACTTTAAAGCAGAGTGAGGCAGAGAAAATTTTTGGGTCTCTCTTGTGCTCTCAATGAGCGTTAATTTGTTGTTGTTCACAACGTGTTAGCATCTACACAGGTTGTGAGCGATAACAAATTTACGCTCACTTAGAGCACATGGGCTCTCTTGTGAGTCACAATGCCTACCCTTTAAAGCTTGGTTGTGTCCCACCTAGACCAAAAATCATGAAAATTTATAATGTTGTGTAGCGTTACGTAAAGCTATTTTAAGGTGTTAGGACCACCTATTGAGCATAACATTTTTTTTATCGATTTTTTACAAGAAATCTACCAAACTTTTTAAAAGTCACACCTTGAGCTACCTTCTGAATTATTCAGTTGACAAATGCCCGCAAAACACTGTTTTTACTAAAGCAGTTTGCTGTACCTTGTCCTTTACTTCTTTACCATCTGATCAAGCCAATTAAAAACTTGAGAAATTTAAAATCAGACGATAGACTCCGAATCCTTCTTGCAGTACTGTTAGAGACTACAAAACTCATGTTTGGGCTTTGACAAAGCATGGTCTAACTCAAAAACCAATATCAGAAAGCAATCGACAAACTATTATCCAAATTCTGACAAAGAAAAATTCCACGATTGTTGTTCCATTCATTATAATTTTTTCTTCATTGCACGAGTAGAAGTTTTTGGACTCGATGATATTAAGCACTTTGCTGGGCTCAGTTCTTGTTAAATATATTGTTCCAAAAGTTGCATAGTTTTGAAAAATTATTCGCTAATAATAGGAAATTAATCAACAAGCACTCCACCCTTGCCGATTGACCACATGTGAACTTGTAAAAGGTTTGGAAAGGAATTAAAAAATCGTGAATTTTAATTTGTGGAAAATAAGTAAAAATGTATCCGCCGCCTTCTCCCACAGATATGTGCCATCAGCCTGTGTGAATTTGCGACTATGAACAGATCGAATACCGGCTACACAAGCAAAATATATTCCCCAAAAATATGTATTCGTGGAGTTTTTAGAACGTTGTGGCCTTTTTGGATGAACAAACTTGCCAATAAAAATATCGCCAAACGTTTTGCTAATAAGTTTTATTTAGATTAAAGAGTTGAAATGTTAGAGAGACGGAACCTGTAGAAATGGAGTTACATAGTCCATTTTGGAAATATTTAGAGCTTTGTCAGAAAGCATGTCCATGAAAAATAGGATATCGCTGTAAACAAGACTATAAAATGTACAAGAGATTCTCGAACGGTCTTTAAACTGCAGTTATGTTGAACTTGTTATGTTGTCCATACATATTCTCTTCGAACTTGATGCACTTTTGGAAGTAATTTTAATAAATTTGGATGGGGTGGTCCGAAATAATCCATATTAGGTTCGATCTATGTTTGGAAGAAATATTACGATGTGCAAAGTATAGACCGATTCGATTACTCCTTTCGAGAGATATCATACGCACCATTTTAGCGAAAACAAGTAAAAAAGCGTTAAGTTCGGCCGGGCCGGTTGAAAATTGCAGCTAGAATTCTCAAAATACCGAAAATCGGTACATAACGTGGGAACTTCAAATGTCATTAAGAGCTAGTTCGGAGGTATGTGGGCTATACGAAAATATGAACTTAAATGAACAATTTCTGTTGCAGAATTTTTGTTGGCTTTTAAATTTCAAATTACAGAAAGTTCGTCCAAAAAATAAAGCTGAGGTACGGAAAGTCGGGAGGTTTGTTTTGGGGCTATACCAAAACATGGACCTACGTTGGTTAAACATTTTAAGTAAAATCCTCATAGTACCGAAAATCGGGAAGTATCGTATTGGGTATTGGGGCTATGTTGAAAATTGTTGATGTAGATGTGTGGTGACCACTACAACCTTCAAATGTCAAATTACAGTTAGTTCGGTTAAAAATTGTAGCTAAAATTGCAAAATTACTGAAAATTGGGAGGTACCGTTATATTGGGGCTTTATCAATACATCGACCTTTCTTGACAATTTTTGGTGGAGAGGTGTGGTCAAATGTTCAAATTACAAATAATTCGGTTAAAATTTGTAGGTAAAATTCTCAAAATACCGAAAATCTGGAGGTACCGTTATATGGGGCTATACCAAAACATGGACCTATGTTCATAATTTTTTCGAATATAAGTTTTCTGGTCACTAAGAACCCTAAATATCAAATTATAGCTAATTCGGTCTAGAAGGCAAGGCAGCTTATGTACATAGGCCTTTAAGCCTCGAAACCTCTATATAGCTCTATACTTCAAAATAAAATGGCGATAAAACGTAGAGTAGCAAATAATAGCAGACGAAATTTTCGGAGTACTTACCTGGGAGTATGTACTTTAAGAAAAAATAAATCCGGACGTTAATGCCGGAGAATGAAATTTGTTGTACTTTATGATATATATATGATATACTTAAAGTCGAAAAGTTTTTTCTTAATATTTAAAGATAATTTTTTTTTATTATTTACAACAGTAAATAATCCTGTAATCACTTTCTTTTAAAAGCAGTATCTCCAAACTATTGGAAAAAATTAAATTGTTCACTGTTTACCTTCATTTTTCCACAAATTTCGACGACGAAAAGAAATACCAAAAAATTCAAAGTAGCAGTCAAGAATAAAAACTCCAAATGTAAGTACCGTTGTAACAGTCAACAACAATAAAGTACTAATTTTTGCCCTCAGCATTTATGCTAACGAAATAATGGTTTTAGGCCCCAAGTATGTTTGGACGAAATGTGTTTCAGACAATTTAAAGTCGATTTAGCAATGTCCGTCCATCTGTCTGCCTGGATGGTGCGCACGATAACTCTCGAACGGATGAGCCGATTTGGCCCAAAATTTTGCTTTCGTAATATTTTGAACAAACTTAGTTTAAGATCGAAGATGGGCCATATCGATCTACTCCTTCAGGTACCTCCCCCACAAAAGTTCGAACATTTTCGGAAAATTTGTGCGCACGATAACTCATGAATCGTGAAATTTCTACCAGACATAGATGAGGTTCCAATATGGAATCTATCGGCCCACTCCTTCGAGTACCTCCCACACAAAATTTCGGAAAAGTTCAGTTTAGGACCCGCTCTCAGATCGTTTTGATTTTTGTTGTAACAACTTCATTACGAAGTTACAAATTTTATCTGGGGCAAGTCCATACTTCCCGAGAAAATTGCCAGAAAGTTGTAAAAATCACCTATGGCACAAGTGTAGTGGTTGGAGCGCACGATAACTATTGAACGTATCTGCCGATTCGGTCTATAATTTGGCCATCGTAATATTTTGTCCGAACTTATTTTATGTTCGAAGATGGGTCATATCGGTCCATTACTTTAGGTACATCTCCCACAAAATTTTGAAAATATTCGGAAAAATTGTGCCCTTGATTACTCCTGAAGGCAATAACGAATTTGGTCCTTACTTTGTACATCGTAATATTTCTGCTAGACATATATCAGGCTTGAATATGGACTATATATGTCAACTCCTTCATGTACCTCCCACACAAAATTTCGAAAAAATGCAGTTTAAGGCCTGCTTTCGAATCGCTTTTATCTTTGTTAGTCCCCCATTACGACGGAGCAAGTTTTTTAGGAGCAAATCCATATTTCCTGAGAAAATAGCCCGAAAGCTCTTAAAATCTCAATGGCACTATGCGTACGACAACTCTCGAACGGATCAGCCGATTCGGTCCAAACTAAGTTTAAGTTTGAAGATTGGCACTATCGGTGCGCACCTTCCGGTACCTTCCCCCACCCACAAAATTTAAAAAAAAAATGTCACTAAAATAGTACGCGAAGACATGAATATAGTTAAACGTATCGAGATGCAACGATTGCGTTGGCTAGGCCATATCATGAGAATGAGCGATGATGAACCCGCTAAAAAGGCGTATGAATACATGCCCCATGGCGGTGCACGCAGAATCGGCAGGCCTAAGCTTCGATGGAGCATACAAGTGGATGAAGAAATGAAAAGGCGCGGTATTCCAAAAAGTCAAGCGAAAAACAGAGAGGAATGGAGATCTTTTCTTAGTTCGGTCTATGGAACAAATGTTCTGTAATGGGCCAACTAAGTAAGTAAGTAAAATAGTACGAGCCATATCTGCTGCACCGTCCAAACCTTGAATATCCTAATATTTTGTCCAAATGTAGTTTTACTTCGGAAAAATTCAACATTTCTGTTAAAGCGCAGTTTTGGATCTGTTCGAAGAACCTTTGTAAAATTATACTGATGCTTCTCTTTGTGGTCCTGTTTAAGCGATTTTATGTTTTTCGTGGGCAAGTCAACGCTTCCTGGCATCGTGGCCCTAAAGCTCTAAGTTATACGGTGGCACAAAATCTATCAAAAGCAATGAATCCCACAATAAGATCCACTTCCAAAATGGACAATGTCGATCCATTCCTTAAAGTACATCCTCCGTAACACTTTTGAGCTTCAAACTAAATATATTTTGTCGGCAAATTTCAAAAAGGGATAGAAAATCCAAATCCGTAGATTCGATATTGTCAATAGATGGACGTTTCAACTCACACGGGCTGAGGGTATATTTCTGTCGGCGAAGCCGACCGGTAATTTTTTACTTGTTATAACCTCCACCATATGGGGGGTTTTTTTTAAATTTGTCATTTCGTTTGTAACACATCGAAATATTCGTCGGAGACCCTATAAAGTATATATATTATTGATCAGCATAAAATTCGATTTAACCATGTCCGTCTGTCCGTTCGTCCGTCCGTCTGTCTGTCTGATGAAATCAAGATACAGCTCGCAATTTTAAATATAGAGAGTCAATGTTTGGTACAGAATTTTTTATTACTTTCAGGATGGTTGGTATTGAAAATGGGATATATCGGCCCACGTTTTGATATAACCCCCATAGAACGGTACCTACCGATTTTAGGTATTTTTAAGGTTTTAGCTTCATTATCCTACCAAACTGGCTGAAATTTGGTATTTAGTTATCGTTGGGTGTATAAAACTTTCCACCTGAAATTTGTTGGTATAAGTCCACGCATTCATATAGCCCCCATAGAACGGTACCTCCCGATATTCGGTATTTTCGAGGCTTTAGCTTCATTAACCCACCAAAATGGCTGAAATTTGGTATTTAGTTATCGTTGGGTGTATACAACTTTCCACCTGAAATTTGTTGGTATAGGTTCACGCCTTCATATAGCCCCCATAGAACGGTACCTCCCGATATTCGGTATTTTGAAAGTTTTAGCTTCATAGTCCCATCAAAATGGTTGAAATTTGTTATTTATTTATCGTTGGGTGTATAGAACTTTCCAACTGAAATTTGTTGGTATAGGTTCACGCCTTCATATATCCACCATTGAACGGTACCTCCCGATATTCGGTATTTTGATGGTTTAGCTTCTGTATCCCACCAAAATGGTTGAAAATTGATAATTCGTCTTTGCTGAGGATATAAAAAATCGTTCCACCTGAAATTTGTTGGTATAGGTTCACGCCTTCATATAGCCCCCATAGAACGGTACCTCCGGATATTCGGTATTTTGAAGGTTTAGCTTCTGTATCCCACCAAAATGGTTGACATTTGCTAATTACACGGAGGCTAAGTACTTTCGTAGATGAAAGGAAACTAATTATTCCATTCTCTTTCAATTTAATTTTGGTGGAGGGTATAAAAAGTTCGGTCCGGCCGAACTTAACGTTTTCTTACTTGTTTTTTATTATTTTTGGGACCAATTAAATGTTTAGAATAAGACGCCATTAATTATTTTCATATAACTTAAGGTTAGTTTTCGAACTTTTGCGCCGCTAGATTTGAATTTCGTCCGGTTGGTTGGTGTTATTCCTTCTCATTTTCAATACCACTCGATGCGAAGTCTTCTAAGGGATTAGTCTACTGTAGTGACTCTAACTTGGTATTTCGGATTCTCAATGGGTAGAAAAGCTCCACGAAGAATATGATCAATATAGGTTCATATTTTGGTATATTCCCAATATGAAGGTACCTCCAGGATTTTCTTATTTTGTAACATCATATTTCAGATTCTGAATGGGTAGAAAACGTCGATGTCTTATTGGTATTAAGCGCTGATTAAAAGAAAGCGATATTCTTCAGTTAGCGTGACGGAAATGTTAGGACTTTCATAAACAAAAGGGAACTAATAGTTTCATTTTACTGCAATACAACTCGTGGTAGAGGGTATGAAAAGTTCGGTCTGATCGAACTTGTTTACTTGTAGTAATTGTATTTTTCATCAATATAAAATGTAAAAGATTCCTTGACTGTAAAACGATGCTGAAAAATCGTCACGGCCTTTCTACGGGTGGCGTTCGTATTGGATATCAAATCTATATATAAAGAACATTCTCAGTGTAGCACCCTTCCAATTTTTAAGTAAAGCGGGATAACAGAAGCAATTAAGTTCAACATTTCTATCTATAGAAACCGTCTAATAGGATCTCTACCTATGGAAGACCTGAAATTATTTCTTCTTCACTCCTAATTTCGTATTGAATTAGTCCTCCAAGGCCTAAGACACTAGGCTAGTTATTACAATGTCCATGCCACATACCATTAGAACAACGAAAAAATTGTCATAGCAAAGCACACACAGCAGCATCTGTTCAAATGCAAACAAACCCATTTTTTACAACTCAAAAAATATCCATACGGTTTATGAAAGACAATATCGTAATAGTGCCAAGTTTTTTTTTCACTTCAAAATTGTTTTACTCCAAACTGCCTGCAAAGTCATTTCAACTGCCACTAACACTGATACAAACACTGTCACTTCTATGGGTTTCGATTTGTTCTATCGTTCGAAGTGTAGCAGCAGTGTCACAAGCTGTCATTTGGGCACTTTTGTAAACTGCCATGGCCATAGTTGCCCATTGCCGCACCACCACCAAAGTCCATAGAACTGGTGTTTTTTTTTTCTTTTCACTCCTGTTGGTAGTTTTATTTGACTGAAGTAAATGTCAGTCAGTTTATTTGAGGAGTTTTTCTTTGTTGTTCCCACTTGCTTCTTTTTTATTTGTTATTTTGCATTTCTATGAAGGTTTTTGCCCTAATGTTCTTGTCCTGCCCTCTCGCTCTCTATAGATGCCAAATGTCGCTAAAAACTTTGTCAGTTTTAGAAAATATTCAAACACAAAAAAAATTGAAAAACAACGACAAACAAGTTTTTCCATTCCTGCGACATTTAAAATGCAAACAGCAACAACATTGAGAGATCATAATTTGAATATGAAATAATTTCTTTGAGATTAAAGTTTATAAATTTTGAACTTTAACAGAGTTTTCTTCCATAGGAACAACAAAGTGGACAGAGTTTCTTTTTGTTCGTCTGTTAAACTGTTTTCCTGCCTTCTTGTGTGCCCCCCTCCCTAAGCCATGCTCTTGCTATATAAGAAACGAAGAAAACGTCTAAGTTGCCACAAGTGTTCAGCCAAATAGAAAACCCCATTCAAAAAGCATTAGACATTGTCCGGATAGCGACGAACATCATTACAAGTTTCTTTTATTGTCACTTCTATTCATCGAATGGCCCAAAGTGTTGTTATGACCCAATCAGATATAAAACATTAATCAGTGACAACGACATCAAATAACTACTCCTGCTGCTGCTGCTGCTGCCTCCGCTATAGCTTCGTTTGTTGTTAACCATTGGTGTCTAAAGTTTTTGCATGAATTGAATTAGGAAAAACTGTATAGTGTAAAATGTTTTATAAAGAAAATGTTTCAGATGACCCTTAAGAACATCTAAAGCGAAAACACCCCTTAAATGTTCACGCAGAGAAAAAATATTTGTCGCTTTTGTTGGAACAACAATATCTGTTTTTGTTCCAACAATTTATTTGTTTTGTTCAAGCATTGCAATTGCAAATCCAAAAATACCATCTTTTGCTTCAAACATAAAAAACAAAAACAACTTGCGAAATTCCGCAACATTGTAAAAATCATTAACAATACCGATGGTAGGAAATATCATAATCTAGAACTGTTACAAAAACTACTGTCAGCCCAGAAAACCTGTTACTGAATTTTTTTTTTTTTTTTTATCGTATATGATTCTCGCATACACTTTACACATAAATTTGGTATAAACCCAGAAAAAGAGGTCATTACCAAGTAATGACTTTATTCAGTCAATTTTGGCAGTAGTAACTACTTACAAATTGACCATAAAAGTAATTATTTTTAAATGGGGATGTCATAGGAAGGAATTACTTTGAACACACAACCCTAGGATTTGTAGTCGGACACACTGGCTCTGTGCCACCGCACTCATTACTAAGTGAGGAAGTAATTAGTTATGTGTAAACCATTATATTTGTACTACATAATAATGCGGAGTGTAATGTGCACTCATTACTCGGTAATGACATGTGCTTACGAAATTTTTGCTAGGAATGCCACGTATTGACAATCATCATCATAAATACTCCATTGTGCTCATCCTCCAAGCACCTACCCCGACATAAGGAATATCATAACAAATATGAAAAGAAAACAAAAACACTTCTCAGATTGTTTTGTAACTCAACTATCAAAACACAAAGAAGAATGATAAAGAAGAAACAAATAAAAACAAAAATCTCATAGTGTACATCAGGGACGCGCTTCCTTGCAAAACAGTATAGTGAGAGCGCCCACTGAGTTGTTTTTGCATTTGCTTCTCTCTCTCACTTACAGTGTAAGTGAATGAAACAATAAACATCATGTGATTGTTGTTCTCTTCACTCATACATACACACATACTAAAACATTGATGGAAATTCTTGGGCGACACTGGTGTACATACAACAAGTAAAAAAGCGTTAAGTTCTGCCGGGCCGAACTTTTCATACCCTCCACCATAAAATATTCTGAACTAAAATGGAATAATTAGTTTTCATTCCTGTCCCCAACTATAAGTGGGTACGTACGAGCTAGAAATTGGGAGGTACCGTTACATAGGGGTTATAATAAAACATGGACTCATGTTGACAGTTTTTGACGGGAGCCTTTAATGTCAAATAACTCCTAATTCGGTTAAAAATTGTAGCTAGAATCCTCAAATTTCAAATTACAGAAAGTTCGTCCAAAAAATAAAGCTAAGGTACGGAAAATCGGGAGGTTTGTTTTGGGGCTATACCAAAACATGGACCTACGTTCGGTTAAACATTTTAAGTAAAATCCTCAAAGTACCGAAAATCGGGAAATATCGTTATATTGGGGCTATGTTGAAAATTGTTGATGCAGATGTGTGGTGACCACTACAACCTTAAAATGTCAAATTACAGATAGTTCGGTTAAAAATTTTATCTAAAATTGCCAATTACTGAAAATTGGGAGGTACCGTTATATGGGAGCTATATCCGAACATGGACCTATGTTGACAATTTTTTATGGAGAGGTGTTGTGACCACTAAGAACTTCAAATGTCAAATTACTGCTTGTTCGGTTTAATATTGTAGCTAAAATCATCAAATTACTGAAAATCGGGAGGTACCGTTATATGGAGCTTTCTTGACAATTTTTGGTGGAGAAGTGTGGTGACCACAAAGAATTTCAAATGTCAAATGTTCAAATTACAGATATTTCGGTTAAAACTTGTAGGTAAAATTCTCAAAATACCGAAAATCCGTTATATGGGGATACCGAAATCCGTTATACCGAGGTACCGTTATATGGGGCTATACCAAAACATGGATCTACGTTCATAATTATTTCGAATATAAGTTTTTTGGTCACTAAGAACCCGAAATATCAAATTATAGCTAATTCGGTCTAGAAATGTGAATTTGAACCTCAAAATACCTGAAATCGGGCGGTAACGTTATATGGGGGCTATTCCAAAACATGGACCTATGTCCACTAGTTATATAAGTTTATTGACATTTAAGAACCCTAAATGTCAATTTATAGCTAAATCGGTCTGTAAATGGAACTAAAAACGTCAAAATGGCATAAATCGGGGGTACCGTTATATGGGGGCTATACCAAACCGTGGACCTATGTCCACAACTTTTGTTATATAAGTTTATTTACACTTAAGAACCCTAAATGTCAAATTATAGCTTAATCGACCTGAAAATGTAGCTAAAAACGTCAAAATACCGTAAATCGGGGGGCACCGTTATGTGGGGGCTAAACCAAAACGTGGACCTATGTCCACAAGTTTTGTTATATAAGTTTATTGACACTTAATAACCCTAAATGTCACATTATAGATAAATCGGTCAGAAAATGTAGCTAAAAACGTCCAAATACCGTAAATCGGGGGCTACCGTTATATGGGGGCTATACCAAAACGTGGACCTATGTCCACAACTTTTGTTATATAAGTTTATTGACACTTTAGAACCCTAAATGTCAAATTATAGCTAAATCGTCTGAAAATGTAGCTAAAAACGTCAAAATACCATAAATCGGGGGTACCGTTATATGGGGGCTATACCACAACGTGGACCTATGTCCACAACTTTTGTTATATAAGTTTATTGACACTTAAGAACCTTAAATGTCAAATTATAGCTACATCGGCTGAAAATGTAGATAAAAACGTCAAAATAGCGTAAATCGGGGGGTACCGTTATATGGGGGCTATACCACAACGTGGACCTATGTCCACAACTTCTGTTATATAAGTTTATTAACACTTAAGAACCCTAAATGTCAAATTATAGCCAAATCGGTCTGAAAATTTAGCTAAAAACGTCAAAATACCGTAAATCGGGGGGTACCGTTATATGGGGGCTATACCAAAATGTGGACCGATATAGCCATCATCGAACTTGACCTGCCTGCAAACAAAAGACGCATTTTCCCAAAATTTCAGCGTCCTATCTCCATTTTTGTGGATGCTAGAGTGATTACCACAGACGGACGTGCACAGATCGACTCAGAATTTTACCCTGATCAAGAATATATATACTTTATAGGGTCGCAAATGAGTATTTCAATGCGTTACAAACGGAAAAACAAACTTAATATACCCTCCATACTATGGTGGAGGGTATAAAAAAGAACAAAGATAAAATAAAAAACAAAGATAAGAGGAACTCATACAAACAAAAACTCACCAAAAGGAGAGAAGGAAATAAATTTTTCGAAGAGAACAGAATAATATTGTTCAGTTGACAAAAACTATGGTTGGATATGACAAAAACAATTGTTGTATTGGAATTGATACGGAATCTAACAATATCTTTAGATTTTCCATTTACAGAATGACCCGTATAGGTCTTCTATATAGAAGGCGATTTTGTGGAGATGAAAGATACCAAGCAATGTCTCTGACCGGCTTTAACATGGCAAAGCCCAGGGGCTGGATTTTTGTTCTATGAAAATATCAACTGAAAAATAATTTGTTTATAATTTTTTTTTTTTCATTTGAAATTTATTTTTTTATAAAATTTTCATTTCCAATTTTCATGGAACAAGAATTGTAACCCACCCATCGAAAACAAACCCTCTAAAATTGACACCTGGAACCAGAAAACAAGAAATCAAATTGTTCACGTTGTGATAGATGGAAGACATTCATCGAGGCGTATTGGATGTACGTTCGTTCCTAGGAACAAACATAGACTCGACCACCAACCTTGTTGCAGCAAGGTACGGACCGGTTAAACGTAGCAAATAAACTACAAACAGCCACAACACGAAAGTTAGACATCGGTAAGCTGCTATCACAACGGATGGCCACATATTCCCACTCAACTGGTCCAATTGCACCTCATCAAAGCACTCTCGTCCCGATAATATATCAACACAATGGCAAAGTATTGCCCACTCCATGCAAACAGCCGCAAAATCCATACCGTTGCTACCGAAGGGCTTACCTCCAATCAGTAGCAGGGCGTAGCGCCCAAGAGAAGTATCGGGGGAAAAGGAGAGAGTAGAAACCACTTTCCCCGCAGGAAAAAAGAGAAGTTAAAAAGCTAGTCTGAAAACAAAAAACAAAATGTACAGAGCCTGAATGAAGTCCGAAAAATCTTAAATAAGTGAATCATCAAACTATGGGCTTTGGTACAGGCACATTCTCCTGCAAAGACCAGAAAGGAAATTTGCTAACAGATACACTACATAGGATACATTTTTTCCAAACTGCTGGTAACCAATAGTAGCGAAGACGTCGAAGATACCACAGATCCAATAAAAGAGATGGAGTTGAAAGTATACCGCCCGACCAAGATGAGATAAAAACAGATACCACAAATCCAATACCAAGAGATATAGTTGAATGTATACCGCCCGACCAACATGAGATAAAAACAGCAATAAATCGGCTAAAGATTAATAAGGCTGCAGGACCCGATGATTTACCAGTTGAGCTGTTGAAAACTGGAGGCGACAAGCTGATAAAGTGTATGCATCAGCTAGTTAGCACAAACTGTCAGGAAGAACGCGTACCCGACGAATGAAACCTGAGGATCATATGTCCCATCCACAAGAAAGGTATTTCTAGGGGCATAAATCTTCTCCCTATTGCTTACAAGATAGTGTAAGGGATATTGTGCGAACGACTAAAGCCTCTAGTCAACGAAATAATTGAGCCATACCAATGAGGCTTTAGACCCTGCAAATCCACCAATGTACAGTGGATGCGCCCAACGACAAAAATCAAAAAATGCATGTCGTCATTTTAAAAATTTAAAGATGCAAATCGCTTTAAAACTTTCCAAATTTTTCAAAACTCAACTTATTTTTTCCATTTTTCGCGGTTCTTAAGGAGAAAAAGCCTCACAAACATGACTAATTTTGAAGAAAAAAATATATTTAAAAATGATATAAAATTGTTATATTCTAAGGGAATTTATTAAACAAAGGACTATTTTAACGCCTTAACTTAAGTTGAATCATTTAGTAAATTGCCTAAGCTTCATTTTTCTAGTTATGAAAATTCCTCTAAATTGCAAGTGTTGCCAAATATTCTGGTTATAATATTGGTAAAAATTAAATTATTTAATATAGATGTATGGATTTCCTTAAAGTTTTAATCACTTTCCAAAAATACGCAAGAACGGTCACTAGTACCAAATTTAAGCCTAGAGCCTGTAGGTTTCAAAACTGTATAGATTTTTGCGGAAATTTGCGGTTTTGGCAGTTATGATCAAAAGTTTACCCCGGTTTTTATGTGCAGAATTTATATTTTTGGAATGTTTGTTTTGTTTATTGTTGAAGATTCAATCTCATTTGATTGCTTGAGTGGAGTATTCCCCCATTGGCTCAACTTCATTTATTACCCTCTATTACAGAGAGTAATGTTTTTCAAAACAAACTGACAGTGTTGCAAACTTTTGCTGATCGCTACCAATATCATGATTTCATCCCGGTGAGGGGAATTATCAATTGGCTTCTCAGTTTTTGAAATTATGCCTTTTTAGCGAAAAACCGAACTCTTTAAGTGTCTAGTATTCCCATATGAATGAGAATCACACACACTTTTCGGCTTTTCCAAAGAAACACCAAAATCAAAATATTCTGCAACATGTCAGCACGTATCAACTATTTTTTGGAATATTTTAAAGTAATTTTATTATCCTTTCTTACATTTATGTTTAATATAATGGTTTTTGTGCTATTAGTGATTTTTATCATGCAAACTTGGAGCCGCACTGAAAACTCGTGAAAGAAAAATAAAAGGATTTTAGGGGTATGCCCTTTAATATTATTTTCTTTTTGGGACACCCTAATGTTGCAACACTCCAAAACATGGATATTTTCCCCCACTGAGAAGAAAAAATAAATTATTACAGGTAATCCTGCAGAAAAAGGTGCTTAAATATTTTAAAGTACAGGAAAATGGATGGTAACCCTGTACGGATGCTGTTTGACCACAGTGGACCGATATCACATTTCTTTATAAGGTGGTTTTATGAACTCTGAGTTCTTTATTAAAACCCATTGACAGTATTGACAGTTTCTCGCGGGGAGGTTGACTATGCAATAACAACTCCTAGTACTGAATTACAGCGAATTAGGGTTAAACAATATGTTGGCAACAGTAAAATACTTCAATTCAGAATGATTCGTTACATGGGAACCACGCGAAATTTTGGACATAGGACTTCAATATTTTTGTTAGAGTGTTTTTAGACCCCGTGGAATAATTGATACAAATTTCAGTTCGATATATCATCTAGAAGTATTTTTGTCACACCTTCCCATGTAAATGCCACCACTGTGCAATGTCCAGATATTTACTTTGCGCCAAATCCTGAAGAAGACCCATAAGATGCATAATGCCACCTAGCACCTTTTTTCGTCCAAAGGTATTCCAAGCCATGTCTGAATTTGGTATCCCCGCAAAGCTCATTCGGTTTCCTAAGATGACTTTATATGATGCACGGTCCTCAGTTAAAATAGGAAAGAACCTCTCCGAAGTGTTCATTACCAAAAGAGGTTTCAGACAAGGAGACAATCTTTCGTGTGGTCTCTTCAACATCCTGCTGGAAAAATTTATACGAGATGCAGAAGTGATACAATTTACACCAACATCATGTGTCAATCAATAAAAGGAGTAAATTATACTTTTCAGATGGTCGAAGAAGAATCTGCTAAAGTCGGTCTGACAGTAAACGGCAAAAAGACTAAGTTAATGGTATCGACGGGCAATGCATCCATAGAACTCAGACCCACTAATTTGTAAGTAGTTTAAGACTTTGTCTACCTCGGCACTATCATAAACACAACAAACACCATCAGCTCTGAAATAAGAAGAAGAATTGTATTGGCCAACAGATGCTACTTTGCCTTTAGTAAAAAAACAATACAAGTGGAAGACGAGATCGAAAAAACAGGGTATTCCAAACTGAAGAAATAAAGCAACAAATGGAGAGGAATGGAAATATTTTCTTAGTTCAGTTTATAGGGCAAATGTCCTGTAGAGGGCCAACTCAATAAGTACCACCGATTTTAGGATTTTTATACCCTCATTGAGGGTATAAAGATTGAGGGTCCCTCAATCTTTAGGCTAACGAGGTTATATACCCTTTGATACGACCAAAAATGTGCCTCATCGAAATAATGGTTTTAGACCCCAAGTATGTTGGACGAAATTTGTTTCAGACAATTTGGAGTCGATTTAGCCATGTCCGTCTGTCTGGCTGGTGCGCACGATAACTCTCGAACGGATCAGCCCAAACTTAGTTTAAGTTCAAAATGTTGGGAAAAATTGTGCGCACCATAACTCCTGAAGGGAGTAACCGATTTGGTGCATACTATGCACATCGTAAAATTTCTACCAGATATTAATAAAGTTCCAATACGGTTTCTATCGGTCTACTATTTCTGGTACCTCCCACACAAAATTTCGGAAAAGCTCAGTTTAAGACCTGGGGCTGGATTCTTGTTCTATGAAAATTTGAAATGAAAAATATTTCCTTTATAATTTTTTTTCATTTGACAGTTTTTTCCTTTATAAAAGTTTTCATTTCACATTTTCATAGATACAGAATTGAGCCCCTGCTCTCGAATCGCCTTGATTTCTGTTGTAGCAACTTGTATTCGCTGTCCCCTTTACCGGGACAAGTTCATACTTCCTGAGAAAATGGCCTTAAAGCTGTAAAAACCCATAGGGCACCATGTGTAGTGGCTGGAGGGCACGATGACTCTCGAACGCATCAGCCGATTCGGTCCAAAATGTGGAAATTTCGGAAAAGTTCAGTTTAAGACCTGCTCTCGAATCGCTTTGATTTCTGTTGTAGCAACTTGTATTCGCTGTCCCCTTTACCGGGGCAAGTTCATACTTCCTGAGAAAACAGTCCAAAAGCTGTAAAATACCCATACGACATCATGTGTAGTCGCTGGAGCGCACAATGACTCTCGAACGGATCAGCCGATTCCGTCAAAAATTTGGTCCAAACTGAAAAATGGTCTATATCGGTCTTCTCTTTAGGGTACCTCCCCACAAAGGTTCAACATTTTTATTTAAGTGCAGTTCAGGATCTGTACGAAGATCCTTTGGATAATTATAACGATGCTACTCCTTGTGGTCCTGTTTACAGCGATGTTATGTTTTTCGTGGGCAAATCCATGCTTTCGAACACTGTGGTCCAAAACCTCTAAAATACGGTGGCCGACTGAAATGACTTGCGCCCTATATATCGAAAGGATTGGCCACAAAATCTGAAAACCTACTTAATACATTAGTACTGAAGAAAAGTATATTCGATATTGTCAGTAGATGAACGTTTTAACACAGGCTGAGGGTATATCTATGTCAGCAAAACCGACTGATATATTTTTTTACTTGTTTTTAGGGAGCTGTTTTGTGGACACTGGAAATCTCTAAACCGTCAAATTACAGGTAATTCGGTCTAAAAATATTTTTTCAAATTTTAGCAAAAATCTTAGGGCTATTACAAACCATGGACCCATGTTAACAATTTTTGGTAAATATGTTTTGTTACCAATAGAAACCTCAAATGTCTAATTATAAATAATTCGATCAACAAATGTAGCTAAACTCCTCAAAAAGCAAAAAATCGGGAGGTACCGTTATATGGTGGCTATACCAAAGACATGGGCATTTGTCGGCAATTTTGGGTGGGGAAGTTTTGTGACCATTGAGAACCTCAAATGTCAAATAACATGTAGATCAGTGGAAACATAGCTAATATCCTAAAAATACCTAAAATCGGAAGGTGCCCTCATATGAGAACTACACCAAAACATGGAGTTGTTTCGACCATTTTTAGTGAAGAAGTTTTGTGACCATTCAGAACCTCAAATGTTAAATAACGGACAGTTCAGTGAACAAAATTTAGCACCCTCAAAATGCCGAAAATCGGGAGATACCGTTATATGGGGACTATACCAAAACATGGATCTATGTTGACAATTTTTGGTGGAAAAGTTTCGTGGCCGCAGAGGACCCCAAATCTCAAATAACGGGCAGTTAAATAGAAAATGTAGTTAAAACCCTCAACATACGGAAAATCCGGAGGTACCGTTATATGTGGGCTATATCAAAACATGGACCTAAAATGGGTAGTTCGGTCAAAATACCTAAAATCGGAAGGTACCGTTATATAGGAGCTAAACCAAACCATGGGCCAATCTTGACAATTGAACTAGTTCTAAGTTTGTGCAAAATATTATAAGGTATTAATTTGGGACAAAATTGGTTGGTTGAGAATTACGGTGGAACAAGCCATAATAAATTGACTCCAAATTCTCTGAAACGGATTTCGTCCAGATATACATATTTGAAGACCAAAACAATTATTTCGATCGATTTTCGATCGTATTAAAGAGTATTTACCATCTCAAAACCAACTACTTCTTCTATCGAGTCAATTCAATACGTAACCAATGTGTAAGGGGTCTAACAGTGTATATGAGATCTACCTTGACTTCATTTTATACTCCTCATAATATCCCTTATCTCGAAGTATCCCCCAGCAATGTGTACTTTGAAATTCCACAACATTGTAAAAGGGAAATACTTCCCCATCTCTACTTAGTTGCAAATTATTTATAATTGCCATAATGTCAACCTGGACAGAGAAAGAGAGAATACTAAACATAACTTTTCAGTTTAAAAAAAAATGCTATTCAAATACAAAAATGTGTACTCCTCTCCATGCCACATGAACCAAAACCTAAAAATTGTTTTAAATTGTCCTTTGTATTTGTCCTGAAGACCAAGACAAACTTTTATTTGTTTTTAATTTCAGTTATTTTCCAGGATTTAACAAAAATAAACTGAAAACTACTTTGACTATTATCGTTTGTTAGCACACCCTTCATTATGAACAGTACATGGACCAACCCTTTCTTTAGGTACTGTGGTGCGGTGTTGGTAACGCAGCCTTGCAACTCGTAATTTCCTTTCCAAAGAACAATTGCAACAACGGCAGCATACTTTACGTAATGAAATACCGAATACTTAAAAAAATTCTTGACCGACAAAGTCACATCAAATTCCCGCCACATTGAAAAACGAGAAGCAGCGAGTCAACGCCAACAAAAACAACAGCAAAAATGGAAAACGCAATACCACAATAATCCTTTTGTAAACAAAAAGTTTATAATTTTTCTGCGGCATTGCACCCGCAATGTAGCCGTCATCATCATCGCCATCGTCGTTGAGGTTGCACATTTAAAAAACAATTTAAACTGATGTTGAGCTTTCAGCAGAGTGTTGTCCTCCATATTTTCGACATTTGAGCGTTTGAATGCTTCTACGCTGCTGTCACGAATGAATTCATTTAAGTAACTTTTTTAGTGGCTAGCATTTGAAGGTTTTAGTTTTATTTTTACATTTCTTCCTGGGGTTTCCACATAATTATAAAACTTGTTGTTGTTCCAGCGGATTACAGAAACAATTGAATACTTCAGTGGTCAATTTGCCTACTAATGCACATAAATAGATGACATTTTTGTCGACAAAAAAATGTCCGGCAAAATCATGAAGATTAGCACTATTGTTAAAGGATGATATAGTCGTTGATATTTTTATACCCTCAGCATTTATGCTAACGAGTGTAGATACATACGGACAAAATGTGCCTCATTGTGCGCACGATAACTCTTAATGGAAGTGACCCATTTGGCCCATACTTTGCAGATCGTGAAATTTCTACCAGACTTAGATGAAGTTTCGATATGGACTCATTCGGTCCACTCCTTCGGGTACCTCCCACGGAAAACTTCCGTTTAGGAGTTGTTCTCGAATCACTTTGATTACGACGGTATAAGTTTCATCAGGGGCAAGTCCATACTTCCTGAGAAAATAACCTGAAAGGTGCAATAAAAAATCTCTATGACACCGTGTGTAGTGGTTGGTGCGCAAAATAACACTCCAACGGATTTCCGGATTTGGTCCAAGATGTTGCCTTGGTAATATTTTGTCCAAACTAAGTTCCAGTTCGAAGATAAACCATATCGATCCACTCCTTCAGGTACCTCCCCCACAAAAGTTCTAAAATGTTCGGAAAAATTGTTCGCACGATAACTGATGAATGGAGTGACCGATTTAGTCCATACTTTACACATCCTTATAAGTCTAACAGATATAATTCAGGTTCGAATATGGATTATGTTTGTCCACTCCTTCGGGTACCTATCACACAAAATTACGGATAAGTTCACTTTAATACCTGCTCTCGCTGTCTCAATTACGACGGTAAAAGTTTTTTCTGGGGCAAGTCCATATTTGTTGAGAAAACAGCCCGAAAAATTAAAAAAAACTCTATGGCACCATATGTAGTGGCTGGAGAGCACGACAACTCTCGAACTAACCGATTTGGTCCAAAATTTGGCCTTCCTGATATTTTGCCATACTTTCAGTTCGAAGATAGGCAATACTGGCCCACAACTTCCGGTATTTAAAAAATGTCCCTCAAATGGTATGCACGATATCTCTTGAACAAATTTGGTCCAAACTTTGGATCTCCTAATATTTTGTACAAATTTAGTTTAACTTCTAAAATGGAAGTACCTTAGGGAACCTCCTCCACAAAATTCAACATTTGTGTTTAAGTGCAGTTTAATGTCTGTTAGAATATCCTTTGGAAATGTATGCCGATGCTGTTTGCTGTTGCCCTGCTTACAACGGTATTGTTTTCCGTGGACAAGTCCATGCTTCCTTGCATACTGGTCCATAAGTTATACGATGACCCACTGAATTGAATATTGGGCGATATATCCCAAAATAAGATCCACTTCCATAATGGACTATGTCGGTCCATTCCTTTAAGTACCTCCTCTGCAACACTTTTGAACTTTCGTCCTAATCCAAATGTCCAAAAAAGGCCACAAAATAATGAAAATATCATAAATACATTCGATCTGACCGTAGATGAAAGTTTCAATTCACATAGGCTGAGGGTATATCTCTGTCGGTAAAGCCGACTGATAATTTTTTACTTGTTTAAGTGCAGTTTAAGGTCGTCTCGAGAATCCTTTGGAAATTTTTAACGACGGTTGTCCTTGCGGCCCTGTTTACAGCGCTATTATGCTTGTCGTGGGCAAGTCCATGCTTCCTGGTACACACAATGGTCCAAAAACTCTAAATTGTACGGCGACCAACTGAAATGATTGGGGAGCACCATATCTAGAGGAAGGATCATTTCTATATATTCATTCTTGACAACCACGGTCTGATATTCAAAGCTATCAAGGTGTTTGTCGTGCATCATCCACTTCTCCAGATAATGCGTGCTTACCAAATAATCCGTCACCCGAGCACCTCTCTTGTAAGTAGCCTTGTGAGACGACTGCTTTGAACTTATAACAAAACGTCTGGCAATGTCTCTTGAGTTATGTCATTCTCCCAATGGCTATTTGTACTGCTGTCCAATGATTACCTGCTACTTTCCCAACAGTCAGATATCACTGAACTAGTAAGCGTGCACACAGTCGCTTCTATTGTCCTCTTTTGCTAGGTTTGCCGCTACCTCCTCGAGGTTCCCTGCAGTCACGAAACTTCTCCACCAAAAACTGTTGACATGAGTCCTTTTTGGTATATCTCACATTGTATAACGGTACCTCCCGATTTTCGGTATTTTGAGAGTTTTAGCTATTTTTGAGCGTACCTATTTTTTCATGCGAACTAGCTGTAATTTAACATTTGAGATTCTAAGTAGTCACAACACTTCTCCACCAAAAATTGTCAATATAGGTCAATCTTTCGGTATAGACCACATATGACGGTACATCCCGATTTTCGGTATTATGAGGATTTAGATACAATCTTTAACCGAACTACCTGTAATTTAACATTTAAGGTTCTTAGGGCCCAGAAAACCTCTTCATTAAAAATTATCAATATGTTCATATCTTGGTGTAGCCGCGATATAACGGTACCTCCCGAAATTCAGCACTTTGATTATTTTAGCTAAAATTTTAACAGAACTAGGTGTAATTTGACATTCTTAAGGGTCTCTACACTTCTTCAGCAAAAATTGTAACTCCCGATTTTCGGTGTTTTGATGATATTAACTACAATTTTTAACCGAACTACTTGTAATTTGACTTTGATGTTATAAAGGGTCACAACACTTCTCCACCAAAAATTGTCAATATTAGCCTATGTTTAGGTATAGACCCCATATTATTGTACGTCCCGATTTGGGGCATTTTAAGGGTTATATATAGATTTTTTGACCAAAGTACCCGCAATTTTATATTTGATATTTCATACAGTCACAAAACTTCATCACCGGAAATTGTCAACATAGGTCCATGTGTTGGTATAGATAGCCCTCATATAACTGTCTTCCCGATTTTCTACATTTTGAGGTTTAAGCTACATGTTTTGACTGAACTACCCGTAATTTGGCATTTGAGGTTCCCTGAAGTCACGAAATTTATTATTTATTTATCGGTACCTTCCGATTTTCGGTATTTTGAGTAATTTGACTACCTTTTTAGCGATCTACCCATACATAACTTGACGTTTGAAGTGGTCACAAAACTATTCCACCAAAACATGTCAATATAGGCCCATGACTGCCTTATAATCGACTAATAGGTGGTAGGTGTCGATCTGCATCGCTTGGGTCTTCTCCAGGATTTGCCGCAGGGTAAATATATGTTCAATGGTGGAATTTCCAGGTCTAAAGGCGCATTGGTTTGGTCCAATTATGTATTTCGCTGACCATAGACTTTCGTCGTTCTCCCAATATCTCTGACCCTACCAATAGGTAGCAGACTTATGCTCCTATACTAAGAGCACACACTCTTATCTCCTTTTTTGTTGACAGGTCACAGGATGCGTTGCCAGATGGTGCCAACAAGCTGATGCACACACCTTACTAGCGTGTCTCCTCAGGTTTTGAACAGCTCTTCTTGTAAACCATCTGCTACTTATACCTTATTATTCTTCAGTAAGTTTATTGTTGTCTTTACCTCAGCTTGGCCGGGTGGTATACATTAAATAGTGAATACCAATGGTCTTTCCATGTCCTGAGGACACTATTTGTATTATTTACCAAATTACCTTGTTGTTCTCTACAGGACGAAGTACCTGCAACAAAATCATCAGCTTGATGTTTAACTTTCGGACTTGTACCTCTGGTACATCTCGATTTTTTCACAATTTCGTTTTTCCATTACTCTATTTTTCCTGTTTTCTATACCTCTGTTTCTCCCGATACCTCTATCTAGCACTACTCGTTGCTACTGATTGTAGAGTAGCCCTATATGCCGCATTTTAAGGTAGCAGCACGACACTCCTGGTCATATCAGGTGGTTCGTTGAAGGAGGTCTCTGGTATCCAAGTATGAATTTTTTGCTGTTTGCATGGAGTGGGCAATACTTTGCCACTGTGCTGATATGTTATCGGAACGAGGAGTGTTTTGATAAAGCAATTATGCCAGTTGAGTGGAATACACTATGCAACACTGAAAATGCAAAAAACTTCTAGCATGCATTTTTTTTAAAATACGTATTAAGACTACAAAAACCCTAGTAGGATTTTATACTGTCAGATCCAGTTCGGATTTTATGGTCTCATCTAAACCGGGCTAAATCTACACTTTTTTGCATTTATCAGGCCTTTATCTCAGAAACGAATAGGAATTTGGCCTTGCTGTTTTAAGCAATATTGTAGCCCTAAACTAGTAGAACTTATCTTTTGAAGAAACCACATAAGAAAAACTCCATCTACGTCATCAAAATCTATAAAATATAGAAAATTTTACATAATTACTGAAATTCTGGTCAGTATCGGTTAAATTATTGGGAGTTGAACTAAGTATTCTTTTGCAAAAATCTTCCAAATTAAGTTCTCAACAATTCTTTAGAACATTCTGAAACTCTAAGATGCTTACTTCATGTTGTTTCAGTGGTATTTTGCATCATATCTTTTACAACACGTATTTCAAACACAGTTCACACCAACAGTTTATTCTCGCATTTCGGATTTCACCACATTATTGACATTCTTATTAAATCGTCGTTGAAAAATGTACTAAAAACAACGGCATCGAAACATTTTGCAACAATGACATGTTCTGAAGAGTTGTGTATTACATTCCAGGGAATATTTTTAAAAGAAAATATTCAGAAAAAATTAACGGTTTTCGAGATACGGTGCGAAATTTATGAAAATTGTGGAATTTTTGCATATATTTTGATATTTGAGGCAATAAATGTAGTATTTCGAGTTCATTATTTCTCAAAATATTTTATTCTTATCCTTATCTACAAATTTGCTTCAGAGGTCAGAAGAAGATTCGCATTGGTTTCAGAGATATAGCACCGAATTTCTTTAAAAACTTAATATTTAACCATGTTTAGATGGGACCATAAAATCCGAGCTGGATCTGACACAACAAAACCCAACTAGGGTTTCTTGTCGTTTAGGTCTGTACTTTCAAAAAATCCTCAGTTCGAAGTGTTTGCACAAGATCACCTTAAAAATGTTGCACAGTGATATGCTGTGGCTCTCTATTGTGATTGCAGCTTACGAATGTCGGACTTCCGCATAGTGTCTATTCATACCTTATTTGCTACATTTAATCGGGTACGTACCTTTGCTGCACCAAGTTAGTGATCCGAGTCGATGTTTGCTCCTCGGAACAATTGTAATCGAACACGCTCGATGAATGTCTTCCGTCAATCAAAACATGATCAATTTGGTTTATTGTTTTCTGATCTGGTAACAGCCAGTACTGGGATTCTCTAAAGCATTTTCTTGGTTACCAACAAAAATCGAGTATTATCAGTATAGGTCCACGTATATCCCCATAGAAGCGTACTTCTTGATTTTCAGTATTTTTTAAGTTTTAGCCACATTCTCTTACCGAAATATAGGAAATTTGGTATTTAGTCTTCTAAAAAAAACATTCCGTCAGAAATTTGTCGGTATAGATCGACGTTTTGAAATTACGATCGCGGTGCCTCACATTGTTTTACCGAAATTGCTGAAATTAAGTATTAAGTCTTCTTCATACACGAAAGGAAACTAATTATTCCAATTTACTTCAATACAACTTGTGGTGGAGGGTATAACAAGTTCGGCCCGGTCGAACTTAAAGCCGTTCTTACTTGTTTTTGGCATTAAAATCGCCTAAAATAATTTTAATGTCTTTGGCAGGACAAGGGTCATATATTTATACCCTCCACCATAACATGTAGGGTATAATTAAATTTGTCATTCCGATTGTAACACATCGAAATATTCGAGACCCTATATAGTATATATAAATAAATTTTTAAGTCGATATATCCATGTCCGTCTGTCTGTCCGTCCGTCTGTTGAAATTAAGATACAGCTTGCAATTTTTAAGATAGAGCTTTTTAATTTAGTATAGAACTTTCTATTACTCCTAGGATGTTTGGCATTGCAAATGGGCTATATCGGTCCACGTTTTGATGTAGCCCCCATATAACGGTACCACCCGATATTCGGTATTTTGAAGGTTTAAGCCTCATTATCACACCGAAATGGCTGAAAGTTGGTACTTAGTCTTCGTTGGGGGTACAAAACTATCCTCCAGAAATTTGTCATATAGCCCCCATAGAACAGTACCTCCCGATTTTCGGTATTTTGAAGGTTGTGGCTATAATAATCCTCCGAAATGGCTGAAATTAGGCATTTGGTCTTCATTTGCGGTATTAAACGTTCCATATGAAATTTGTCGGTAAAGGTGCACGACTTCATATAGCCCCCATAGAACGGTACCTCCCGACCAAAATGGCTGAAATTTGGTTTTAAGTCTTTGTTGTAGGTATATGCCTTTCTGACTGAAATTCGTCGGTATAGGTCCACGTTTCGATGTAGCCCCCTTAGGAGGATACCTCCTGATTTTCGTAATTGTGAAGGTTGTGACGTTAATATCCCACCGAAAGACTGAAATTTGTTATGTAGTATTCCATGGGGTTATAAAATATTCCAGAAGAGAATTATCAGTATAGATCCGGGGGTTCCTATATCTCCCATAGAAGCGTACCTCTTGATTTTCGGTATTTTGAAGGTTTTACCGAAATATCGAAAAATTTGTATTTAGTCTTCTTTGAGTCTAAAAACTTTCCGCCAGAAATTTGTAGGTATAGATCGACGATTTGATATAGCCCCCATGGAACGGTACCTCCCGAATTTCGTTATTTTGAAAGTTAGCCACATTGTTTTACCGAACTTGCTGAAATTTGGTATTTAGTCTTCTTATAAACGAAAGGAAACTAATTGTACCATTTTACTTCAATACAACTCGTGGTGGAGGGTATAACAAGCTCGGCCTGCGCGAACTTAACGTCGTTTCTATTTGTACCTCTAAGCGCTCGTAAAATATATCATTGGCCTTGTCGTTCTTGTCTTCAGTGGGAGCATGAACGCAAATAAAACTGATGTTGAAACATTTTGCTTTTATCCGAATTGTAGCAAGTCCTTCATCAACCAAAGTGAAACTAAAGATCAGATGTTTTAACCTACAACCAACTACAAACCCCCTCTGCCATTCCTCTGTGGACGTCCCTAGAGTAATTTCCCCCTTATATTTTTCAAGTACATCTGCCAGTACATAAACTACACCTTCTCTATAAAGAGTGCAAACATTCCAAGAGCAGATTCCCAGATCATGGTCCTTCAAAAGGTTTGCGGGGTCGTCATTTTTAGAGAGCTTTGTTTTTCTTTTCCTATGTTTTTCATAGTATGTTGCTTCTTGCAGGGTCGGGTTACTAGCTCAACGCCCAACCCATGTTTTTAACGGGGAGGTTAGCACCCACTTGAGACGAAAGAGGGACCAAGATAAGCCTGGGAATTTGACATGTTAAAGCCGGTCAGGGTAGATGCTTGGTACCTTTAATCCTCTACGTCACCCAGTGGTCATTTTTTACTGAACTTCTATTCTCGTAATTTGTCATTTGAAGTTCCCAGCAGTCTCAAAACTTCTCAAAAAATTGTTAACATATGTATGTAGGTCCATGTTTTGGTATAGTCCCCATATAACGGTCACCCAGCCCATCATAGTATTTGCGATAAGCATTGAAAAATAGGGTTACCAGCCAAGTCGGACTTTACATTAATTCATATATACAAGTTTCGAATTATTTACGTGTAAATGCTACTTTCCAATCTTAGCCTTCGTCTACCCACTAAAAATAACATTCCAATATGATTCTAATATGATCCTGATGATCGGACTTAACCACCCGTGAAACGTAGCATAATGGTGTATTCCTAATTGTTCAATGTACCTCTTAGGTCATAACAGCTCAACTCGAAAAAACAAGTAATTCAAATAAATGAACTTCGCCTTGATAATTCGAATATACAATTTTCGAATGAATTGTCGTATAAATGCAAGTTTCCAAACTTATCATTCTTCCACACACAAAAATAACATTCTAATATGCCTGTTGATCGACCATAACCACTCCAGAAACGTAGCATAATGGTTGAATGTGTGGGACTTCGGTGGATTCCTACTCTTTGAACAGCAGCTCAATTCGAAAGAAAATTAATTAAAAAAATATAATAATTTTTTATTTGTTTTTAAGATGATGATAAGATGATTTTGGGCGTTATGTCCACTGCGCTTTGCGGACATAACTCCCAAAATTCGTTGGATGTTATGTCCGTGAAGCAAAGCGGACATAACACCCAAAAAAATCTCCCAACGATTTTTTTTTCTTAATTCATAAATTATTTCTTTGCTTAATTTTGATATTAAGAGTTATAATTTTTTTTTTTTTAATTTTAGAGTAGAATATGGAATGTAAGCGAAATTATACATTTGAGAAGGCCTAAGTGCCAACCTCCTGATTTCATCAAATTATTTAAAAACGAAATTATGCCCGAAATTATGTAAGTAGCAGTTAGGAGAAGTTTTAAGTTGTACAAATATTTGTTAAGAAAATCGCGCTATTTTTTCAAAAATATTTCAGTTTTTCAGAAAGTATTGAATATATTTTTGTAAAAAAACGCGCGATTTTTTTCTCCTTAAATTGTGAAAAAATTTTTGTAGAAAATCGCGCGATTTTTTCAAAAATATTTTCGACTGAGGTGCGGTTTTTGTTTTTCAGAATGTATTTGAATATTTTTATAAAAACTTTTTATCTTCTAAGTTGTGTATATATTTTTGTAAAAAATCGCGCGATTTTTTTAAATATTTTTGGCTGCGGCGTTTATTATTTTTCAGAAAGTATTTGCGAATTTTAACAAAAACTTTATATTTGCCTGTAGGCTGCATTTTTCGTTTAAAATAGGTTTGAAGGCAAATTTTGAATATAGATCGATTTGAGATGGCTATTACTTATTTTGTACTAGCTGAACCCGGTGCGCTTTGCTGCCCCGACTACGATAAAATATAATGGAATGCCATAATTATTTTAACGTTTTTAATATTTGAAAGAATAAATATAGGGGATATGAAGGCGTTATATGTATGTTTCAGGAGGTAACACTCCTCCGAAAGCCTTTCCGCCTATAAGTATTCCTAATATATATCATAATAGAACATAAATCTTAAGAAGTCTCTCAAAGGCATGATACTTAATAGCTGTAGCCTTGGTCAATTCCTTCTCGACTATAAGTACTTCTGTAAATAATTATGACTTTTACTGACTGCTAAGTCTTCAAAATTTCATTGATTCAATTGAACATACGTAACAAAAACATGAAATCGATCGAAAATATATATGGGTAGCTATATTCTTATATGAACCGCTCTCGATATAATTCGTCAAATTTATTTTTAGACCAAATCCCGTCTCACATTCACATTTTGTGCATGAAATACAGAAAATCAGCGGAAAATATATATGGGAGCCATATTCAAATCTGAACCGATTTCGATATAATTTGTCCCATTTATTTCTAGAACGAATTGCGCACGCTTTCCAAATTTCAGTGAAATTGAACATATGTAGTGTGTCCGAATCTGAACCGGTCTCGATATAATTTGGCACATTTATTTTTGGAACAAATTCCGTCAGACATCCAAAATTTCAGCGACATTGGACACATATAGCGTGTTTAGAGTATCAAATACAGAAAATCGGCCTAAAATATAGATAGGAGCAATATCCAAATCTGAACCGATTTCAATATGATTTAGCACATTTATTTCTAGACCAAATCCCGTTACGCATTCCAAATTTCACCGAAATTGGACATAAATAGCGAGTTTGGTCCATAAATTACAGGAAATCGACCGAAAATATATAAAGGAGCTATATCCAAATCTGAACCGATTTCGATATAATTTGGCACATTTATTTCTAGACCAAGTTTTGTAACACATTCCAAATTTCAGAGAAATTGAACATATATATAGCGTGCTTGGTGCATAAAATACAGGAAATCGGCCGAAAATATATATGGGAGCTATATTCAAATGTAAACCATGTAGCAATGTACCCTAAAAATTTCAGTAAGATCTGTTCAGCGGTTTACGAGTCTTTAAGGCACAAACAAACCAACAAACGTACAAACAAATTTCAATTTTATATATATAGATTTAAAAAAGTGGCGGGGTCGGGTCTTTAGGCCCCAAATCAGTACCTAGGGTCGGAGACACAACAACCATTGTCTCGCAAATTAATTTTCTCCCCGATACGTTCGTCAATTTTGTAAAAATAGAGATTTTGAAAAATAGGGCATGGGGAAGGTACGCCGCCCCCTCCGAAATTCAACAAAATATATACCCTAATTTCACCACGGGTCCTCTCAGTAGATTCTCTGCAATTTTCAAGAACATCGGTTAAGCAGTTTTTGATATATAAACTATTTAAAAAAGTGGGCGTAGTCGGGTCTTTAGGCCCCAAACAACCAGACAAACAACAACCGTTGTCTCGCAAATTTATTTCCTCTCCGATACGTTCGTCAGTTTTGCTAAAATAGCGTTTTTAAAAAATAGGGCATAGGGGAGGTTCCCCGCCCCTCCGAAATGCAAAAAAAATATATAGCCTCTTTTCACCACCGGTGTTCCCTGTACATTCTCTGAAATTTTCAAGAAAATCGGTTCAGCCGTTTTTGAGTCTATACGGAACATACAAACATACTAACATACACACATTGCCTTTTATATATTAGATTAAAAATGTGGACGTGGTTGGGTCTTTGAGCCCCAAACCAGAACCTAGGATCGGAGACACTACAACCATTGTCTCGCAAATTAATTTTCTCTCCGATACGTTCGTCAATTTTGTTAAAATAGCGTTTTTAAAAAATAGGGCGTAGGGGGCGGGGTACCCCTCCGAACTGCAAAACAAATATAGCCAATTTTCTCCACCGGTGTTCCGTGTACATTCTCTGAAATTTTCAAGAAATTCGGTTAAGCAGTTTTTGATATATAAGCTATTTAAAAAAGTGGACGTGGTCGGGTCTTTAGGCCCCAAATTAGTACCTGGGATAGGATACACAACAACCATTGTCTCGCAAATTGATTTTCTCTCCGATAGGTTTGTCAGTTTTTCTAAAATAGCGTTTTTAATAAATAGGGCATAGGGGAGGTCCCCCGCCCCTCCGAAATTCAAAAAAAAAAATATGTAGCCTATTTTCACCACGGGTGTTCCCTATACATTCTCTGAAATTTTCAAGAAAATCTATTCAGCCGTTTTGGAGTCTATACGGAACATACAAACATACTAACATACATACATTGTCTTTTATATATATACTAGCTGACCCGGTCCGCGTTGCTGGCCCGTTGTTTGGGTTCTCGGTGTAAAATTTAGTTATCTATTCACCATAAATCGACAGTTTAAAGCACTGTGTGACCCACCTATAATGGTCCGTGCACGTCAATTAACATTGCTATATATTGGATTGTTGGTCTCGGTTGGGGTCGTAATTATTACTGCAGAGAATTGTCAGTATAGGTCCACGTTTTGATATAGCTCCCATAGAACGGTACCGGCTGATTTTCGCTATTTTTGAGGATTTAAAATCATTATCACACCGAAATGGCTGAAATCTGGTTTTAATATATTTTAAAGAGGAGAGCATAAATATTCGGTTCGACCGAAAGACACGCCTTTTTATTTGCGTTCGGTATGTAACAGTTATAGGTTCACGTTTTGATATAGCTCCCATAAAACAGTACCTCCCGATTTTCGATAGTTCAGAGATATAGCCACTGTTGGGGGTCGTAAACCGTCTTGCAGAGAATTTTCAGTATACGTCCTCGTTTTGATATAGCTCCCATAGAACGGTGGCGCCTGATTTTCGATCGAACGTAACGTCTTTTTTCTTTCATAATATTTTCAAAAATCGAACACGATCGCGGTATTCTGATTCCAATGATGATATTGTATTGTATATCAATAACTTTGTCTAATTTCCAATCGATCTTTCTGGAATTTCGATCTAGTGACATCTCAAGTTATCGGGATTTTACTGTATTCCAAAATGTGGAGTTGATCGCGCTATCCCACTTATTGTTTAGTGTTCAGCGTTTATAGCGTTTTTTAGGCACGCTGAAATAATAAATGTTGGCAAATTTTGTGATGGCCGCGATATTTCACTTTTCGCGATATTTCACTTCCGCGAAGACCATTCAGGGTCAAGACAGTAATTACAGTAGTATTGCAAACAATCTGTAAACAAAACGTTCAAAATATCATGGACTTCAGATTTAAAAAAAAAATGAAGGAGAACCTCCGGTCACTACACTTAGCCGTATTAAAATAGCTCACGACCGCGCTATCCCACTTGTTCAACCTAGTGTTTATATCATTTTTGTGTCACGCTTACTAAAATTATGTATATTAATTGAAATAATACATTTTTGAAAACTTTGTGATGACCGCGGTCATTCAGGGAAAACAATCTGTAAACAATACGTTCAAAAATATCAAAGATTTCAGATTTTTTTAAAAACATTGTGGGGGAGGACCACCGGTCACTACTCTTAGCCGTATAAAAACAGCTTACGACAGTTCTAATTAATTGAAATAATACATTTTTGAAAATTTTGGGATGACCGCGATATTTCACTTCCGAGACGACCATTCAGACTGTAATTACCATAGCATTGCAAACAATTTGTAAACAATATATTAAAACGTATCTTGAATTTCGGTTTTTTTTTTAAATTGTGGGGTCACTACACTCAACGGGATAAAAAAAATAGATTACGACCTATTCTCAGACCTAAAAATTCCACATACAAAATTTCATAAGATTTCCCAATCGATTTTTCGGAATTTCTATATAGTGGCATCTCAAGTTATCGGGATTTTACTGTATTCCAAAATATGGCGTTGACCGCGTTATCCCACATATTGAAGTCAGTGTTATAGCGGTTTTGTAGTCACGCTTACTAAAATTAGGTATATTATCTGAAATAATACATTTTTGAATAATTTGGGATGACCGCGATATTTCATTTCCGCGACGACCATTCAAAAAAATATATAACCTATTTTCACCACCGGTGTTCCCAGTACATTATCTGAAATTTTCAAGAAAATCTATTCAGCCGTTTTTGAGTCTATTCGGAACATACAAACATACAAACATACAAACAAACAAACATACTAACATACACACATTGCCTTTTATATATTAGAAGATAAGATTTCCTTAAAAATTGTAAATCAATTATAAATTATTTTATGAAATGGAAAATCCATATGAACTTAAAGTTAATTTTTAATTTTTTATACCCTATACCACAATGTGGAAAAGGGTATTATAAGTTTGTTTTGGTAAAAATTCATGTAACACCGCGAAATATTCGTCGGAGACCCCCAATGTGGTATACCAATCTTCATATCTCGACGAGATAAAGCGATTTTGAGATGTGTGTCCGTCCGTCCCTCCGTCCGTCCGTCCGTCCGTCTGTCCATTATATTTTGTAAACACGCTCCAGGCCGCAATTATGGACCGATCGTCACGAAATTTTGTATGGAGGTCGGGTTCAGATCAGAATAGATCCCTATTCTTATTGGTGATGATCGTGAAATATTTAGCGGGCGAAATGGACCAAAAACATAATATTTATCCAATTTTCTAACGGCTCTGTAGGTCTCAATAATAGTCCGATCAACGCGTAATTTTAAATAAGGTAAGAGTATATCACAAAGGAGAAGCTGGCAATTTGAGATGGCGATCGGATAATATTTAGAGGGTTAAATGGACCAAAACTTTTGTGTGAAAATTGTGAAAATTTTTAATTTACAGCTTTTATCTTAATTCCTGGAAGTGACATTCCGGACAAGTGAGATACACTTGAAAGTGGAACGCTTGACCTTTCAATTGATGCCAATTATGTTGGTGTACATGCTAAGATAACAGAGTTACAGCCTAATATATTCCATTATTTGTTTGTAGTGTAATAATAAACTCGCTAGAAGTCGCATTTATACATCAATAGTCACGAAATTTTGCACTGGGTAAGAGTATAGGTCGAAAAAGATGCCTACAATTTTGAATGATGATCTGATATTCTTTAGCGGGTGAAATGGACCATTACTTTTGTATGAAAAATATAAAAATTTTATTTTTGGTCGATATTTTAATTCCTTGAGACATATATATTTCGCAAAGTAACCTACATATGGGAAAAAACTACTGACCTTTCCTCTGATGTAAATTGCAATAAAGTGCTAGATAACGGGCCTACTGCCTAATATATAATGGGTTCTGTGTGAGAACCACATTTTTATCCCTTGCTACATATTGTCTCTCCAAAAGTTTATGTAACACCACGAAATATTCGTCTTAGACCCCTTATTTGGTATGCCAAAATTCATATCACGACGAGATAAAGCGATTTAGCGATGTGTGTCCGTCCATTAAAAATTGTAAACAAGCTTAAGGCCGCAATTATGGACAGATTGTAACGAATTTTTTAAGGAGGTTGGGTTCGGGTCAGAATGGAAATGATTAGTTTTTGCTGATGATCGTGAAATATTCAGGGAATGAAATGGACCAAAAACAAAATTTTAACCAATTTTGTAGCGGCTCTGTCGGTCAAAATAATAACCCGCAAAATTTTTAACAAAGTTTGAGTTTATGATGAAGAAGAAGAGTACAAACCAACGTGAAGATCGGATAATACTTAGCGGGTTAATTGGACTGAAACTTTTGTGCGAAATTGGTAAAAATTTCAATAACGTAGCGGTTAAAAAACGGAAGTAGTAGTACTACATAAGTGGGTTTCATTACATTTTAGTTTGTGTGAACTAAAGTTTCCTTTCCTACTACAAAAATGTCTTTGTCATACTAGATAACTTTTTGGTTTTGGTCATAAGTATTATAAATTACATCTCTGATATTTGATAATTAAATTTTCACAATCATTGAAAAGAAGTTCCGTAGAGAGCGATTGTCCAGGGATAGTGGTATAGGGTATCCCATGGTCGGCTTCGTCCGACTATAGACTTTTCTTACTTGTTTTCTTATACATTTGGAATAAAAATTTTATTTAAATAAAAATCACATACATTTTAAAAACGGACAAAACTCCCATTGGGAATTATATCCGCTAAGGGGGGTCGGACATAGCTCCCAAAAAATTTGGGAGTTATGTCCACAAACCGAGGCGGACATAACTCACAAAAACGTTTTGGGAGTTATGTCCGTTATGTCACGGCACCGGTTTCCTGGTCAGTGTTCACTTGAAATAAAAAGGAGACCAGGAAAAGTCCTGGGTTATGTCTCCTAAGTCATCCTAGCTATTTTCTTAAGTGGCTCTTGAGGCCGAACATAGAATAGGATTTCAAAAACTCCGTATGAGTTGGATTTTGGATTTTTGGAATTTCCCTTAACCTTGCACCGTAATAATAAAATATAACCACATCATTTCAAATAATTCAAGTTTAAAATTTCTATCATTTATGTTTCCTCCCAATTCTTTTCATTGTTTCTTTACTTCATTTCTGTTTTGAATAAATGGACTTTGTTAGGGTGTTAGTTTGCATTTTTTTTTTTTTTTTGAATTTCTACAACTGCAACTGACCAAAGAATAGAATGACTTTCTATAGAAGTAGAAGTTCGTATTACAGTTTTGTTTCCTTCATTCATTCGTTCCATTTTGTTTTCATGTGGAATAAAGTACTTTAGAGCTGGCTATCTACACAAAAACTGAATGAGAATATCTTCATAGTAGAACATAGAATTATAAACATAGTACATAGTACAGCAGAAACGACTTTGTCAGTAGAGTGGTCTAATACAACTCTACTTTATACGTTTGGCACTTTGCCTTTTGACACTTGCTTTAATTCACAAACACATACACCTACTACCTAGATCCAGCTGTGAAAAAAAAAAAAACTTGTAGTCATCAGAATTGTTAAAGACAGTATTTTGTGTCAGAGATGTTAATGTTTTGTGGTAATCACAAAAGTGATCTTGGGATCAATCAATTTATTCCAAACGTTTCGCAAGTCCCAAGTAGATCCATATCGGACAACACCTTCGGGTACCTCCCATCACAAAATTTCAGCAGTTTAAGGGCTGTTTGAACATCGTTCTAAAAATTTTGCCAAAAATTCTTCTGCGATCCTGTTTACAGCGGTATAATAACATAATGGCCCAACTGCTCTAACAAATTCTACGATGACGTAGGCGATGAAAGATATCAAAGAACGGATCTGACCGGATTAAATAGGGCAAATCCCACGACTTATCTTGGTCCCTCTTTCATTTGAAGTTGACAATGACCTCTCCGTGTTGTCCCATGGAAAACTGCCCTTGACATCCGGTAAATATAGTGAGTCAACATGTGCCTCGCATTCAACCACAACAATGATAAAATCTTGGCTTAGGAACCAGCGTAGCTACACTGATAATTCTCTTCTGGAATATTTTATAACCCCATGGAACACTAAATATCAAAGTTAAGTCTTTCGGTGGGATATTGACGTCACAATCTTCAGAATTACGAAAATCGGGAGGTACTGCTCCATGGGGGCTATATCGAAACGTGGACCTATACCAACGAATTTCAGTCAGAAAGGGGTTTACCTCGAACAGAGACTAAATACCAAATCTCAGCCATTTCTGTAGGTTGCTGTAAAATCGGGATGTACAGTTCTATGGGGGCTATATGAAGGCGTGGACTTATACCGAAAATTTTCTGGGAAAAATTTGTATACCGAAGACTAAGTAAAAATTTTCAGCCATTTCGGTGTGATAATGAGGCTACAAACTTCACAATACCTAAAATCGGGTGGTACCGTTCTATGGGGGTTATATGAAGGCGTGGACCTATAGCGACAAATTTCATATGGAAAGTTTAATACCCCACATGAAGACCAAATACCAAATTTCAGCAACTTTGGTGGAATATTGAGGCCACAACCTTCCAAATACCGGAAATAGGGAGGCACCGTTCTATGGGGGCTATATGAAGGCGTGGACCTAAACCGACAAATTTCTGGGAGAAAGTTTTATACCCCCAACGAAGACTAAGTAAACAATTTCAGCCATTCACAATAGCGAAAATCGGGTGATACCGTTCTGTGGGGGCTTTATGAAGGCATGGACCTATACCGACAAATTTCCTATGGAACGTTTAATACCCCAAATGAAGACCAAATACAAATTTTCAGCCATTTCGGTGGAATATTGAGGCTACAACCTTCCAAATACCGGAAATAGGGAGGTACCGTTCTATGGGGGCTATACTAGGGTGTGGACATATACCGACAAATTTCATATGGAATGTCTAATACCCCAAATGAAAACTAAATACCAAATTTCAGCCATTTCTGAGGAATATTGAGGGCACAACCTTCAAATCCGCGAAAATCGGGAGTTACGTTCTATGGGGGATATATGAAGGCGTGCACCTATACCGACAAATTTCTGGGGGAAAGTTTTATGCCCCCAACAAAGACTAAGTACCAAATTTCAGCCATGTTGGTGTAATAATGAGGCTAAAACCTTTAAAATACCGAAAATACCGGTGTGATAATGAGGCAAAAATCTTCACAACTCCGAAAATCGGGAATACCGGTCTATGGGGGCTATGTGAAAGCGAATAGCTACAACGACAAACTTCATATGGAATGTTTAAAAACCCAAATAAAGACCAAATACCTTTTCGGTGGATTATTGTGGCCACAACCTTCAAAATAGCGAAAATCGTCAGGTACCGTTCTATGGGGGATATATGAAGGCGTGGGGAAAGTTTTATACCCCCAACAAAGACTAAGTACCAAATTTCAGCCATTTTGGTGTAATAATGAGGCTAAAACCTTTAAAATACCGAAAATCGGGTGGTACCGTTCTATGGGGACTATATCAAACGTGGACCGATATAGCCCATTTGCAAAAACAAATATCCTAAGAGTAATAGAAGCTTCCATACCAAATTACAAACCTCTATCTTGCGAGCTGTATCTTGATTTCAACAGACGGACGGACGTGGTTATATCGACTTAGAATTTTAACCTGATCAAGAATATATATACTTTATAGGGTCCCCGATAAATATTTCGATGTGTTACAAACGGAATGACAAATTTAATTATACCCTCCATATTGTGTTTGAAGGTATAAAAACCTAGAAAACGAGAATCTGCACTTGGAACGTTCGGACTCTTTATAGAGAAGGGGCAGATAACGGACTGGCAAAGTATAAGGTCGATATTACTGTCATACAGGAAATTTGATGGATTGAAAAAGCCCTCACAACAACATCTAAAGCTGACGCACTGTATTATAGCTGTCATGATATACATAAATCAAGAGTTTGGTTGCCGATTTGTAGCCAGTCGGAGGTTAAAACATCTGGTCGCAAGTTTTACCACTGCGGATGAAAGACTTGTGATCATGTCTTGCCCTTGACTTTAATATTAGAAAGGATAATATATTTGATCCAACAATCGAAAATTTCAGTTTCTGCAATGCCCAACCCTTCTGAAGTTCGGGTAGCAGAAAGTTCATTCCGTGCCATTCTCACTGCTGCAGCTGCTCGAGACCGAACTTCCCAGCAGAGGCAACGGAATTAGCAAATGAGTGTAAAGAACTTCGTTGTGCCAACTCCAGTGACCACAGAGTCAGGAAACTGACACTGGAAGTTAACAAGTTGGTCGGAGAGCATAAGCGAAACAAGTGGTTAAATTATCTGAAGTATTGAAACATTGGAGCTGGAAAAAGTGAATTGTAGGCAACGTGACTTAACCACTCTCAAACCCAGCAATGAAGGAAGATAGGACATCAGTCACTTTTGGTGACGTTACGCTGGCTGATCCGAAGAGGTGCGCAAGTTATTTCAATCGACTGTTTTTCGAGCATTCCGGGAGTGACAGGGCGAAGAGAAAAGTACTACGTCACATTAGATATCTTCCTACCGAGGATGAACCACCGCAATTTACAATTGATGATGTTGAGAAAGTCATCAGGAACGCAAAATCATCCAAAGCGTTGGACCCCTGATCGAATATCCCTTGTAATGCAGCAACAACGGGATGTTCCGGGAGTCGAGTGTCACCCAAAAGTTCTCAACCTGCCGCTAGCCAACCACATCGTTCCCGAAGTCGGGAAATGGGCAGGGTGGTGCCGCTACTGAAGGCAGGCAATGCTGCCAGCAAAGATGAAACGTACAGACCGATTTCGTTTTTGTCGCCCGCAGCAACGACTCTTGAGGCTTTAGTGCTTCCCAGCGTCAAAAATAGCTATCCAGTTGCCGACCATCAGTATAGGTTCTGACAACAGCGCTGTATGTCATCTCCTCATATATTAGTCGAGGATTCAACCAGAGCAATCAATCCCTATGATAAAACAGTGATGGTGGCGCTTGTCTTATCAAAAGCAAGCACTCTACGCTGTTTGAGGACTTCGAGCAGACAACCCTCCGACCAAGTTTGAAACGTTGGATAATCAATTATATGTGTTTGGAATTCAGCAAAAGTACTTCAAACCCCAAACAGGTTGTTCCGCAAGGTGGGGTCATATCTCCGGAACTGTTTAACCTCTACCTCTCCTATATTCCGCCGGCATTGAGATCGTAAAGTATGCGAATGATTGCATGATCTTGGCGTCAGATAACATCCATCATGTCATTTGTGAAAGGCTGAACTCCTATTTGACTGATATTTTTCCAATCGAGGAATATGCAAATATCTGCGGCCACTCTGTTTAGCACATGGACGGCAGATCTGAGAACTGATCTATCTGGTACAAGCTGAAATGTAGGAACAAAGTCTTCAAGTCCCACACATAACGCGGTATGTCGGTTTGTGGTAAGCTATGCGACGCCAGTTTGGTCCGCGAATATAAGTGCAACGCGATGAAAAAAATATTCAAACCTATCAGAAAGCCGCCGTGAGAACTGCAACAGGGTGCCTCCTCCTTTCTTCTGTGGGTATACGGAGACAAAGATTCGCCCAATATAGCAACACAATGACATGCTATCGTTGCTGAAATTGCTCGGGTGTTACAGTGAGAGACACCCTAATCACCTTTTCTAGATTTGGAGATAGACTCAGAGCCAGATTAAGCAGAAAAACGAACATACAAACATATCAATATCTTATCTGAACAACATAGGTCTAAAATGTTTGTTCTTTGGGATACTGTGGGATGTATCGTATTCCGACGATAAAAATGAATTCGAATACGCTGGGAGATAGCTCCTATCGCAGTACGCCTGAAGGCGGCTAAGACAAGAACAGTCTTAAAAGTGCACCTATTTCCTACATCTCACCGATGTTGACGTGTGGTTGATGCGATTCACTGTGCTTTGTACTTTGAACAGGGTGCCTCCTCCTATCTTCAGTGGGTATGAAGAGAAAAAGATTCATTCAGTACAGCAACACAATGACATGCTTTCGTTGCAGAACGTGCTCGAATGTAAGGGCCACCCTAATCACCATTCCTAGATCTGGAGAAATCATATCTAAACAATATATGTAGGTGTAAAATGTTTGTTGTTTGGGAAACTGCGGGATGTCTCGTATTCCGACGATAAAAATGAATACGAATACGCTGGGAGATAACTCCTGTCGCAGTAATCCTGAAGGCGGCTAAGGCCAGAACAGTCTCGAAAGTGCACCTATTCCCTACATCTCACCGATATTGACGTGTGGTTGATGCGAATCACTGTGCCTTATACTTTGAACTTTCGTCCCTACATTTCATGGAACAAACATAGTTTTTTCACCAAAAAGACAAACAATACGAACTATAGGAGCATTTCCTTTGTCTCCCAGCGTAATTCAGATGGTATAAGAAGTACTTTTTTTGGAAATAAAGCTTCTGGTCATCCAGTTTGTGGCACACAAACACACATACAGAATGTCACAAAGAAAAGAACCAGTTTTTACCCATCTACCTACATATTTGTTCTCCTTGTTGACATTCAACCCGAATACTTGTCTAGCATTCATCCTAAGCTAAATTGCTGGCGAAGCTTATCTTGTACTTTACCAAAGATCAGCATGACGTTTGTGGTAGCTATGCATTTGTGTGCGGATGTGCGTTTTTTTGTTGTGGGATGATTAAACGCGAAAACGTTGTGGATGCTTTTAGGGAAAAATCAACATTTACCTGACATTTGGTTGCACTTTTTTGACATTATGGCTGAAAGGAGTCGCCATAATTTGCTTTCACATTAACGTATTTTGTGTTCTTTATTGTCAAGAGACATTTCATTTCAACCATTGGTCTCTTTTATCTTTAAGATAAAATTTAATTTGGTAAATGTTACTTTGCGTCCATTCCACTCAGCTTTGATTTCAGCAGAAGAATTGAATACAAATACTAATATTAACAAGTAAAAAAGTTTTAAGTTCATACCCTCCACCATATACGAGTAATATTCAGAGCTAAAATGGAATAATTAGTTTTCTTTCCTGTCCACAATTTTTTATGGAGATATAACCACGGATACCCCAAATGGCTAAACTAGATCAGATATTGGGAATTATTGTGAATGAAAACTCCCCGTGAGTTTTTTCTCTCAGCCGTTTCAACTTTGTAATGTACAGGACCGGGGTCCTGCAAGGATGCACATTTTATACATTTTTTAAAGCATCATCGAACGAAGAGAATATATGGACTGTGGGAGCCTTCTCTTCGCTAGCGGACAGTCGGGTGGGTGGATTCTTGTCCGTACCACTCCAAGTCAGTCAACATTACATGAAATAATAGTACAGACTCCCTATAACTAAATCAAATCTAAACAAGCCGAACTTTTTATACCCTCCACCATAAAATATTCTGAACTAAAATGGAATAATTATTTTTCATTCCTGTCCCCAACTTCAAGTGGGTACGTTAAAATGTCAGATAATGTACATAAAATGCTTCATTCGGGCGGCACTTTTATATGGTACCTATATCTATATACTATTTCCATACATAACTATGTATGTTGACAATTTTTGGTGGGCTAGAAATTGGGAGGTACCGTTATATAATGGTTATAATAAAACATGGACCTATGTTGACAGTTTTAGATGGGAGCCTATAATATCAAATAATTCGGTTAAAATTTGTAGCTAAAATCCTCAAAATACTCAAAATCGGTACATAACGTTATATGGAGCCTATACCAAAACTTAGGCCTATGTTGAATATTTCTAGTGGATTGTGATCAATGGGAACTTCAAATGTCGTTAACATCTAGTTCGGAGGTACCGCTAATTTTTATTGGCTTTTAAATTTCAAATTACAAAAAGTTTAGCCAACAAATAAAGCTAAAGTACGGAAAATCGTACGCTTAGGCTAAAAACTATCAAACTTTCCAAAAAATGTCAAATGACGCCTGGCGACACTGCGTGTTGCCTCGGTAAGCTGGCGCCGAATAGCTTACCACAGATCGGCCTATTGCTTTGTAAGTCCCGGGCCACACAAGAGTAATTTCAATGAAATGTTGACATGAAACTTTGCATTTTTTGGGAAAAATGCATCATTTCAAGAAACTAGTGTACACGGTTTCATGTTTGCTGCAATTTTGCCTTGTTGCAATGTTCGTATGAAACAAACAAACCGTTTTATTTTACATTTTCTTTTACTTTCATGTCAAAATTTCAGTGAAATTACTCTTAAGTCCTGCGTACATAAGCTGCCTTACCTGCTTACCTTGCTTACTTCTGATAAAAGAATAAAAAAGAAAAGGGCAACCCAGTTTGAAATTTCCTCGGCCTTCTTTATTCTTTTATTTTTATTATGTCAAAAATGAAGCAGGAAAGCAAGGCAATCAGGCAGAGCAGCTTATGTACGCAGGCCTTTAGTGTGGCCCGGGACTAACAGGTTAACAAGGTTTCTTTGTCAGCACAAAAATCAAAAAAATGTGATGTTAAATTTTACATATCGCTCATTTACTCAAAGAGTGGCATAACTAAAAAAATGGGTTTTTTGAGTTAGCAATTTCTATTTTGTCTACAACTTCTACTTTATCTTGTGTCAAATTTTTAAGTTGATATCTCTAAAACTCAATGAGTTACAGTTTATTTTCTAGGAGTTTGGCATAAATCATCAAAAAAGTTTTTTGTATTTATGAAGCACTAAAACACTTCAAGTCATGCTTGAACTTGCACAGAAATTTAGCACTGATATCTGGCTAGTTCTCTGCAAAATATGGTCCAACTAGTTATTTTAGTTTTTGTGTAATAATCTTTTTAAATTTGGAAGTCAATTTTCAATCGACAACTTAAAACGCGTTTTTCTCGAAACTTGATTTTTTGCAATGTGTCACTCCTCTTTGAGTAAATGAGCGATATGTATGTTTATGTTTTTTTCTTACAGTAAACACGCCCGATACAAAAATTTGTACATTTCAAGTTGTTTACATTGAACAGCTGATTAAAAGTCAGCTGACCAGTCTTGCAAATTTTTGCGGGACAAATTTTCCCAGCAAAAATTTGCAAGTTCTCAGTCACAGAACTGTCAAAAAATCTCTCTCAGCTCGCTCTCTTTTGCAGGATAATTTTGTTATCGAACAGCATTCAGTAAAAATTGGTACGAATTTATACAAATTTTTGTGTTATCGCACAGACTTTTTTTACCAAGAAAATTTCACAATTTCACATTTTTGTAAGATTTTAAAGCGTAGCGGATAGGATTACTGCTTTAAATAAGTCAAATGCAATTTTAGAATTTATGTTTTTGTTTAAAACATCATTGGTTTAAAACATCAAAAGAAACAAAAACAATTTTCATGTTTTTTCGGAAACAGCTGACTTTCTTGCACGTTTTTGCAAAATGTTGTTCGATAACTTTCTGCAATTTTTCTTGCTTGAGGGAGTAAAATTCACTGAGAGAAGTTGCTGGAACTTGCTGAGTAATTGTTGCTGGGAAAGTTATCGCACAGACCTATTATCGACGATAGGACCCGACGCCAAGATCGTACAATCATCCGTAAACATGTGTAATTTCAGAGAAGAACAGTTCCGGAGATATCACCCATGGAATCCCACGGATTAACTAGGAGGAATCATCGACTAGAGGCCGCCACACGGACCTATGTTGACATTGTTTGGTGAAGAAGTGTTGGTACCAAGATTTATTTATCAGGTCACGTAAGTACCACAACAACAACTCTAGTTTAGACAAAAAAAAATCTTCAATATATCAAAATGTTTGTTTATGTTTTCGTACAAATGATTCACAATAGGTGTGTCTTTTTACGTGATAATTTGTAATAATTATTACGAAATGTTACTAAATGCTGTCTTTTTATACAACAGTTTAGTAAAAGAGAGCAAAGTGAGAGAACAATTTTGACAGTTGTTTGCTGAGAAATTGCTAAAAGTAGCTGAAAAAATTTTCCCAGCAACATTTAGCAAGTTCGATCAGCTGTTTTTTAATCACCTGCTAATGGTCAGCTGCTCAATACTTATCTTATTTTTGTGGAAAAATACTATAAATGTTATAAATATTACGACTCGGGTTTATTTATTGATTATTTTATTAATACAGTTGAACCTCGTTTATCCGGGAACCTTCATTATCCTGGATAGAAAAGAAGTGTTGGTATTTTTCCATTTCCTCTACTTTTCGTTATAAACGTCATTATCCGGGAGTAAAAACACAGTTTCCAATTAATTTGATTAAATAAACAAAAGAAAACTGGAAATTATCCCGCATTACACAATTTGTAATACCATTAATTACAAAAACCACGGGACAAAATCAATTAAGATGAATCTGATGATGATATTATGTTCCTTTTAAAATTTGGTGGATTACCATAACAAATATAATAAAAAATGCAGAGTTTATTATTGCACATTATTATGTCATTTTTAGTTAAAAATATGTTCAAAACATAGAACATTGCCTCCATTATCCGGGAAAATCGGTTATCCGTAATGCTTCCTGGTCCATCACGGATAATCGAGGTCCGACTGTATATTAATTATTTGTTATTTATTTTGTTTAAAATTGAAGAACTTTTTCATTGCTTTGGAATTATATTTTCATTCATGCATTGGCGCCAATGTTTTTGTTTTGGTTATCAACTGTTATCTTGCTAAAGTTTACTAAATGCTTTTTTTACTTTTTTCTCTATTTTCGTATCAAAGAGTAAAATTTCTCTTACTCTCTGAAAAGAAGTTACTGAATAATTATTACTGAAAAAGTAAAAAACACAACTATGTACATAATAACAAAAAAATGACAGATTGAAACAAATCAGCTGGTCGTTTTAAGCCACCTTATAATTTCATGGTTGTGACACCTAAGAACCTCAAATATCAAATTACAGCTAGTTCGGTTAAAAGTTGTAGCTAAAATCCTGAATATACCGAAAATCAGGGGTACTGTTATATGGGGGCTATAACAAAACATGGACCTACATATATTGCAACTTTTGGTGGAGAAGTGCTGGGACTACTAAGACCCTCAAATGTCGAAAAAATTGTAGCTAAAAATTCTCAAATTGCCGAAAATCGGTATGTTATGTTATCTTCGTATTTGACCTGCCTATGGCAAAAAGACACTCGGATTGCAAAAATATAGAGTTCTAGTTAAATTATTGCGGACGCTGGATTTACTACAATGAGGGCGTAGACTGACATGGCAAAATCGACTGAGAATTTTATACTGATCAACACTTTATGGGGTCGCAAATGATTACCCGCCATTTACCTCCAACTTAAAATTCAACAAGTAAAAGCTGCGTTAATTTCTGTCGGGCCAAATTTGGTATACCTCAGAATTGTATTGAAGTAGAATGGAAAAAAATGCCTTTCATTTATCAAAAGCTGCATTAATTTCGATCGGGCAAAATTTTGTATACCTCCGAATTGTATGGAAGTAGAATGGAAAAAAATTTCCTTTCATTTCTCTGCCACGTTAGGGCTTATTCGTACAGTCTACTAGCCTCCTGTTTTTATACCCTACACCACACTGTGGTAAAAGGGTATTATGTCTTTGTGCATTTGTATGTAACATAAGAAAATTTTCATAGTTAAAAAATTTTTCCACAAATACACATTTTCATTCTCTTCCCATATTACAGGCTTTTCCTCCCCCGATAGGACATGTAAGCATGGTTTAATTAAAAAGGTTAGCTAAAGCTATCTGTCAGTTTAAATTTTTTCTTTCGAGTGTTCCTAAATAGGGATACGTAAAATCGATTTCGGTTAATCGATTAATCGATTATTATAGATTATTCTTAATCGACTTTCGAAAGACGGAGTCAACTATTATTCGTAGTCGAGCATTAGTCATATTCCATTATTATTCGTTGTCGACTATTAATCGTGGACGACTATTAGTCATAGTTCACTATTGGATGTACTAAAACCGCGTAATGGGCCGCACTTTTTATACATATAAGGTGTGTACGATAACTTTCCCAGCAATAATTACTCAGTCAGTTCCAGCAACCTCTCTCAGTGAATTTTAGCAAGAAAAATTGCAGAAAGTTATCGAACAGCATTTTGCAAAAACTTGCAAGAAAATCAGCTGTTTCCGAAAATGTATGAAAATTGTTTTTGTTTCTTTTGATATTTTAAACCAAACGGAACAAAAACATAAATTTTAAAATTGCAGTTTACTTATTTAATGCTTTAATCCTATCCACAACGCTTTAGAATCTAAAAAAATGTGCAATTGTGAAATTTTCTTGGTCAAAAATGTTAAAATTTCGAATTGTTTACATTGAACAGGTGATTAAAAGTCAGCTGATCAGACTTGCAAATTTTTGCGGGACAAATTTTCCCAGCAAAAATTTGCAAGTTCTCAGTCACAAAACTCTCCAAAAATCCCTCCAAACTCGCTCTCTTTTGATGGATAATTTTGTTATCGAACAGCATTCAGTAAAAATTTGTACGAATTTGTACAAATTATTGGGTTATCGTACACACCTATATACATCATGGTCGTTTATAGTCGTTTATAATCGAAAATCGAGTTTTAAGTTTTTCACGAAAACCGTATAATCGAAAAACCGATTATTGCATTTCACTGCGTATCCCTATTCCTAAAACTTCAAAATTATATACACAATAGCTTTGTTCCCGTACTTTCTAATAGTAAAACTCGTAAAAGAGAGAAAAATTGTTGTCACACAAAAGTTTTTTGAAAAAGTTCGTGAACGCAAAAATGGAAAAAACGTCAAAAAAGCTGGAACAAATGTAAAGGTCTGCGTACCAGCCAATCAGACGCCGGCATCCATGTTACTATTTTTTACACGCTCAAATTTGTCGAGTAAAAAGTTTTTAAAGAGAGCGTCATTCAGCGTCATTTTTGTTTAAAGAGAAGTGAACACTTTGCAACTTTTTTGTGTATGGGAACGGGTTTTCGGGTAAAATGTGCAAAAGTCGTAAAAATTGTAAACACTTTTTAGTTCTGGAACAAAGCTAATCTGTGTATGTGTGTGTGCTGTTTGAAAAAGATGTCAAACAATTTTAAAAGCAATAGAATTCAATGATTTTTAAAATTGTTTTTAGAACTTTTGTATGGAAGAAATTCTTCAGCTTTGCATTGAAACAATAATTTCGTCATATCCACAATGTGGAGAAACTTTGACACTTCATTCATTTTTCGCGTTTTTATAAAATGCTCAAAAAATGTATTGTAAACAAACCCACTTGTTGCTTTTATGTTTAGTAATTTTGACGTTTTTTTCGAAAAAAAAACGAAAGAAAAGAAAAACAAACCCCTCTAAAGTTGACGAACCCCGCAAACGTTTTAAGGACCATGATCTGCGAATCTGCACCTGGAATGTTCGCACTCTTTATGGAGAAGGTGCAGTCTTCGCATTGGTAAACGTACTTGAAAAGTACAAGGCCGATATTACTGCCATACAGGAAATACGATGGATTGGGAAAGGCGTCACAACAACACCTAAAGGTGACGCACTGTATTATAGCTGCCATGACGTAAAGCATGAGTTTGGTTGCGGATTCGTAGTCAATCGGAGACTAAAACATCTGGTATCCAGCTTCACCCCAGTGAATGAAAGACTTGCTGCAATTCGAATAAAAGCTAAATTCTTCAACATCAGCTTTATTTGCGCTCATGCTCCCACTGAAGAAAAGGACGAACAGACCAAAGATATATTTTACGAGCGCTTAGAAGAAACATATGACCGTTGCCCTGCCCATGACATTAAAATCATTCTAGGCGATTTTAATGCCAAAATTGGAAAGGAGAATATCTTTGGCCCAACAGTCGGGAAATTCAGTCTCCACAGTGAAACATCTGACAATGGTATGAGGCTGATAGACTTTGCAGCTGCAAACAACATGGTAGTTAGCAGTACCAGATTTAATCATCTCGATATTCATAAGGGCACCTGGCTGTCCCCAGATCAAAGAACAAGTAATCAAATTGATCATGTTGTGATAGATGGAAGACATTCATCCAGCGTGTTGGATGTACGATCGTTCCGAGGCGCAAACATTGATTCGGACCACTATCTTGTTGCAGCAAAGGTACGTACCCGTCTAAACGTTGCAAATAAAGCACGAACAGACACAACGCTGAAGTTGGACCTCGATAGGCTGCAAACACAACAGATAGCCACAGCATATTCCACTCAACTAGCTTAACGCGAGCACTCCTTGTCCCGATAACATAACAACACAATGGCAAAATATTGCCCACTCCATGCAAACAGCCGCAAAATCCATACTTGGATTCCAGAGGAATTCACCACAAACGAATTCATGGTATGACCAGGAGTGTCGTGCTGCTACCGAAGATAAAAATGCGGCATATAGAGCTACTTTACAATCAGTAGCAACGCGTAGCGCACGAGAGAGATATCGGGAGAAAAGGAGAGAAGAGAAACGTCTTTTCCGCAAGAAAAAGAGAGAAATGGAAAAGCGGGAGTGTGAACAAATAGAGATGTACAGGAGCCAGAATGAAGTCCGAAAATTCTACCAAAGAGTGAAGCATCAAACAGATGGCTTTGGTACAGGCACATCCTCCTGTAGAGACCAGCAAGGTAATCTGGTATGGAATGTATACCACCCGGCCAAGATGAGGTAAAAACAGCAATCAACCGGCTGAAGAATAATAAAGCAGCAGGAGCCGATGGCTTACCAGCCGAGCTGTTTAAAACCGGAGGCGACGCGCTGATAAGGTGTATGCATCAGCTAGTTAGCACCATCTGGCAGGAAGAACGCGTACCCGACGATTGGAACCTGAGCATCCTATGTCCCGTCCACAAAAAAGGAGATAAGACTGTATGCTCCAACTATAGGGGCATAAGGTCATGTTTATATTATAGCCTTTTGCAGGGTTAACCTTCTTTATGAGGATTTATTTGAAATATAAGCAATGGAATTGACATTTTAAACCCAGTGGGTTTGTTAAATCCGGTTATATATAAACGTACTATAAGTCTACTCCCTATTGCCTATAAGATAGTGTCAGGGATACTGTGCGAACGAATAAAGCCTATGGTCAACGAGATAATTGGACCATACCAATGTGGCTTTAGACCTGGCAAGTCCACCATTGACCAGATATTTACCCTGTGGCAAATCCTAGAGAAGACCCAAGAGATGCAGATCGACACATTTCATCTTTTTGTCGATTATAAAGCAGCATTCGACAGTCCCCTCCGATCAAAGGTATTCCATGCAATGTCCGAATTTGGTATTCCCGCAAAGCTCATCCGGCTTTGTAAGATGACTCTAACTGATACTAGGTCCTCAGTTAAAATTGGAAAGAACCTCTCCGAAGAATTTTGTACCAAAAGAGGTTTCAGACAAGGAGACAGCCTTTCGTGTGACCTATTCAACATTTTGCTGGAAAAGGTAATACGAGATGCAAATGTCAAAAGAAATGGCACAATTTACACCAATAGCCACATGTTACTTGCCTATGCTGATGACATAGACATCATGGGACGATCAGTAAAGGAAGTAACTGATACCTTTAGGAAGGTCGAAGCAGAATCTGCGAAAGTGGGTCTGGCGGTAAACGGCGAAAAGACCAAATTGATGGTGTCGACGCGCAAAGCGTCCATAGAGCTCGGACCAACCGTAGAAGTTGGTACCTACAATTTTGAGGTAGTATAAGACTTCGTCTACCTTGGCACTGCCATAAACACAACAAACAACATCAGTTGTGAAATAAGAAGAAGAATTGTATTGGCCAACAGATGCTACTATGGATTAAGTAAGCAATTTAAAAACAAAGCCACATCTCGTCAAACAAAAATAACACTATACAAAACGCTGATACTACCCGTGCTAATGTATGGCTCCGAAGCATGGGTACTTGCGCAAGCAGATAAGGCAGTGCTTGGTGTGTTTGAGAGGAAAATTCTTCGAAAGATCTACGGGCCGATTTGCGTTGACGGTAAATATCGACGTCGTATGAACCACGAGCTATATAAGCTATACAAAGACATGCATATAGTTAAACGTATCGAGATGCAACGATTGCGTTGGCTAGGCCATATCATGAGAATGAGCGATGATGAACCCGCTAAAAAGGCGTATGAATACATGCCACATGGCGGTGCACGCAGAATCGGCAGGCCTAAGCTTCGATGGAGTACACAAGTGGATGAAGAAATGGAAAGGCGCGGTATTCCAAAAAGTCAAGCGAAAAACAGAGAGGAATGGAGATCTTTTCTTAGTTCGGTCTATGGAACAAATGTTCTGTAATGGGCCAACTAAGTAAGTAAGTAATTTTGACGTTTTAGGATTTCAGGAAATTCATTTAGATCTACCTCTTTACTTATACCATACATGTAAGCCTTACATAATTTACTTAATTTTCTTCTATTGATCTCATTTTCCAACTTTATAAAAATATTACAGGTGATTTGAAAGAAATTAACACGGATTTTTGCAATTTAAATAAAGTGTTTTATTTATATGTCAATTTAAAATCAGCACTGCTTTTACAAAATATTCAATGCTTCGCTTTCAACTGTCAATTCCTTTACGTATACGTCAAATAAAAACTCATTCGAAATCCATTGGATTTCATTTGACGTTTAAGCAATGGAATTGACAGTTGAAATCGAGTGGATTTCGTAAATGTAAACCAAGCATAACGATAAATAACCCAGCAAAAAGTTTGCATCCGCGGATGCAGTTGAATCACTACAAGTGTACAGTACAAGTGCCGTTGGAGTACATCTTTTTCTATTAATTCCATGGTTTAATAAGAAAGGTTAGCCAAAGCTTTCCCAGCAAAAAGTTTGCATCCACGGATGCAGTTGAATCACTACAAGTGTACGGTACATTTGCCGTTGGAGTACATCTTTTCCTATGAATTCACTTATGAATTTTACAAGAGAGCGCGCAGCTAGGATGCACTCCGTTTCGCTTCTACAGCACACAGCTAGGATGCACTCCATTTTCGATCCAAATCACAACTTAAGATGCAGTGCTTTGGATTGAATTTATATGCATTCTTCGGATTGCATTTTTAAACAGTCTAAAGATGCAATTAAAATGCAAGCCTTTGCGAAATATCCCAAAATAAAATGCATTTATTATTTGTGTAAAACAAGAACACAAAGAAATTTATTATATAACACACAAATTAAAAAAAGTTTCCATTATATTCAATCACATTTGAGCTTACTTCCTCCGTTCTCGATTTAATCCAAGTGCATCTGATTTTCATTCATCATCCTAAAGTTTTTTTATGTTGCCTTCCCATCACTAGTTCAGCTTTCGACATGGACTCCAACTCCACTCCATTAAGAATGTCCGTTTCCAACCCCACTCCATCTCGTGAATTACCGCAAAAATGTTCGCAACTTAAGTTGTTATTTTTTATTTTATAACAAATTCTTCGAAATGTATAGACTCTTGTTTATTTTTTGAAGAAATGTGTAGGGATCAACCAACTGTTTTTTCTGTAGGGATCTCTACAGCAACTGCTTTAAAATGTGCATGGGTATGGATGCACCCAGCAAAAAATTTTGGAAGTTGTGCAATTGGAGTTATGATTTCACAACATCTTTCGACGTAGTCCAACAGAGTTATGAAAAAAGCACTTCGTTCGATACATTTTAAAAGCAGTTGCTGTAGAGATCCCTACAGAAAAAATCAGTTGGTTGATCCCTACACATTTCTTTAAAAGACAAGCAAGAGTGCATGGTACAAATACACAGGTAGCCGCATCGGCAATTGTTGGTAACATAAGGTGTCAAAATTTGACATCAATTCAATGCAGTTGACACATTATGTTACCATTAGCTGGCATGATAATGATTATTGTACCATGCAAGAGTGTATATATTTCGAAGAATTAGTTATAAAATAAAGAAATAACAACTTCCCAGCAAAAAATTTGGAAGTAGTGCAATGCAGAGTTATGATTTCAATACATCTTTCGATGTAGTCCACACGGAGTTATGAAAATGCACTGCGCTCGATACATTTTGGAAGCACTCGCTTAATAATCCCTAGCCAAGCAAGCCAATTTTTTGATCCCTACAGTCGCAGTCTTTTTTTTTAAATTCTAATGCCGGGCATACACTATGGGCATGCAGGACAGCATTTGTAATAGTATTAGTAAATTTTGAAGTTTTTGTCAATGTATTTGGGAGTAGTTTTGGCAGGATTGAAATCAAAATAGTTTTGATTTTGTAAATGAACCCCTTTCAATCCGATGAATTTTGTTTATTTTCCAAGTAACCAACAAATAATTTTTGAAAACAACAAATATTATTTGTGAGGAAATTAAAAATTTGGAAAACTTCAACCCAAAATCGAGTTCTAGAGGAAATTTCATCATTTTTGCAATATGGATTGAAGGAATGCCACACACTATTCAATCACACACTTACACAAGGGTTCATCGGTTGCTGTCCTGCATGCCCATAGTGTATGCCCGGCATAAGAATTTGTTTTATAAAAAATAAAAAAATACAAACTAAAGTTATGAACATTGCTGTGATTCACGAGCCGCAAATTATTTTTGAAGTGGAGTTGGAGTTTTTCGGAAATCTTAGCTTAAGTAGGAGGAAAAATGAAAAACCATTTGGATGATGAAGCAATATCATTTTCGATGTCATAAAAAGCAGAGTAGAGGAAGTAAACTTAGTTACGATCAAATTTAATGGAGAATTTTTATAATTTGTGTTAATGTAATAAAGTTAATATTCTTGTTTTACACGAATATGCAATGTATTGTATTTATTTTGGGATATTTGCAATGGCTTGCATTTTATAACATCTTTAGACTGCATTTAAATTTAATCCAAAACACTACATCAAAGGCTGTGATTCGGATCGAAAATGAAGTGCATCCTAGCTGTGTGCCGTGGAAGCAAAATGGAGTGCATCCTATCTGCGCGCTCTCTTGTAAAATTCATAGGTGAATACATAGGAAAAGATGTACTCCAGCGGCAATTGTTCTAGTGATTTAACTGCATCCGCAGATGCAAACTTTTTGCTGGGTTAAGTTGAGAAAATTTTTGCGGTAATTCACGAGACGGAAATTTCTATTGGATTGGAGTTGGAGTCCATGTCGAAAGCTGAACTAGTGATGGGAAGGCAACATAAAAAACATTAGGATGATGAAAGAAGATCAGATGCGCTTGGATTAAATCGAGAACGGAGGAAGTAAGCTCAAATGTGATTGAATTTAATGGAAACTTTTTTTAAATTTGTGTTTATATAATAAAGTTCTTTGTGTTCATGTTTTACACAAATAATGAATGCATTTTATTTATTTTGGGATATTTCGCAATGGCTTGCATTTTAATTGCATCTTTAGACTGATTAGACTTTAAATTCAACCCAAAACACTACATTAAAAGCTGTGATTTGGATCGAAAATGGAGTGCATCCTAGCTGTGTGCTGTGGAAGCAAAATGGAGTGCATCCTAGCTGCGCGCTCACTTGTAAAATTCATAAGTGAATTCATAGGAAAAGATGTACTCCAACGGCAAATGTACCATACACTTATAGTGATTCAACTGCATCCGCGGATGCAAACTTTTTGCTGGGTGTATTTAAGAATTCCTCATTTTAAAGTCAGCGCTCTACATTTGCGCTAAGCAAGTAAATCGATCTGCAAAATTTGACAATTCGTTTGAATAGAATAACATTTTTTGCAAACACAGAGTTAAACTTCTTTATGAGAATTTATTTGAAATATAAGCAATGGAATTGACATTTGAAACCCAGTGGGTTTGTTAAATCCGGTTATACCCCGGTTACACTTAACCGGATTAACCCAGTGGGTTTGGATTTCAAATGTCAATTCCATGGTGGAATAAGAAGGTGTTACATCAAATCATGTCAAACGTCAAATTTGCTCACAATAATGCATTACTGTGAATTGCTTGTTTACATTTTGTATGTGATTTTATTCACAATAACGCATTTTGACAACTGGTATGAAGATCAGCTGTTTTTGGAGTTACACCTTATTATTCCACCATGGTCAATTCCATAGCGCAAACGTCAAATAAATCCTCTAGTGTAACCGTACTATGTCCTAATTTACATTAGGCGAGTTTACTTGCGGCAAGTCTCAGTTTGTAGGACAGACACGTAAGGGGTATGGAAGTGAAACAGAATTGCCTTTATAAACGCAAGAGGCAAGTTTAAAGGAAAATCACAAGGAAAATCGTTTAATGTAAATCGGGACTATTATATATAAATGTACTATAAGTGTACATTTACACTGAAGCTTCAAACACCTGTTTTAGGAATTCAAGGTAGTATGTAAATGCGTTATAACACATAATATACTGTACATTACTATAACTTCGTTCCAGAACTAAAAAGTTTTTACACATTTAACACATTTTGCACATTTTTTCCCAAAATGCGTTCCGGTACACCAAAAAAGTTGCAAAATCTTCACTTCTCTTTGAACAAAAATGGCGCTGAATAGCTTTCTCTTTAGAAACTTTTTATACGACAAATTTGGGCGAGCGAAAATGTGCAACATGTTTGCCGGCTTCTGATTGGTTGATTCGCCGACTTTGACATTTGTTCCATTACGTTCCGTACATTTCGGAAAAATGTGTATGTGGAACTCATTTTCAACAGTTTGCTCTTTTGACACTTTTATCATTAAAAAAGTACTGGAACGAAGCTTATAACTTTATGTACTGTATCGACATATGACATGCGTTGCACTCAAGTTTTGTTTACAAAATTTTCTAAAATATAACGGTAAATAGAATTACAAAAAAAGAGGAAATGTCAAATAGCTTTCTTACAAATCTTTTATATTGTAAATTACACTTTGATGAACATATATAATATTTTGAAATAAATGGAAATCTTCGTATCTTCCAAATGGAGTTACGAAGTTCACGTAAACGCAATGAATATAAGGAACTGCAACTGACCCTCAATGGTAAGTTTCAATTGAGATGTTTCCGTTTTCCCACTTTCTTATTATGCCCTTATCAATAGGTATGGGTTTCTATGAAGAGGGCATGGAATTGCAGGAAATGCGTCAAATATTAGATGCTCTACATCAGTCTGTGACAGATGGAGAAACGCGATTTTTTGATGACGTTGATATGGAAAGGGCTTTAAGAGTGAGATTACCATATTTTGGAGATTACAGAGTTCTAATAATACATTCGTTTTTCCCATTATTTCTTTTTATAGGAGAGTGAAATGGATTTCATGCCATCGAACAATGGAGGATTGTGGAATTCCACTATGTTAAGGTAGGCAATAATGGAAATGACCACTTAAATGACCTGTTTTATTTATATTTTATATTGTTCATTCCCTTTGTATTTTTTTTTTTCCTCATAGATCCAATCGTGGCCCTTCACCTTGTAGTAGTCCGGAAATACCATCCCAACAAATTATTGTACATGCTGAGGTTCATCATCCATTCGATTGGAGTCCACAACGTCCAGAACAAGATCGTTTACGTCGCAAACGTTTGGCATCAACACCTGAAAAACGCGATGGTGAAGTTCTTCAATTCCTCGAAAATTATAATGAAGTGCTACAACCAATTGTTAAAAGGCTAAATCAAAATGAATTAAACTCACCAGCTAACTCAAACGAACCTGACGAAAAAGCTAATGAAGAAATGCAAGGAATGGAAGAACTATCATATGCATCGGCAACTTCTTCACCGCATCGCCCTATTGCAGTTGTGGGTCCAATATCTATGAGAGGGCCTTGCAATGATTCTGGTGTCAATTCACCACATGAGGTCAGTAATACGTCGTCGCCTTCCAGCAGTAACCACAATCATGATAATGATACAATGCCAAATGTTTCGAACTCTTCGTCTTCATCACAATCTTCCAATTATAGTCACATAATTGTGGGTCCAATTTCTGCACGCCGTCCAATAAATGATTCTGGTATAATATTAAATCATGAAAATGACAACGCGGACTCTTCAACATCATGGAATTTCAATGATAATTCTAATGAAGCAAGAGTAAATGAATATTTCCAAAATAATTCTTCCTTACAGTTTAGAAATGTTTACAATGATGATGATGAAGATTTGGAACATTCTGAGCCTTCAATGTAATTAGCAGTTGCATTTGCTTTTATTTTCTTTTGAATTTGTTGTTGTACATTATTTAAATTTATACATTTATTAAAGATTTTTTCAATATACATATAAAAGATCTGTAGTGTAATTACACTGTGCAACATTTTTAAGGTGATCATGTGCAAACAATTCGAACTGAGGATTTTTTGACACTACAGACCCAAACGACAAGAAACCCAAGTTGGGTTTTGTTATGTCAGATCCAGCTCGGATTTAATGGCCCCATCTAAATATGGTTAAATATTGAGTTTTTAAAGAAATTCGGGGTTATATCTCTGAAACCAATGCGAATCTTCTTCTGACCTCTGAAGCAAATTTGTAGGTAAGGACAAGAATAAAATATTTGGAGAAATAATGAGCTCGAAAAACTACATTCATTGTCTCAAATTTCAAAATATATGCAAAAATGACACAATTTTTATGCATTTCGCACCGTATCTCCAAAACCAATAATTTTTTCTGAATATTTTGTTTTGAAAAAATATTCCCTGGAATGTAATACACAACCCTTGAGAACATATCATTGTTGTAAAATGCCTCTCTCCCGTTATTTTCAGTACATTTTTCAACGACGACTTAATAAAAATGTCAATGCGAGAATAAACTGTTGGTGTGAAGTGTGTTTGAAATACGTGCTGTAAAAGATATGATGCAAAATACCGCTGAAACAACATGAAGTAAGCATTTTAGAGTTTCAGAATGTTCTAAGGAATTGTAGAGAACTTTATTTGGAAGATTTTTGCGAAGGATTACTTGGTTCAACTCCCAATAGTTTAGCCGATACTGACCAGAATTTCAGCAATTATGTAAATTTTTCTATATTTTATAGAGTTTGATGCCCTAGATGGAGTTTTTCTTATGTAGTTTTTTCAAAAGATAAGTTCTACTAGTTTAGGGGTACAATACTGCTAAAGACAGCAAGGCCAAATTCCTATTCGTTTCTGAGATAAAGGCCTGATAAATTCAAAAAAATGTAGATTTAGCCCGGTTTAGATGAGGCCATAAAATCCGATCTGGATCTGACAGGGCAAAACCCTACTAGGGTTTTTGTAGTCTAAATATGTACTTTCAAAAACTGCATACTAGAAGTTGTTTGCATTTTCAGTATTGCATAGTGTTATCTAACTTTATTTTTGAGTTAACAAAAAAATCGGTAAAATTAAAATGCTTATAAATTCGGTAATTAACGATATTATTCGGTAACTTATGTACTGCAAGAATCTACTAACTTTTACTATATTCTTCGATAACATAGACGAAAAATTGTTATCTTACCCCCTGTTCCCGTACTTTATAAATTGGTAAAAGTCGTAAAAGTTGTAAAAGTCGTAAACGATTTTCATATAAATTTTGTGTACGGGAACGCAAAATGTGTAAAAGTGGTAAAAATTGTAAAAACTTTTTAGTTCTGGAACAGAGCTATAGTAAAAAATTTTTGGGTTTTAATATTACCGATTTTTGTCGGTAATTTAAAAATGTGTTAAAGAATCGCCGTACAGTTAAATTAGTATTTAATAGTTTGTACAAACTTTTACAAACTGCTGTTCGATAAAAAACTTGTTCAGTTAAAGAGAAATGCAAGTAGTTGCAAGAACTTACAAGTACGTTTTACTTACGAATTTATCAAACAGGCTTAATATTTGTACTGGATTTATTAAATCCAGTTGAGCTATAATTTCATTTTATGTAAACGCAGCCTTATAAAAGGCACATCCAGTAATGTAAATACGCCTTTAATGCATGCCGATGTTTACGAATGAGAGATGGTGGATTACTATGAAAATTGTATAGAATAAGAATAGAAGGAAGAAAAATTGTTGTTAAAGAAAAGAAATTGATTTATTTTTCCTTTCCATAAAATGTTATTTGATGAAAAATTAATAGAACTTGTGGAGAAAAATGATATACTATACAACAAGAATAACAAATGCTACCTAAGTATTTCACTGAAGAGAAAAGTCTGGGAGAAAATAGCCAAACAAATGAAGACCCCACGTAAGTCACAATCGGTCAATTTTCAAAATTTTCCAGACTGACAAACTCAATTTTACATTTCAGAGGAAGATGTTATAAAACGCTATCGTGAACTGCGGGATCGTTATGTACGCTCTAAACGTGTTGAACTTATTACTGGGGGAAAACAGCCAGTTGCTCCTATTGTTCAGCGAATGAACTTCTTGGAACCGCATATTTTTAATAAACAGTAAGATATTTTTAACTTAAGATATTGAATTAGACCAACTATTCCCTATATCTTGTCCCCAAATTTACAGGAGCGATACAAAAGTAACATGGAATGGTGATGTTCCAGTTACAACTCCTGCTCTACAAAGATCACAAGAAGCTTCAAAGCCGCAAATGTTTGAGGAAACTTCCTCCAATAGCTTATTTGATACTTCATGTTCATCATCGAAAACAAATGGATATGGTAACAAAAATGCTGGAAGTAATATTAAAAAGGAATCAACAGATTGGAATGGCGAAGAAGAAGACCATACACTTAGCGATGATGAAAGTGAATATGATTATTTAAATAATTCCGAGTCCGACGATGATGACGATGGTACATTCTATCAAGCAGTACATACATTTAAAGATTTATGTAAAACACAAGAACAATCTAGCGGTAATAGTGCAGCTATTGATGGTTTCTTACACATGATAATGTCAATCATAGAGAATATGAGCCCGAAGAAACGTACAAAAGCCATGCTTAAAGTAATAGAAGTTTTAATGCAAATAAAACAAGAAGATGACTAGAATAGAAGCGGATTTAATTATTCTTTTTATCGAAAACTCCAAAACAATATGGATGTGTTGGGTTTGTATTACGTTACATAATGCTGAGAACTTCTGAATTTAAAGTTCCAATAATTGCAACCACAGACGCATGTTGCTGTACCAACATTTGATAATACATCTTTCATGCAATTAAATTCCAAAGGACTCCGAGGTAAGATTGAGTAGACTGTGTTGAATATAATCTATTTTGTTTAAACAAGATTCTAGTGACATGTATGGCATACAGCGTGAAAACAAAAAGTAATGATGAATAATTCATTTAATTATATCGGTCTAGGGAGTATTATTTAGAAGGAAAGCAAGCAAACATTGTATCGGTGTCGGAACCATTTGGAAATAGATTTTCCCCATTCTATTTTTCAGTTATTTCGCTTTGCAGAGCGGAATAAAAGCTTCTAGCATTACTTGATGCATGAGGATACCCCAGCCAGATTAAGTCGAGAATGTTACAGTTCGCCAGACATTACCATCGTGTTACCTGCTCTGATAGACGATATTACCCGTCCTCTGCTGCGATATACGGCGGATGTTCTCCGAGGACCGCATTCACACTATAGTTGTTTATGGCATCTGCGACTGCATCCGTGTGAATGCTATTTAAACCTGCTTGATAGGCTTGTTGATCTCGCGTGAAAAAAGGGGTAAAAACACTCAAATAGGAGTTCAGCCTTTCACAAATGACATCAATTTCAATGCCTGCTGGAGGGGATGGAATGTTGGAGAGGTAGAGGTTAAACAGTTCCGGAGATATCACCCAACCTTGGGGCTTCTTGTTCCTGAATTCCACGTACGGCTGATGTCCAAACATATAATTGATTATCCAACTTTTCAAACTTTGCCGGAGGGTAGTCTGCTCGATGTCCTCAAACAGCGTGGAGTGCTTTACAGTAACAAAGTATTTTGATAAGTCAAGCACCACCATCACTGTTCTATTACACGGCTTGCTCTGGTTGAGTCCTCGGCTAATATGTGCGTAGATGGCATGCAGCGCTGTTGTTGTGCAGTACTACTTACGGAACCCATGCTGATGATCGGCAACTAAATATCTATTTCTGACGATGAGGCAACAAAAGCGAAATCGGCCAGTACGATACACATTTACTGGCATCCTTACCTGGGTCCAGTAGCGGGACCATCTTGCCCATTTTGGACACCCCTTCGGGTGTCGCAAGCGTGATTGAGGTCCTATCTTCATTTTTCCCGGGTTCGAGGATGACTTAACCGTTGCCCACAATTCACTCATTCCGGCTCCAATGTTGGAACCCTTCAGACGATTTAATCACTTGTTCAGTTTATGCTTGCAAACCGACTAGGGCCATCTCCCTGACTGTAGGGTCACTGGGGTTGCCGCGACAAAACTCATCACTATCATTTGCTAATCCTGTCGCCTCTGCTGGGAAGTTTGATATCACTTAGAGTATTCGACCAGCAGTGATCTCGGAACGTCCTTTATGCTACCTGATCATCAGAAGGTTTGGGCAGATCTCTGAAGCGGTGATTAGTGAATTTGTTCACATGTCTGTACTGCTCGGATCTACAGCTACGCTGTGACAATCGGCCGATGCCAGATGGAATGTCGTCCTGGGTTTCAGGGATGTATCCTCGGATGTCCTAGTGGTGGGAGTACTTTGACTGATGACAAGCATGAAGGTCATGTACGGAACCAATTTGCCTTGCAATTTCTAGATTTCGTCAAAATATTTATTGGGGTTATTCTGAACGAAAATTCCCCGTCATTTTTTTCACATTCTTCCTTAAGTTGAAACGGCGGAAAAATAAAAACTCGCGGGGAATTTTCTTTCAGAATAACCCCGTACTTTTGTTGGGAAAGGGAAGGATGTGGTTGAAAGTGACACTTTGGATTTCTGGACAGTGAGAATAGTCCATATTTCTATTCGAAAAATGGGTGCTAAAAACTTCATGTTTTGTATTTTCCTTTCATTAAGGTATCTTTGAACTTAAGACGAGATTCCCCGGCTACCAGATTATTCAAATACCAGGTTTTTTAGTTGATTGTGTATTTATTATATTTCTGTTGTCATAAACCTATACCTCAAGCATTTCCGGTTGAATCTCTGCATGTCCTTCACGATAAAAATGTTCAACCAAAATATTTCTCAAATCATTTGCCGCTTGACTTGATTCACCACCATATTCACTTATAGATTCTAAATGTGAACGATATTGTACCGTATCGACATTAATCCATTCGGTATTTTCATCCACATTATGTGGGAGTTCAGCATTTACTGTTCCATCAGCATTATTCCAACGATCACCACCATTTAACATAACAAAATTATACAGGACTATACTAGCCATAACAATTGATTCACAATTTAGAGGTGATAAATCGAAAGTCGTCAGCAATACCTTCCACATTGAGCTAAGCATTATGAAGGTGTTTTCCATAATACTTTGACAGAGAGATAAACGATAATTAAAGTATACCTCTTTATCATTTGATGTATTTGTTGTGCTACTGTCGAAGGGACACATTAAATTCGTTCTCAACGGGAATGATGTACTACCAATATAGTAATAAGGAAAATCCGTGGATCCATCATCTGGTAATGGAAAATTGGGTGGCAAAGGTAGAGTATTATTCATAATACCTTTGGCAAATGTCGATTGATGAGGTTCAACTGTAATAAATAGTGATTTTTATATTAACAAATTTATGCTTGCAAATTATTTAATTGCTATAATACCCGTTACAGTTGCCGAGCGTATAATATGATTGGCATCACAGGCTGCCATTACTACCAAACTATTCATATTGGTATAATTTAGTTCTTCAAGAACAGTTCTTCTTGGCTTTTTTAGGACAATGTGTTTGCCATCAACAACACCAATACTGAAAAAAAGAAAGCAATTTACCCAAAAATTTACAAGGGTAATATCAACTCCTTACCAATTGGGTACTTGTCTTGATGCATTGAATTCTTGAGCAATTTGAACATATTCCTCAGATGTGGGTTCCCTCAAATAAATTGGACTGAGATTTTGATACAGTATGTCACATGTTTCTAGCACCAAATTGCGCACCGTTGTTTTACCTAATTTGTATTGTTTGGCAATAACATCAAATGGTGTTCCATGAGCTAAATATCTAGACAATAAAGTATTAATTAGTAGTTTCTAAAAAATTTCTATTCTTATTGGAGAAAACTTACAACAATGTTATGGACAATCTCTCTTCGGGATATATGTGTTGTGCCCTTTTGCACATTGCCTTAAATGTCATTTTTAATAACTTCTCAAAAATGTCCTTATTCATTCGTGTCAGTATAAGAAATTGTTCCTCATTGTGCCTCTTCATTTCAAGAAAAACACGCCCAAAGAAACCCTCTTGATGGCGATTTAAGTTTTCGGGTCTAACTTTAAAGAGGCGAGTTCGAGGTCGTTTCTCTTTGCTGGCTTCATCTTCTTCAGTTTCGACGACATTTTGCCCTCTTCTTTTGCGGCGACGTTGCTTCTTTGTAGCGTCTTGTATCTCTGTGGCATTTTCTGCTGGATATTCTTCGATTTCTTCTGCATTTACTTCATAGCAAATTTCAATACCATCTTCACACGCATCTTCAACAAATTCCTCTGCAGTTTCCAACAATACCTCATGCTCTTGTCCTTCGGGACATACATCGTAATAAATTTCCGCACCATTATTTGAAATTGCTGCCGGGGATTCATAGGTGCTATCAACATTCTGCGTTTCGACGGCCGTCGTCTGTTCAGTTTCTTCTTCGCCTCCCAATACAACATGACGTTGTTCACCATTCACTTCAAAAGAAATTGCATACTGATATTCTTGTCCTTGCTCAACATAGGTTTCATTTTCAATCATTAGTGGTTTTTGCTCTATGACCAAATGTTCGTCCTGCAAATATTGACTTTCCCCATCTGAAAGTCTATCCGTTGCTTCGATTAATTCATCAAATTGTTGTTGCTCTTCGTGTGGATCATTTGCATAGGTTTGAAATTCTTCATGGTTAATTTCAATAATCCCTGCAGTTTCATGAGAGTTGTCTTCTTGTTGCTCCTTTACCTCTTTAAGCTCTTTAATGCCGGTATTTTGTAGTTTTTGACTTGACAACACTATATTGTTTTCCTGTCGTTTTCTTTTCAGTCTTCGATATGCTTTGCATAGCTTTAAGAAACTTAAAACGACAAATAAATCATCAACCTCTGTATCCATTCTCTATACAGGAAGAGATTTTAATTATTTTTTCTTGAATTCCGCAAAAGTAAATAATTAACTAAAGCCAACCAGGTTTCGAGGAATGGTTTGTTTTGGGAAATTATGTGATGTAAAAACGGCCATATTACTAACAATTTGTAGCTACAACTTAAACAACGACGCAAACTATTTGGCGTAGGGCATTATGAAATTATAAGGTGGCGTAAAACGGCCAGCTGATTGGTTTCAATCTGTCAAATATTTTGCTATTGTGAATAAATTGTATGAAAACGTAAACAAACATTTTGACATATTGAAGAATTTTCGGCCAAAATAGAGTTGTTGTTGTGCTACTTACGTGACCTGTTAAATAAATCTTGGCGTAGGGTAAATATTTATCTTATGGCATGTTTACATTAAAACTTTTTCTTCATAAGCTTATGATATGAAGATTTATTTCGCGTTATTCAATGGAACTGACAAATAAAATCCATTGGATATGTTCCTAAAAGGATTTGTTAAGGGTGAAATTTAAGTAACGAAAAAGTTGATCCTAAAACTTCGATATTTTTTATTAAACCGCCAAAAAACAACTAAAGCCAAGCAGTCTTTTGAGGAATGGTTTGCCCTTGGTCACACTAGAGTGTTTCATTGAAACAATTTCATGAAAACAAGGGTTCCTAGGTCGAGTTCCACAGTAGGATGATATCATGAGCTTTGTTCCTTTACTTTTTTAATGGTAAGAGTGGTAGGTTAGGTTTAGGATGCGCAGCTGCCGTGTCGGCAGCCACTCCACTCGGAGACCTTAAGGTCCATTGTGATCATCCTGACTATTGTGTTGTAAATGGTGATGATTTGAAGGGGTTGTAAGTCGTCTATGAATGAAATAATTGCGGATCCGGCTATATGGTGATGTGTGCAAGTAAATGGTGATGATGTGGAGTAGAAGTGTGATGTTGTGCTTTTTGCCTGCAGATGGTGATACATGATGATGATGAAGTGTGCTGTATGGGAGAAGATGGTGTATTATGTTGGAAAAACGGGAAAGGAGGGAGGTGGAGAGTGATGAGACGAGAGAGAGAGAAATAAAAAGAATGAGTGATTGTAGAGGGGAATAAAAAGAATGAGTGATTGTAGAGGAAATTACCAAATTTAGAAGAGGATTGATTTTAAAAGGAGTATATATAAGACTACTCGGAGCCTATGTTGATCTGCCCCAGAGCCAATTTAAGCTCTTGCAGTAAACTAACAGGACTGTAGGGTCAATGGTGGAGAAGAAAGAGAGAGATTCAATCACATGCGCACCAAAAAGTTTATGTCTTTTGACCATTAGTCTAGGACACCTACACAGAAGGTGCTCGATTGTCTCAGTCTCCTCCTCATCCTCGCATAACCTACAATACTCAATGTTGTTGTCATCCCACTTACAAGTCATAGATCTTATTCGGCAATGGCCAGTTATGACCCCTGTAACGATTCTGATTTCTGACTTGCAAAGTGAAAGAAGGGACGCAGTTCTACGCCCTGAGATTGCCGGCCAGATTGACTTAGATACCCTGCATCTAGGTGTGTCTTGCCAAATTCTTACGGTTTTCTCTGCGTAGAGCTGCCTGAGTTTGCCGAGGAAGTAGCAGAGCGGTGGCTTTACACAGTCCTCTACCCGTAGGTCCGAGGATTGGGAGCCACGCCTCGCCAATTCATCAGCTATCTCATTACCCTCAACATCACAATGCCCTGGTACCCAACAAAAATTGACGTTCAAATTGCTTGTTTTAAGAAGAGACCTGCAGTTTTGAACAATCCTAGATTTGATGGTGCAAGATCCAAGCGCCTTCAAGGCAGCTTGGCTGTCCACGTAAATGGTTGCTGTTATATCTGCATTGTGTGTCATTTCTGCTAGTAGCTCTAAAGCTTTTAAAACAGCAAAAACCTCGGCCTGAAAGACACTGCAGTCGTCGCTAAGTTTATATGAGCGGCTAATATTCAACTCTTCACAGTACACACCAGCTCCCGTACCATCTTCCATTTTTGAACCATCGGTAAAAATGGGTAGACGCTCGGGCAGTGGTCTGTCCTGTTCCCAAGCACTTCTGTCAGGGATAAACACGTTCACTTTGTGAAAGTCCAGGAATGGTGAAATATAGTCAGTATCACCCCCTCTGTCACATAGTCCAATCTGGCTGTTTATCCGTTTCAGAATACTAGCATGTCCAAGCTCTGACCAACGCCACTGATTTATCTCCTTAAGCCTCAAGGCACTCCTGGATGCTTGGTACTGTGTCAGAATGTCCAGTGTTTGGAAATTCAGAACAGCATTCAGGGCTGCCTGAGGGGTGCTTTTTGCTGCCCCAGTTATGAGAACTGATGCAGCCCGTTGCACTGAAGATATCCTAGACAGGTTGGCGTTAATGTTCAGGGCTTGCCACCAGACAAGACATCCATAGGTCAGAATGGGGCAGACCACTGCCCTATACAGCCAATGTATTACATGTGGCCTTAAGCCCCAGCTCTTACCTATGGAGTTCTTGCAAGAATAAAGTGCAATTAGACCCCTCTTAGTACGCTCCTCCGTGTTCCTTTTCCATTTTAACCGATGGTCAAGGATCACTCCCAGGTATTTCGCCTCAGTAGAGAGGGTCAATCGCACCCCATCTAGCGTAGGTGGTGTGAATTCATTTATTTTCCTCTTCTTGGTGAATAGTACCAACTCTGTCTTTGCTGGGTTCACACCAAGACCATTGCTGTATGCCCAGCGTGAGAGTTTGACCAGAGCACCTTGCATAAGCTCAGACAGTGTAGATAAATATTTCCCACTTATTAGGATTACTACATCATCTGCATATGCAACTACCCGAGTTCCTAGTCTTTCAAATTCCTTAAGTATCCCGTTAACCACCAGAAGCCAAAGTAGGGGAGATAGAACTCCCCCCTGTGGAGTGCCTCTGGTGACCGACTTCCTAACGGAACTCTTCCCAATACTTGAATTTATAAGCCTACTTTCCAGCATGCTATCAATCCAATTAGTAAGGATAGAGGGGACACCCAGTGACTCTAGAGCAGAATGAATGGATTCGAGTTTCACGTTATTAAAGGCACCTTCGATATCTAGGAAGGCAGCTAGGGTGGAACTCGAACCATCCAGATTCTTTTCTATACAACTCACAACGTTATGCAGCGCTGTTTCTGTCGATTTCCCCTTGGTATAAGCATGTTGTGAACTGCTTATGATGTCATCATTCATGTATGATCTAATTTCCAAGTCTAGTAACCTTTCCAAAGTTTTTAGAAGAAAGGAAGAAAGGCTTATCGGCCTATAGTCCTTAGGTAACGAATGACTTGGCTTCCCTGCTTTGGGAATGTAGGTCACAGTTACCTCTTTCCATAGTGCCGGTATGTGCGAAAGTAGAATGCAGGCCCTAAAGATCCTTCGCAGTATGGTAACCAAACTAGTCGGTGCATTCTGAAGCATCGCTGGAATTATACCATCAGGTCCAGGAGACTTGTAGGGCTGAAAAGTACTAATCGCCCACGAAACTCTGTGATCACTTATTAGCTCGTCAACAAGGACCGAATCCTCCAAGGTGTAAGTCCTGCTCAAAGCCACCCTATGCGGGCCCGGATTGGCATCCTTACACCCTGGGAAGTGGGTCTCTGCTAACAGGTCAAGAGTCTCCGAAGCGGAGTTAGTCCAGGGGACCTATTCTGTAACTTTTTAACAACTTTACTCATTGTTTATTCTACAACAATTTCATTTGTTTGTTTTGTAGTTGTTACAAAAACAAAAGAAATTTTAACAACTTTTCAATCGATAAAAGTTACAGAATTCCTATACAGGTACCGTCGTTTCGCATAATGCTCCCAATGGGTTTGGGGTCCTTTGAGATCACCTTGCGGAACCTCGCTGCTGCACTAACCTCCTCTACGGCCTCGCTAAAGTTTATCCATGAGTTTCTTTTGGCCTTCCTAATCTCACTCTTGTACTTGTTGAAGGCATCTCTGTAAAGATCCCAATCGGTACTGAGTTTTGATTTACTAGCCTTGTTATAAGTTTTCCTACTGTTCTTCCTAAGTTTGGCCAAATCTTTGTTCCACCAAACTGGTTGAGTTCTCCTACCAGGATATGTTAATGGGCAGGTCTTCTCATAGCAACCTCGAAGAATGCCTGTGAGACCTTCAACCTGTCTATCAATTTCCTCCGCTGTGTGGGGCTCAGGAAGCTCACTCAGCCTTGAAGAAACGAGAGAGTTGTAGTTTTCCCAGTTGGCTCTTCTTGGATTGCGATGAGGCGTTTGCCTTTTACTACTATAGCAGACTCGAAAGTGTATCGCTCTGTGGTCCGAGAAGGAACACTCCTTCGATACTCTCCAGTCTGCTATAAAAGTATCTTCCAAATTTGTAAGGGTAATATCAATGACTTCCTCCCTTACCCTATTCTGGAAGGTGGCAGTGTTTCCCCTATTACATACTCGCAAATTATTAACTAAAATAAAGTCGAATATGGACTCACCTCGCACATTGGTGTCACTGCTTCCCCAGTGGAAGTGATGAGCATTTGCATCACAGCCCATCACAAGTTTGCAACTGCCCATGGTCTCCTCCACCAGTTTACGTACCAGTCTGTTCGGCGGGTCAGGTGTCTCATACGGCATGTAGACCGAGGCTAGCACTAAGGCCCTTCCGGTATCCTCCTCTAGCCTCACTACAGTCGTATCGCCATCGCTGTAATTGTAGAGTTGAATAGGATTAAGACTTTTCTTGGCTACAATACAGGTTCTTACCTTATCCTCACTGGATGCAAAGAAGACAGAGTAGCGACCATCGTTTAGTCCAGAGACCCTATTTTTGTATAAATAGGGTTCCTGGACTAAAGCGATGTCTATTTCGGTTTCTGTGAGGGAGAGCAGGAGTTCGGCAGCCGCAGCCTTGCAGTGATGCAAATTAATTTGCACCACACGAAGGCCATGCTGCCTAACCTCCTTACTGCAACTGCGGAATCCGGAACCGAAGTCCTCCAGATCCGAAGTACAGTACTCCCTCACAGTTCCTAATATAGCTCGCGCTCTCATTATCCATCGTGAATTTCATCACGGTTCCTCCACCATTTTTGAAGGACTTCACCAGCCTCCAGCTGTCCGTCAGAAGACCTCTGTTCTGCTTCCTGATCATTTTCAGGACATCCGCCAAGTCTGATTCCGGCGGTGGCACCCATGTCGTGGCTGCGATCCTGCGAGGTATCTCGCCCACAGGAACCGCGGCTAGCCTACAGCCGTCCCATAGTGCACCAGAGTCCTTAATTGTTTGGATGAGGAATTTCTTAGATTCCTCATCCTGACAATTCAGGATCCTGACGCCCATATGGACGACTGCCCTGCCAAAGCCGGTATTCCTGGCATCTACCTCGTCTGAGGTAATCACCTTCCTCAGAAGAGTTTCCACCAGGAGCCAGTGGTCGTCGTCGATCATGCCGTCCGGATCAGATCTATCGATGATCGCAACCTGGAGGTCATCCGGGGCGATCATCTTAGCGGATCTTGTTGGATCCCGCGTCCTCCCACCTGAAGGTTGTGGGGGTTTCAAACCCTGGCCGACTTGGGTGGTCTTCCCTGTTTGAGCCCCTTGAACCGTCTGGTGAGCGGCCACTTCAGCAAAGGAGGCCGAGTGATTGTTCGCCCGATTTTCCGCCGTCCTTTTAGCAGTCGGGTGTGGGTCCTCAGAAGATCTAACCCTCTTTACGCATTCCTGCGCAGATGTCTTCGATTTCCCACCCTGCTTCGAGGTCGATGGACCATCGGACGTACCAGTCACTATCCTCCTGGCTGTACCAACGCCTTTCCTCACAGCGACAGAAGGGCAAGATTTACCAGGGGCAGGCAATCCTACAGTGGTCTGTGAGCCAGTCCTCTGTACAATCGGAGCTCCTGATAACTCTCCGCTCTTCTTTGCCCCTGCAGATCCAGAGGCAGACGCCGACGAACCAGCCGAAGTAGGAGACACCCTGTGCGGTTGGTTGGTTTGCGTCTGTCTCTCTTTCCGCGCCAAATTCGAATCGGCTTTTGACCGATCCGACATCCTAGGGGCCGAGGGTATCGGATCGCTTGACCCTACCGCAGACACCAAGGTTGTCCGCAAAGGGTTCGAGCTGCCCGAAACTCCCGGTTTTTCTTTATTGCCTGGAGACGCTGCCTTCATCACAGCCGTTGGGCTGGAGACTGCTTCGTTTCCAGGGGTTGGAAGCTGGTCGATCGGAAGGAAGATCTTCTCGACGTGAGGATATTTGCGCTCAAAACGCCTCACGAATCGAAGCTTCAATCCGATCTCCCGAAATTGCGCTTGAGTTACCTCAGCGGGATTCACGCCTATGAAGCGCTTGCAGTAGAAGATAGCCCTTTTATAATTATACTTGTCTTTCCTCTGTCTGGGCCCGCTCTTCTTGGCTGCTGAGGATAAGGAGTCTGATGACAGTTCCTCCTCTTCATCCCCTTTCACCAAGGCATCTTGCCTAGACAGGGAGGGCTTGTCGGTAACGACCGACGCTTTTTCCCCTGAGGGAGTAGGTCTCTCGACTGCTGGAACTATACCCCCTTGAGTGGCTGAAGGAGTTACCTCCTTGGACGATTGAGATGGAATGATTGTGACATCCATCTCGTCGTCCGTCAGAGGGAAGTCCTCCCAGTCCCACGGCGGGGGGCTCTCCTGACTCAGTCTGAAAGTCTCATTCTCCTCCAGGAGACCGAGCAATTCCCTGCTCTGAGTATGTATGGCGTCGCTGACTACGTCCATTGTCAGAGTCGTCGTTCTGTCGTCCCCGCCCATGGATGGGGTCATTACTGCACTGGGTGCATCATTGTCAGTTGTCGTAGCCGGGGTCGATATCGAGGGTTGATTGAGGTTTGTTGTTTTTTGGGGGTTTGTTTTAAAATTTGAATTATCCATAGAAAAATTTGATTAATGGGGGAGATGAGGACAGTCATGGCATAGCCCTCCTCTACCATGACTAGGGCGCTGACTACTCGCTGAGGTGCCCAGGTATCAGCGAGGCTCCGTACTAATACAGTTGGTACCCTAACTGCAAACCATAGGAACACCGATGGGCACGAGGTCGCGTAACACCCCGGTGTTAGGGGATCTCACAATTACTTTGGTAGGAGATCGCTACCAAATATATGTCACTCAACTTGGAGATACACTTGGGTTCCAGTGCACTAAGTTGTTGCGTGACAGAGAGTGGATAACCTTTGGTCGATCACAGCCTCCCAGTTCAACACTACAAGAAGTTAAATGAGAAGATTGTGACGTCTAGCCCCCGCATCGCTTCAAGATTGTTATCCCCGGCGGGGGTAAGAGTGGTAAAAGAGAAAAGTGTCAAAATTGCTCTCTCATGAACATGTTTACCAGAAAAGTAAAGGAACGGAAAAATTGTAGATCTGGCAGCAATGTCAAAGAAACATAAAAAATCAAATTTCGTCTTTTATTTCACAGTTTTTAATTTAGTTCATGGTTTAATAAGAAAGGTTAGCCAAAGCTTTATGTCAATTTAAATTTTTTCATTCGAGTATGCCTAAAACTTCAAAACAATATAAACAAACTGTGTATGTGTGTGTGGTGTTTGAATAATATGCCAAACAATTTTAAAAACAATCGAATTCAATGATTTTTAAAATTGTTTTTAGAACATTTTTATGGAAGAAATTGGTGAGATTTACATTGAAACAATCAGTTTATCATATTCACAACTCGATTATGTGGAGAAAACTTAACTCTTCATTCATTTTCGCGTTTTTTATAAAATGCTCAAAAATGCATTGTAAACAAACCCACTTGTTGCTTTTATTTTGAAGTTTTAGGAATTCAAGAAAAACAAGGGTTCTATAAATTTTTTTCATTTAAATCTACCTCTTTACTTATACCATGATTTAGTTTTGTCAGCGTTCGACTTTTTCTTCTGTTTTTCGTCCATTTTCTTTTTCATTGTGAAATAATCGTCAAACAAAAGTCGAAAAATCAGTTCTGCCATTTTTTACCTGCAGAAATTTTGCTCCACTCTCACTCTCTTAAAAATTGCTTCCAGTTTTGCCACTTTTCGGGGTTAAGGAACCTCAGGTAAGTAAAGGAACACAGCTATGAAGTTGCTGTAGCGGGGAACTCGATCTATAAATACCTAAAATTTCAATGAAAACACTCTAGTGCAATGTTAATCACCACTGGGCTCGCGAGCCGTGTCTGTGTGAACACACACAATCTCAATTGTGGTGAGTTTGAACGTTGCTCTCACCACCGATCATCTACTTTGTTTTAGCAATGAATTAACGCACACGATGTTTATCTAGAGAGGGAAAGATAATCTCGTGTGTGTGCCCAACACAAACGTAGCGATTGAATTTGTTGTTGCTGGTGAACACTGCTCTAGTGTGACCTTCGACTTTGTTTCGGGAAATTATACGGTGTAGAAACGGTCGCATTACTAACAATCATGACACAATATCATGGGAATGTATAATATTCTTGGGGACGGATCCGGTTACACGGTTATTGGACCCGAAAGTCCGGATACAAAACCAGGGTTAGACCCGGCTCTACTGAACCGATTGCTACAAAATGGGTATCATTGGAAAATTTAGAACTTTAAATTTTTCCATAGACACCTATAATGCAAAGAAATGAGCCCAGCCACACAGAACCGAGTTCTCAAGATTCTAAGGGCCATATCTCTGGTTCCTGAGAAGGTATCATTTTGGAAAGTGCAAGCTATAATCTGACATACATTAAGCGGCCGCCCATAATGGGCCCATTTTCGACTTTCGAAGGTTTTATGGAAAAATCCGGGTCCAAAAATCAGTTTTTGGGTTATATCACCTGACCACGTGAAACTGTACCCATCATATGACCAATTGTTAGATAGGTATTTCCATAAGCTTTCCAATGATACCTATTTTGTACCCGGCAATCGCACACTTGTCGTGATTATCCACGTCGAAAGTTATGAAAAATTATCGGACGAAAATGTTCACATTTTTTTTTTTGCAAAGTGATTTTTAAGTCACTGTAAACAACCCAACACATGGTCATATGTCAATCTGAGTACGCTTAGGCTAAAAACTGTCAAACTTCTAAAACAAATTTGAGTGACCCTCGTATAACTCGCTGTTCTAGCTCTAGACTCACTCCTTTGACCTCCTATATGTACTGAAGTTTGCACGTTGAACACCTCTGCACGGCAGTTTTACGCTTGACTTCTGGGCTTTCCCTTCTGAATCTTTTGCAGGATATTATCATTTATTTTCTTTACAGAACCCAATTAATTTTGTAATTATAATTAGATAATATTGGCCTATAATATGTCTATAGCTGTTACACTTTTTTAAATTGTGCTCTGATTACGATTAGTGTCATATATTTTTTAGAAAAATAACGTTTTATACATACATATATATTTGTACAAGCAACTTTTATATTTCAAAAACTTCATTCGATGCCTCAACTGCAGACCCATCATGATAGAAATAATCCGCCAATGTATTTCTTAACTCCAATACACCGCCGTTCACTGAATCACCACCAAATTTAGAAATACACGGCATTGAAGGATGAAAGTGAACATTTTCAGCACTAACCCATGATGTATGTTCATCATAATTTTGTGGGATCTCAACATTTATAGTACCATTAGAATTATGCCACCGATCTCCTTCATTTTCCATTACATAATTATATAAAACAATACTAGCCAATACAATTGATTCACAATTTATGGGTGATGTGTCGAATGTGGTACGTAATACTTTCCACATTGAGGTTAGTATGAGAAATGTATTCTCCATTAGTGTGTGCCCCAGAGATAACTTATAGTTATAGAACATTTCTTTATCATCCACAGATGACATATCATAAGGTGTCATTACATTTGATTTTAGTGGAAATGTTGTATCGCCAATAAAATAGTAGGGAAAATCAATTGATGAATCTTCGTTCAAGGGAGCATTTGGTGGTAAGGGTAAAGTGCTATTCATTATCCCCTTGACAAATTTTGACTGATGGGGTTCCACTGTAAAATTAAAGAAAATGTTATTAAAAATATGTTATAATTATTTAGTGAAAATCCGAATTTACATTAAGCAATTTCAGTCTAATAAGGACTGAAATACACTTGCTGCTAGGAAAATTGCATATTGTAAACCTGGACTATACAGAATTACCTGTTACAGTAGCCGATCGAAATATATGCTTTGCATCACACGATGTCATTATAACCAAACTATTTAGATTTGTGAGGTTATATTGTTCCAATATTGTACTTCTTGGTTTCTTAATGTGAACGTGTTTGCCGGCAACAACTCCAACACTGTGGATTGTATTAAAATTTTACATTTAATATTTTTCTGATTTCTGAGTTTCTTACCAATTAGGCAATTTCCATATATTACTGAAATCCTCAGCAATTTCTAAATAATTCTCAGATGTGGGTTCTTTTAAATACAACGATCCAAGAAATCCATTTATAACTTCACATGTTTCTAATATGGCACAACGTATTGTAGTCTTGCCCAATTTATAATGTTTGGCAATCACATCCATTGGAGTACCATGGGCTAGATGTCTGAAAGTAAGATAATAGAATTACAACAAAATTGAAATCATATAATTTGGATTTATGGCAAGTTTCACTGAGACGATTCGCGGCCAATTTTAATTACTATCAAAAATATTTGATTCACTGTTTAGAGAAACAGACCACAAACAGGGATAAATCAGTCACACGATGCTGAGAAATTTGCAATCTACTGTCCAATAACATTTTTAACATGTACAGCATGTCCAAAGGAAATGTGAATTTTTATATTCTTAAAAAATGTTTACTTACATCAGTGTAAATGAAAGCTTCTCCTCGGGAAATATATTCACTTTAAGTCTGTTCAAAGCTCTAAACATGATTTTCACTAGCTTATCAAATGTGGTCCTCTTCATTCTTGTAAGCAATTGAAATTGTTCCTCATTATCAGCTTTCAATTTCAGAAAAACTCTTCTATAGAAACCTTCTTCTTGGCGATTTAAATTTTCGGCCTTAGCTCTACACGTTCTTATGCGTGGCTTTTTCTCTTTGTGTTGTTGTTCTGTTTCTTCAGTTTTATCATTTGGTGCACGTCTTTTACGACGTCGAGGTGTTTTAGTTATCCCTTGATTACAGTTTTCGTATTTTTGGTCAGTTGTATTTTCTGGGTAAATTATAAATTGATTTTCTATATGTTGATCTTCTTCTATGTGAGAATCGTGTGGATCAATTTCGTAGCCAATTTCACCATGTTCACTATATAAAACATTTCCATGTATCTCTTCTGTACTTTCGATTATATATTCTTGCCCTTCGGAACATAATTCGTATCGTAGTTCATTTGTTCCACCACCTCCTTCTTGGTATTCATATTTCGTATTTGCATCACAGCCAGTTTCTACAACAATATGTTCTCCATTTACTTCATATGATATCTCATAAGGGCAATTTTGTTCTATAATACAATTGCCAACGATCTCCTCTGTAGCTGTGGTTTCTTCCACAATGGCAGGTTTCTCTTCTTGTTGTTCTATAATACAATTGCCAACGTTCTCCTCTGTAGCTGTGGTTTCTTCCATAATGGCAGCTTTCTCTTCATGTGGGACAGTTGGTTTCTCCTCAACACAAGACATTAGATATTCTACTTCATTACATTGATTATCATCATTATCATTATGATCATCACCATGTTTATTATCAGCTAATTGTATAATATGCTCATAAAATGCATCATCTTCTTGTTGCTCTTTATCACTTGGATCTGCTTTAACATCTTGTGGTTGAGATTTTGGGCTCTTTTTAATTGAGGAGTGTTCAACTGGAACTTCCTTGGATTTTTCTTGTCGTAATGGTATTTGAGTCTTTTGGTACTTGTTTGCTTTGATTCGTTTGCAACATCTTGCTTTGATCTTTTTTGTTCTTAATCTTTTATACATCTTATAAAGTTTCATAAAATTAAGAAGAATATACATGTCATCTAGTACTTCACTCATTTTGCTTGGGTTTTTCTCAATTCTTTTACATATTTTTTATTTGTTAAATTGTTTGTAACACGATTATTTTTGTTTACAATTTAATTATTGTGTAAACACGGCTCAATAACACTCACGGCTAATTCACACGATGGCAATAAGTTAGACCTCTGTCACACAATTGTTCTGTTCCTTTACATTTGAAAATGGTAAAACCGGCAAAAGTAGTAAAAGTTGTAAACTGGACTCTAAAGTAAATGAACGGGTTTCGAGTAAAACCTGAGGATTCTTGCACGTAAAGAGACATAGCTATTATGTGTGTCCCCGTACTTTTTGTTTCTAAAAGTGGTAAAAGAGCGAACTGTGAAAATTGAGATACACACACAACTTAATTCAAAAAGTACGGGAACGGAAATTAGAAAAACGTTAAAAAACTGCAAAAAATGTCAAAGTCAGCCTATCAAAATTTGTCAAGTCTGTCGTGTAAAAAGTTTTTACGAGATGACGTCATTTCTTGCTCTCCATTTTTTCTTCAATCATATTTTTTTTTGTATGCAGGTTTGCATTTTTGTGTCAATCGTAATTTTTTACCTTTTCCACTTTATTTTCACATCCTGACAACATGTACGAGTAAACATCAAAACGGGGACCTCGAATTATTTTATTTTTGACGACACTGTGATCTTTCTAAACGCCTTTTAGGCTATACAATTATACTATGATTTTGTCCATTATTTCGATTTATTTGACATATATTGTATGAAAATGACAACAATCCACTGCACTGTGGGCCAAAGTCAAGGTTTTGAGGCAAAAAATCACTGGAGCAAGTTAGACCTTTAGATATTTATAATCAGCCTTGAAATGAATCTGCCAAGTTTGTTTGATATTGTTTCATATATGGACATTGCACTCATATGCCAAGTTTACACTTGCGCTCCAAAATCCAATGGATTTCACGAAATCCTGAAATACACCCCGGTTTTTACACTTATTTTTTGTAGATTTCAAACATATCACATCGAACATGAATTTTATTAACAAGTTGTTGTAAATTGTATTAGTAATTTTTGACAATTCGCTCCTTTTTTTAACATTACCATTAAAAAAGCACTGGAACACAATGAAAAGTAGCATTGTGACAAAGTAATTTAATATTTTTTTACATTGTTTACAAATTTTTTTTACCATCTACCTTGTTTTGTAATACGTGAAAAGTGTTGCAACATTTGGTCCTTTTTTAAGCAAAAACAGGGTTGTATATCATGTTAACTGTGATTTCGATGTTGATTTCGCTGAAATCACGAAATGAGATGATTTCATTTTTGTATGCGAAATCATGATAAATTTTGCTTGATTCCGAGCGAAATCACGAAACGCCTTCGAAATCGCGTAACGACGCCGAATGTAAACCAAACAATATATATAATTGTTGGACCAACACAAATTCTGTCCAATTATGATGAAATTTGGACAATGCTACCGAATTCTCACTATAAATAAGTTTACCAAATTGTATTGAAATCGGTTCAAAATTGAATATAGCTCCCATATATTCGCCCGATTTTAGGTAGTTGGTGCTACAATCACGCTATGTCTGCCCAATTTTGATGCAATTTGGAATGTGTGACTGAATTTGCAATAGAAAAAAGCTTGACAAATTATATAGAAATCGGTTCCGATTGGTTATAGCTCCCATATATAAATATTCGTTCGATTTGAGGTATTCGGTGCACCAAATACGCAAATGATGTCTAATTTTGATGCAAATTGGGAAATGTCGCGGAATTCGGACAATAAATAAGTTTGCCAAGTTATATCTAAATCGGTTCAGAATATATCCCCAATATACAATGTTTATGTACAGTAAATTCGGAAAAATAAGTCCGATCCGTAATAAATTCTGGCAGAAATCAGCCAAGAGTAGAGTCTGTCAATTTTTGTTATATTCGACTCAAATTGTAGGGTAATCAGCTTTAGGGCCATATAGCAAATTTCTCATTTTGTTTAATTTGCTGGATGGGCTTATTGACCTGTTTATCGATACAGAGTCGGCGGAAAAGGGAACTGATGAAGTTGTTTGGTGACAACTGAAACTATAGTATTCCCTACCCTCCGCCCGCAACTAATCAATTTCATATCCACTGTAAAACATTTTGTTGTTATTCAAATACTTGAATACAACAAAATATGGACTAAAGCTGAAATAAACACAAAGATGAAAATATATACATATAATATCAACAGACAGGTTTTGGCGGCAATATACCTAAATTTTTTAATTACGAATAAATGGTAAAAATAGACATAAGAAAAATTATGACATTTTTGACAGCTCGGCATGTCGTCGTGGGCCGTGACGGATTGTAATTTTTTGCTTTTGGAGGTTTGAAAGTGTTAAGAATATAATTCTGTTATAATTTGATTTCAATCACTGACTTGAAAAAATTACTTTTTGCCTCAAAAACCTGTCATTGACCCCATTGTGCACTGGATTAGCTGGATTAGCTGTACTGTAATTAAGGGCATTATCTCGATTTAAGTGCTTAATCCACCAAAATCCACCCTGATTTACCATACAAAATTAAATCAACTCAAAACTTGGCTTTGGCCATGTTTATATTGTAGCCTTTTGCAGGGTTAATCTTCTTAATGAGGATTTATTAGACGTATACGCAAAGGAATTGGCATTTAAAACCCAGTGGGTTTGTTAAATCCGCTTATATATAAACGCACTATAAGTTTTAAATCAAATGTTAAATCGAAATATTTTGATATACAACCCTGCTTTTTGCTTCTAAAAATGCAACTATTACAGTCTGTACCAATATTGGCAACTATGTTCATGTGTCGTTTATTTACTAGGGTTATGACTTTATGACTTTTTTTCTAAAAAATGATTTCCTGTAGCGAGAGTGAATGAACTTTTGCCTATTAATGCCAAAAATAACGTTCATTCCATTTAATTATTAAAAAGGTCACGCACAAACCACTTTGACAATTTGTTTTTTGGAAAATCCTATGAAATGGAAAAAAGATTTTTTCTTCCAAACTTTTTTTTTCCTGTTGCACGAATAAATGACATTTTGCCTATTAATGACTAAAATAATTTGTATCCATTTAAATATTGAAAAAAGTCCTGCACAAACCACTTTCAATTTATGTGATACATGCAATAAAGCTATATAGGATATAAAATGATATATGTATATGTAATAATATGACGATAAAATTGGTGAGAAACAAAAGCTTATGTCATTCTGGATATGTCGTGTGGCTTTAACGATTGTTTTGAGTTATTTATGTGCTTAAAGTGACTCCAAAATTTTTCCTCTCATCTCATCTATAAAAACTTTAAAAGCTTTTTGTGAGTGAGCTTTTTTCTATTGAATCACCTTGTAATTAAGATTTTATCTAATCTTATGCAAAAGCTCATCCAAATATGACACAGGGATATGAGGTTGTAAAAAAGTCATAACCCTATTATTTACATTAATATTAAATAATAATAAAATGGATGTAGCTTTAATTTAGTGTAAATTGTAAACAACATATTTAATAGCAATTTGTCAGATTATTTTTTGCAGTATTCCATTCCATTTTTAATTTTCAAGCAATTCTTTTTGCAAATTCGCGTATGTATGTATACGTAAACAAAAATCAGCTGAATGGCATCTTATATCATTTTAGACTAGTCTAAACAACTAGGATTTGAAACTTGGATTTAGAAATCGAGTCGATTTAAAATGACTAGTCTAAACGGGCTATAAGGTAGAAACACAATAGCTCTGTTCCTTTACGTGCAAGAATCTTCAAGTTTTACAACTTTTTACTCGAAAAGCGTTCAGACACCATACAATTCATATGGAAGCAGATTGCAACTTTTGCCGGTTTTACCATTTTCAAAAGTAAAGGAACAGACCAAATGGAATACGCCGCCTTTTTAATGCTTGGTATACATTTACGAAATCCACTCGATTTCAACTGTCAAATCCATAAGTCCCGGTCCACACTAGAGTGATTTCATTGAAAAAATTGCATGAAATTATGCGTCTCTAGATCGACTTCCATAGTAGAGTAAAATCGTAAAATTGCTGTAGTGTGGAATTCGATTTAAGAACTCCTAATTTCAGGAAATTTTTTAATGAAATTCACGCTAGTGTGGACCGGGACTAGGCTAAACGTCAAATGAAATCCAGATGAGATTTCATTTGACGTTTAAACTTTAAAACTTTATTTTGAAAATTATTGTAATATGTATATATCGTTTTAATTGTGTATAGTACTAACAAATGAAAAAAAAACGCAATGAAAAATAGCATTGCAACAAAGTCGATGGTCAGACTAGCAAGGTTTCTTGAAACAAATTTCGTTAAAGTTTCGTTAGTGTCAACACTCGTTAACGTGAAATTGCCGGTTTAACCAACTTCATGAGGATTTATTTGAGATTAGCGCTATGGAATTGGCATTTGAAACCCAAACTCACTGAGTTAATCCGGTTAAGTGTAACCGGGGTATAGAATATACTGGATTTACCAAATCCAGTCAATTTAAGTTGTCATTTCCATACAATATATGTCAAATAAATCGAGATAATGCGGTTTATCATGTTATAAGTGTATAGTCTAACTGGCGTTTGTGCAAATTACTAATTTAGTTGACAGATGTTCAATAGAACTGACAGCATAAAAAAATTGTTTGATGTAAATGCAGCTTTAGCATATGGTTTCACAAAGTTATGACCATGGTACAATAATTCATAGGTAGGCCAGGTATGAGAATCGCCAAAAAATACAACCCTGTCGCTATGGCTTAAAACGTCAAAATTGTTTTGATGAATGATAACGGATGACTTAACAAAGAAGAAGAAGAACGAAATGTTGAAATTAAAACAAAACAGAGTTGAATTTTTTGATCAATAATAAATATCAACTCTGCATAATGCGGTTTATCATGTTATAAGTGTATAGTCTAACTGGCGTTTGTGCAAATTACTAATTTAGTTGACAGATGTTCAATAGAACTGACAGCATAAAAAATTGTTTGATGTAAATGCAGCTTTAGCATATGGTTTCACAAAGTTATGACATTAAACAACGCAGCGTGTTCGTGTCTAGCCCACAATACTTGTCCAATAATTTAAATAAGACAACAGCTGGTTTATTTTGATGTAAACAAAACTTCATTGTTGTTGTGGCGTTATCTGGAAATTGACCAAGATTTAACTCCCGAAATCGAAATTCGAAAAAAAACTTCATTGAATTGGTGAAATAGCCAGCGAAAAAAATATCTAAAATTGTTGGTTTAATTTAATAATTGAGCGAAATTCAACTACCTTTTGTGTTTATTTATAAATAAGTAAAGGATGTATGACGATGCCAAACTTCTTGACTTGTTAAAAGCCAATGATGTGCTTTACAATAAAAGTCATCCTCTGGCCAAAAGTGAACATAAGAAAGTTGTTTGGGAAGAAATTGCAGATGAGATGGGCATGCCCGGTAAGTAGTCGAATCGAAACCAGCACAAAATATCGTCTGCTCCGTCGGAAAAGGTAGTAAGTCGACTTTTGGCTTAAGATGAGTTTAAGCATTAAGCTCGGATCGATACCAAGTTTTTTCCACAGGTAGGCCTCGTTACCCTGATCACAAATATATATAACATTTTTTGCGGAAGTCCATACTTCTCGAGATATGGGCCTCAGAAATTCCGAAAATTCCCTTGTTAAATGTCGGCTACTTAGAGAAAAATTTTAATTTAAAAGAAAATGTTGCTCCCGTTCCCTAGATTGGCTCCTGTCCATAGCAGAAAGTCTTAAAACCCCGGCCGAAGATCGGCTATATAAAAAAAATTATAATTTTTTCCGAGCTTAATGCTTAAACTCAACTTGCTCCGAAAATGGTAGTATGACGCGTTTTTCTATATGTTTTGCCCTTGTCGGAAAAGGTCGTAAGTCCACAGGAAACTGTATACTTTAAAAGAATACTACAGCTAATGTAGTTCAGATATTATGTTTAACGTCATCCATGGTTGGGGTACAATGTACACCTTTGGATGATATTTGGCGGAGCCTGTGGACCAAACTTTTGAACAAAAATGTGATAATTTCTATATTACAACGAAAATTTACATTCGAAATCTATTATCCCCTATAAGCGAACTGATTATGAAAGATGGATTTCTGGCCTTTTCATTAATACAAATTGGGATGCTATATGTGTTCAAATACCCCATATATTGAAACATTTGTAAAAAAAATCGAAATTTTTACTGTCGTATATCTTACTTAACTAACTGGTAATTTGTGGTTTCTCTAGGGACATTTGTTCACATAACGAGATTAGTTTGTATTCTGAATTCTAATGGACGGCTAAGATGAAGCTATAGCTATCGATATGTTGCCTTCTAATCTAAACACTTACTTTTCAATAAGACCAAAGCTTCGTTATGCATAACATCTGGTATTTCCATTGATTTGTAGCATATTTAAGAAAGTGGAAGTGGTCGGGTTTTAGACTAAACTATGTACCCAGGATCGGGGAAACGGACACGTTCGTAAGTTTTACATATATAGCACATTTAAAAAAATAGGGCGCTCCGAAATTCAACAAAATATATAGCCTACTTCCACCAAGGGACATCCCTCTTCATAATCTGAAAATTACATGGAATAAGTACACAGAGTCGGAGATTCAACAACTGTTGCCTCGCATATTAATTTTCTGACTGATACTTTCATAACTTTTGCAAAAAAGCGTTTTTTAAAAAAATAGGTCCTGCTTCTGCCCTCGCTCCCTCCGGAATTCAGAAATATATGAAGCCTATTTTCACCTCGGTTGTTCCTTGAAATTTTCAAAAAAAATCGGTCCAGCCGGTTTTGAGTCTATGCGGAACATACACACATTGTCTTTTATATGTAAGATTTCACCCAAAAGTTTTGGTCCATTAAACCCGCTAATAATTATCTCATCACCATGTTAAATTGCAAGCTTATTCTTCGCTTAAACTCAAATCATTATTAAAATTTCGCTGGGATCGGAATATTAATGCGATATACAGGATAGCTACAAAGACAGGTAAAAATTGTGGGTTTGGTCCATTTCACACCTTTCGATCATAACCAACATCTAACGGGGTCACTTCTGGTCGGAAGCCGACCTCTCCACAAAATTTCTTGACGATCGGTCCAAAATTGAGGCCTGGAGTTTTAATACAATTGTTAATGGATGGAGGGACACACATAGCTTAATCGCTTTATCTCGTCAAGATATGAAAAAATGGCAAGGGGAGGGGTCTACGACGAATACTTCTCGATGTTACACGAATATTGGACAAAACAAACTTATAATACCCTTTCCACATTGTTTTGTAAAGTATAAAGATTTTATTTTAAAAACGTCCGTAAATTGTAGGAAAATGTCGTAAGTCCTTACAAAAATACAAAACTGTACAAGGAAAAGGTCGTAAGTAAAGACATCCAATTATCTCCCAAACGCGACGGAATTTTATCAAACATAGCCAGGTATTGACGCGGAATAAATAGACGAAGAATACTGTCTTTACCATCATAAAAAAATCTTTAATACAGAAAGCACTGGAATGTTTTTTTTTTTTCCTCCTGAAAAATTTATTTAGATAGTCTTACGACCTTTTCCAACGGAGCAGACGATATGTTAACTAAACACAAGCTTACGCCCTTTTACTAGCACAGTTGATCGTGTCATAAAACGATATCGGGCGTTGCGTGATCGATTTGTAAGATATAAGCGTTCAATACTTACAAAAGGTCCGGAAAATAATTACGATCATGCTATAATGGAGAAAATGGAATTCTTAACACCATTTATATTTATAAAGTAAGTAAAGTATTGTTTACGAGAATATGTTCAATACACTGATAAACAAATTATCATTCCAATTACAGATCAAATGGTGGCAAAATAACTTGGGAAGGTTCTGAGGTTAATTTATGTATATCATCCGAACCTTATAAAATGTCGGTTGCTGCATCTACAGTAGATGATGAAATATCCGATGAAGATAATTACAGTTATAATCGTCGAACACGTCGATCAAAACGTAAACAGAAAGCAAATTCTCCATTTGATAGTCACGATGATGAGGATGTGGAGTATATTCCGCATGCAAAGAACCCAAAAATAAAAAATGAAGAAACTACAAAAACTAACAAAACTATTAGACGTCCTCCAAAACAAAAGTTCAATGAATCGACCGTGCTCAATAAGACAACAAAAATTGAATCATCTGATGATATTGATTATAATGAAGATTCAGATGATGCTTTCTGTGATGCTGTTAAAAGTTTTACCGCTATCTGTAAAACTGGTGATAAGTTAAAAGAGAATAAAGCATTACATGGATTCTGTCAAATGATTATAGCAACTATATCGGAGATGAGTATACCAAAACAATCGAAGGCAATGACATTGGTAACACAGGCAGTAATGGAAATGAAAATGGAGGATGAACTTTGATAGTGGACTTAATATTATAATGGAATTATTAGCAATTAATCTTTATGTTTTAAGAAATAAAATATAAGCCCTGAATTAAAATTATTTATCTCTTTTAAACAATTCTACGCTAAAAAGTTTTGTTTATACATAACTTTGAGAAATTCATCAAATCTTGGGGAAGTTTTCAGAAAGAAATGCCCTATTGGGAATCATTCCCGGATTCGACGAGAAACAAGAGTGACAAACAATCCCACGGCAGCGGAACCATAGTGTTTCGGCCAGCGGCTGCCAACCCAGCATCTCAAACCTATACTTCTACGTAGGTTTTTATGCTGCTACATCAACATAAATTGGGAGAAGAAAATATTTTAAGGATCTGTATACTCACCAGTGAACGAAACGGTTTTGTCATTTAATATTGGATAAGCTATCTTTATACAGGAAATGGAAAGAATGATAATAACAAAGCAAGAAAAAAATAGTCTTTCCTATGTACGGAAGATTCAATACCAAAATGAATATTCCTTTCCATCTCACTGGAAGAATGCCGTACAAGTAACAAGGAAGATTTCGAGAAAACGAAAAACTCTAAAAATCTTCATCATCCTTTTACTTTCGTGACAGGCAGAAAACACTGGATTCATAGCTCGAAACCAAACAGCAAAAAATATAGTGGACCTTAGACCCTCTTTACCCCATAAAGCAAGTTAGTGAGAAGTTCTTATTAAATATTTACAATGGACTTTAAAATCAAAGTATACTGTTAAATGTAATGAAAACAAAGCGTTTTATTAAATATAAGGCATTACTTACTGCCGAAATTGTATAAAATCATATATCCAAGTATAACTCAGCATGCTCACGATAGTGCAACTTGATGTATACAAACTGTAAATGTGTATCCAAAACTATTTGTACTTTATATTTATTCGTTTATTCTAAAAGAATATTGCTTAGTGCTATTCATAAGATCTTGCAAGAACTCTATTCTTCTGGTTCCATTTTAATCTGTAACACTGCCTCAGTTACCCGCAACATTGCTTTTGTCTGTTTAGTTTCACTCATATCGGCCAAAGTAGATATAATCATTTGACGAAAACCATGTAGGGCACCATCCTTTTGTCGTTCTTCTTTTGTTTTGCATAGACGATGGAAACTTTGAATTGCCTCACTAAATTCTTGATCAAGTTTTCTAAAATTGCTATCACTTGATTTCTTTTTGTGTGAATGAGATGTTTTGCTATCAAATTTTCTTTTAAGGCGACAAGATGAGTTATTACTAATGGTTTTTGTTTTATTGACTTCGTATGATTTTCCGGGCATTGAAAGTGGAATATCGATGGCTGTCTCTGATTCATCTTCACATTGTAATGGATCCATTGAATCTTCGTCATCATGATCATTTTGTTGAAGTTGTTCGTTTTGTTCTGGGGTGCTACTTTGAGGTCTGGTTCTGTAAGAAATAGACAACTTTAATGCTTCTATTATGGTTTGTCTTAATTTGTAGTATTTACGTACGTATTTTCATAGTTGGAACTTGATTCAACATCACTTTGTACTCTGGTAAATTGTTTACGTCTCATTCTGGAATATAAGAGGTTGGTTAGGAATTAAAGTGTTTACGTACATCATATGGAATATCTAAAATAGGCTTACTTTCTGCTAAATATGTGAGGGTTGAGAAATTCCATTTTGTCCATTACTGGAAGATAACATCTTGACTCACCAGTGGTCTCCATCACTCGTTTGTGTCGCGTATAACGATCTCGCAGATTATGATAACGTCTTGTTATAAAGTCGACATCTAGATGGGAATAATTAAGATACAAACAATTTAAAAACAAATTTATAAACTATTGGAAATCAATATATTAAGATGTAGTTTCAATACAATGAACAAAATATGAACAAGCAAGGTGCTGTATTTAACACACAAGTCATTAAAACCAAACATAGTTTTAAGGGTTCTGTATAACACTGTTCAAAATTTTGCATGTATATGTTGAAAAAGGAAAAGACTCAATAAATTTGAATTGAATTGGAAATCAATTGAAATGTTTAATACTATTCACGAACCTGGTATATTCAATTCTTCAGCTATTTCAGCAAATGCTTCCTCCTTCTTGTTAAAATCCTTGTAATGAGGATGGAATCTGTTGTAGATCACATCTCGTTCCTCTACCAGTTTCATTAATTTTTCATCATCCATAACGGAATTTAGTCACTTTACTCTAGATTTTGAATTGGAAACGTAATGAAATGCGCCAATTTCTTTTTAATATTTTACAAACAACGTCAGACTAATCAATTTTCACGTATTTTTTCGCTACTTAATTTGACAGAAACGAGACGATACGTATTTTTCGTGTGTATTTGTGGGAATCAGCTGTGTGGTTACGCGTTGATACGTTTTTATTGTTGCTTACAACGTCGTTCACATTTACGTGTACAGTACAGTGCACAACACGACGCTTTACGATTTCAATACGCTCCCTATAACACAGTTGTGTGTGATTAGGCAACGTGTGGTAGAAAATAGGTGTGTACGATAACTTTCCCAGCAATAATTACTCAGTCAGTTCCAGCAACCTCTCTCAGTGAATTTTACTCTCTCAAGCAAGAAAAATTGCAGAAAGTTATCGAACAGCATTTTGCAAAAACTTGCAAAAAAGTCAGCTGTTTCCGAAAATGTATGAAATTTGTTTTTGTTTCTTTTGATATTTTAAACCAAACGGAACAAAAACATAAATTTTAAAATTGCACTTTACTTATTTAATGCTTTAATCCATCCACAACGCTTTAGAATCTAAAAAAAATGTGCAATCGTGAAATTTTCTTGGTCGAAAATCTTAACGTTTCGATTTGTTTACATTGAACATGTGATTAAAAGTCAGCTGATCAGACTTGCAAATTTTTGCGGGACAAATTTTCCCAGCAAAAATTTGCAAGTTCTCAGTCACAAAACTCTCCAAAAATCTCTCCAAACTCGCTCTCTTTTGCTGGATAATTTTGTTATGTCTTGTGCCAGACTATGAAAATTTTCATGAAAATGTTTTGAGCTTATGGGTAAGAAGGGAGAAAGGGAGCTCCTTCATCTCCGCTCTCTCCTAAAAGCTAAAAAATTTTCATGTGTTATTTTCAGTGTCTGACACAAGAGTATCAAACAGCATTCAGCAATAATTTGTACGAATTTGTACAAATTATTGGGTTATCGTACACACCTATGCTCTGTTCCAGAACCTGCAAGAAGCTACTACTTTTTACTACGATAACAATTTTTCCTTTACGTTATCGAAAAAAATAGTTAAAATTAGTAGATTCTTGCAGTACTGGAACAGACCACTAATTTGTCCACCAATAAAGGAAGCAAACACGTTGTATTTTATTAAAAATAAAAAAGAAAATGAAACAAAAAAGTATTTTTCCACTTTGTAAATTTGTTCTCCATAAAACAATACAATTAGAATACGTTTTTTCCACAATAAAATTGTTTTTAATTTTCGCAAACATAAATCAACAAAAAACTAAAAACAGATGATTGACTGTTTTCAGGAAGAAGAAGAGTGCAAGTGCTTGCTAGAAGAAATTTGTCCAGCAAGAATTTGCAAGCTCTCAGTGAAAGAACTGTCAAAATGTCTCTCTCGAATCGCTCTTTTGCTGGTTTTTGGTGTTAACAGACGACTTCCAGCAACAATTGGTACAAATTGTTGCAAATTTTAGGGTAACCAGACAGAGCTAAACATAGAACAAGGTCAAAGAAGCAAAAAAGGAACAACGAATTATTAGAACTCTTCGAGATGCAAGCAATCCAGCAATCCCCTTGAGGTGCCGGAATGTTTATAAGTATATTAATAAAAAACTACGAATACTGTTTATGCTAATTGATTTCCAGACTTCAAAACTATTATAGAGTAAATAAACCAGCATTTAGATACTTGTTGGAAACCTTAACTTCCAACATTCAAGGTAATATATACTTCATACATTTACAGTAATTTGCCAAGCAACTGACGAAACGGAAGTCAGCCTAATTTCATAATATATGGTAACATGGGGCGCCTTCGCCATGTTTTTGTTCAAAATGTTCTCATACCGACACCGTTAAAGTTTTTTCAAATATTATTTTTGGTACAAATATTAGCATATCTTGACTATAAGTTTTGATATATAAATGGTTATAATTTTGTTTTTAAAATATTATTTTTGAGAATTTACAAAATGTGAAAAAAGTGGCGAAGCCTCCCCACCCATGGGGCAGCTTCGCCATATATATTGAACATTCTCAAACGGACTCTAAAACTGTAATTTACCTTACTTATATCTTAAATATCAACATTATGCAAAAAAGGAACATGTTTTCTATTGAATAATCAAAAATTATTTTAAAATTCACAAAAAGTAACCGATCTTAGCGGTTAATTGAAGTAGGTGCCTTAAATTAAGTTACAAAAATCATAATATAAGTAAAACAAGATACGTTTAGGATAATATTTGATTTTAACTTCATATTATAGTGTGGTATATCTATGGTATAAATAATTTAAGTTGAACATGACAAATTTCGAACATTAACCCACCACGCCACTATCATGGCGTAGGCGCCCCATCCCTTACATCTTTCATAATATTAATATATTGACATTTGCAATTGTTTTGTTCATGCGAATTATTAGGATTTATATTCTTCTGTAGTTGTCTTCTAACGGTATAAAATGTGTTTTTGATATCACAAAAGGTAAAGGATATATCACAAAAAATACCCACCATAATTATTTTTCCCAATACCCTGAAAACACAAAACCGCGTGCATCCGCTATCATACCTATGACACAACTGCCAACTTTTGAGAGATGATAGATCTTCATTAAACTCACAATTTTGCTTTTAACGGATTTTCTCTAGCACTTATATTTTGCGAGAAAATCGGCGCTGGCGAAGCCGCCCCAGTGGCGAAGGCGCCCCATGTTACCATATATACATACAGTAATATACATATATATCTATATATATATATATATATAAATGGTGTAAAAAATGTATAGTAATTCATAAAATGAGAACGGCTAGGCCGATTTCTGTAAAATTTTTTGTCAGTTACTCGTATTTTCGAGGAGAAGGTCTTTACAGAAGAAAATTTTGGAAAATCTCTCTGGAAAAGTCGGAAAATTGGAAAAATCGAAAATTGAGTTTTTGTATGAAATTTTATTCCTTAATAGTTCGCCGGGCCCGCTAGTATACAATTAAATTAATAGCTGAACGTTCATAACACTGATATTGAACGAATTTGATAAAATTTTATGTCGTTTCACTCAATTTAATTGTATGATTTTCTCATCTGGAAACGCGAAACAAATTTCCTTTACCGACCCTTCGTAGAAAAAAATCCTTTAAATCTCAAGTCTCCTAAGCAGGCGGTTTCGTGGTTTCTTGGAATATTCTGGAAGTTTTGACCAACAATGTATCATATATCCGCTTTAGACCATAATTAAAGCGTGAGTCAGTAAAACTATGTACCAAAATTGTGGCATGAATACAGCTGGATTCTTGCCTGGGAAGCATCTTAAAACTGTAACTAGGATTAGAGCATAAACTTTAGTTAAAAACGAAACAAACATTATCTTAAAAGTCCATTTTATTTATATTAAGTTACACTAATGTTTACCTAACACTAAATAATAAAATCGTGAAATATATCAATTCATTTCAAACCCGTTGGGACATTCTTACAGAATAGCTCAAACATTCTTAAATATTAAATAGTTCACGTCTAAAATGTATCATATTTGATATATGTACATATGTAAGTAGTAGAATCAGATTCAATCTTCTTCCTCCATTCGAATACGCATTACCAATTCCGTTACGCGCATCATAGCTTTGGTCTGTTTACTAGCACTCATTCCGGCAATTGTTGCCATAATCATTTGTCCAAAACCATGTAAAGCCTCGTTTTCTTGTCTTTCTTCGCGGGCTTTACACATTTTCTTGAATGTGCTTAGGGCTTCGCGAAAAGCTTCATCAGCCTCTGTGTTGCTGTTATAGTTACTGTGGGTATTTGTCGGGCTGTCGCGGCTAGTCATTGGTGTGCTATTGTTAGCTTTTCGCTTAACACCAGAAGTTTGGGGATTGTTTGGCCGCTCCGGAGATGATGAATATGGCATTTCTATGTACGTATCAGCTTCATCGGGAACTGGTGATATGGAAGATACTATTACTTGACTGGTAGATGCGTTATTAGTTTCCTCTTTTGCCGGAGCTGTCCATGTAATTTTTTCACCATTTGAACTGAAATCAAATTACACCATTAGAGATACTATATGGAATATAAATATTTATAATTTTACCTCTTAACAAAAACATGCGGTGTCAAGAATTCCATTCTATCAACAATTGGCGAACGATATTTATTTTCCGAACCAGTCAACATCTCCACACGTTTGTAGCGTACAAAACGATCTCTTAGCACACGATAGCGTTTAACCAAGTCATCCACTGTAAACAAAACATTGAATAGGCATGTTTCCATTGTCCATAATTAAGAAATAGTAGACGTTCTTACCTGGTGCACCCATTTCAGCGGCAATTTTATTCCAAACTCTTCTCTTTCGTTCATAGCTGTGATTGTATGGATGTGCCTTGTTGTAGATAATATCATTGGCCTCAACCAATTCCAACAACTTGTCGTCACTCATGCCACCATCGAAAAACATTGTTGTTTTTCCAATTTAATTGTTTATTATGAAACTTCAATTAACGTTATTTTACTTCCTTACAAGAAGTTATTGCAAGGCGCCAAAACCAATGTATCCTAGAACGGACGTTTTTACTAACCACGAATTTGGTTTGGTACAGTTAATAATTAATTTGTGTATAAAAATTCAGAAACTGACGCTACGCTACGTCGGTCTAATTCGTCTTTGAGATACACACGATGTGAATAATCGTTTCATAATCGATTGATATTTGCCTCACGACATATACGTCACGAGAATGGGTAATTGACAATCGCCGTAAAGCGTATAGCGTATACACATGAGCGTAAGGCCACATTTACATCAAGAGTGTTGTAATAAAATGCATATTTATATGGTGTTCCCGTACTTTTTTAATGATAAAAGTAGTAAAAGAGCGAACTGTGAAGAATGAGATACACACAAATCATTATTCAAAAAGTACGGGAACGGAAAAATGGAAAAACGTCAAAAAACTGGAACAAATTTCCAAGTCGGTCCACCAGCCAATCAGAAGGCGGCAACCATTTTACTATTTTTTTACTCGCCCAAATTTGTCGTGTAAAAAGTTTTTAAAGAGAGCGTCATTCAGCGTTCCCGAACTATTTCAAAAAACTTGTGTGTGAGAACAAATTTTTTGCAGTTCTCTCTTTTACGAGTTTTACCATTAAAAAGTACGGGAACGAACCTTAAATCTTTTCCGGCAAACTTCTTCTTTGCCAAATCAGCTGACTTCTTGCAAGTGATTGTAAATTGTTGTTCGATAACATTCTGCAAATATTTAGCTTAGAGAGAGTAAAATTCTTTGAGAGAAGTTACTGAGAACTTGCTGAGTACCTGCAAGTACTTTTTACTTGCGAAGTTATCGAACAGCACTGCTGGGTTAACCTTCTTTATGAAGATTTATTTGAAATATAAGCAATGGAATTGACATTAGAAATCCAGTGGGTTTTTTAAATCCGGTTATATGTAAACGTATTATAAGAGTATTTTCTCAATAAAAAACCAAGGGATTGGCGGAGCAAGTTGAGTTTAAGCATTAAGCTCGGATAAAATTATATTTTTTTCTGTATAGCTGGCCTTCGGCCGGGTATTTAAGACTTTCTGCTATGGACAGGAGCCAATCTAGGGAACGGGAACAACATTTTCTTTTAAATTAAAATTTTCTCTAAGTAGCCGACATTTAACAAGGGAATTTTCCGAACTTCGGAGGCCCATATCTCGGGAAGTATGGACTTCCGCAAAAAATGTTATATTTGTGATCAGGGTAACGAGACCTGCCTGTGGAAAAAATTTGGTCCCGATCCGAGCTTAATGCTTAAACTCATCTTAAGGGGGATTGGCATATAAGAATACACCTATATTACGCTCCAAAATTTTTGGCACTTTTAAAAGAAGGCCCGATTTTAGAGAAAAAAGTTATTTTATAGAAAATGCTTAGAAATTCTCAAAAATATCATTTTCATGTACAATTTTAAGTTTTTTTGCAAAAAAATTTCGGCGCTAAGTGGGCTAAAATGCGTATGTAAATAAGGCTTATGCTAAGTTTACATTTACGAAATCCACTCGATTTCAACTGTCAATTCCATTGCTCAAACGTCAAATGAAATCTCATCTGGATTTCATTTGACGTTTAACCTATGGATTTGACAGTTGAAATCGAGTGGATTTCGTAAATGTAAACCAAGCATAAATTAGGTTTGCTTAAAAAGGCTGCGATGCGTCGCACGTTATACGTTACGCTTGTAAGTTCATTTTTAATTGTCAGTGTGTTATTAATCCATGTGATATTATCGATTTTCTTTTGTGCCCTTATTCTAGTTGCTGTTTCCTTATCTTCATATCTTTGTTTGGAAAATAAAGTTTATGAAAAAAATATTAACCCCAGCTAAGAACAAAACAATTTTATAACACTAGGACAATCATTAGCCGCCTCCACATTGATTTAAAAAAAAAACAAAACAAAATGAATTGGCCTCATGGCGTACAATTACAGATCATCCAACAACAATTAAACCAGGAAATTTGGAATATGCCTTCACCACCGTATCAAAAACGTGTAACAGATGCAATTGTTGTGGAAGAAAGTGATGATGAAGATGATGAAGGACAAAGAACATTGTTTGTGGCCAATTTGGACGAGAAAGTCACAGAAGAGTTGCTGTATGAAGTGTTTTTACAAGCTGGACCCATAGAAAGAGCAAGAATACCAAAAGACAACAATGGACGCCAAAGAACATTTGGTTTCGTTACTTATACCTCCAAGTGTACGGCTCCCTATGCTATGCATTTGTATCAGGGACTAACGCTGTATCGTAAGTCTTTGACCATAAAATATAAAGGACGTGCTGTACCGCCACCATTGAAAACACCTAACCTGGGGGGTAGTGGTAACAACAACAGCGGCGGAAATAACCCTGGCAAAAACAGTCGTAACAGTTATGACAATTCTGCCCTAAGGAGCGGTAATTTTTCATCATATAATGATAATTCACGTATGATGGATAGCAATACCTCTCCCTCTGGTTCTTCTAGGCATCAGGAACGTGGTGGTATATCAAAACATGCCTCGAATCAAATGAGACCGCACTCAAATTCAAGTCCATATCAACGTAATTCAAACAATAATTGGAGACAAAATAATAACCACAATAACAATAGCAACCAGAAAAATGGAAATAATAGATATTCCGATTCAAATAACAGTAATAATAATAATCATAACAATAACAACAATAAGAATGGCAATAATCGTAGTGGTGGAAAATATCGTAGATAACAGTTTGGCAGCATAAAATTATTTCATTCTTCTATATTAGAGCAGAAATTATTGTCCATGTTATATTGTATCAAATTTTATCGAGAATGTACTTTAATATAAGGGTTTCCTTTAAAATATAACATACTTTTAATTTCTGAACGTAGTCAGGCAAGGGTGTTATGAACTCAGTTGCTCCCAAGGAGTTCATTATAACCCTGATAAAATCAAATAATGTGTTACTATGTAAAATTGCATTTCTATAATACAAAAATACTTGTATAAAATTTGTTTAAATTTTGATTTCAATTATACATAATAATACATTGTAATCTTGTTTATTATGATTTTTTTTTGTATTAATTTCTAAGCAGTCTATGGATCCATTTACTTAACTATGAAACATTTCAAATTAATTATCAGTTGTTTTGCCACTATAAATCTTGCATGTGTACACTAAGGCTGACTTCCAAAACTAAAAAAAGCTCTGTTCTGATCAGTTTCATGCTATTAAAAACTTTCCTTATTGACGTCTATTTTGCGACAATGTTTCACATTCTTTTTGTATCACTGCGATATGGATGCTTGGACATGACATCGACAAAGCAATAGATGTTTTTGGAATTCAGTCTAAGATATAACTTTTTGTTCTCAATAATATACTCACAGACACAGACCATATTATTGCTGCCAAAATCTTTAATGTTAGTTTGTTCGTTTGTAAGGCGTTAGATATATACCATCACTCGAACATCATGATTTATATTAATATTTAAATTTAAGTATTTATATATATATATTTAATTTGTATTTTATTGTTTAAATACTTAGTTTTTAATTTGTAAACAATAATATGAACATTATGATAGAGAACATAATTGATGAGGCATTTTTATTTAAAGGTTTATTTTTTTTTTTGTTTTGGTTTTTGTTACATTAATTTTGAGACGAGAAAATTCAGTCTAGGAACATCATGACGAAAACATATCAAAACGGTGTAGATGTTTATATGATTTCCCCGCCAATGAAATTTGCATGCCCAAAGTAGTAGCGTTGGACAAGGCAATAATTAGTTAAAAAAAACAACGAAACTGTTGTTTTATAATTAGCCTTTTTTGTTTTCTTTAGAGTTTTACTACATTAAACCCCATTATTACATATCTTCTTTTGTTATAGTTTGGATTTACCGAACAGATTTATAGCGTTCCGGTTAACTTAAAGTTAAAAGTGATGATTGAATTCCAAGAGGGAGCTTCTCGCTATTAACTTTCAATTAATTTCCCCCGCCGGGGATAACAATCTTGGCGCGATGCGGGGGCTTGACGCCACAATCTGCTCATTCAATTTCCTTAGTGTTGAACTGGGGGTTGTGACTGACCAAAGGTTATCCACTCCTTGTCGAAGACCTACACAATACACTGAAATCCTACAGTGTACTTTTGGGGTGAGTGACATATATTTGGTACTGATCTCCTACCAAAATAATTCGAGATCCCCTAACACCGGGGTGTTAAGCGACCACGTGCCTATCGGTGTTCAAGGTTTGCAGTCAGGGTACCGACTGTATTATAACGGAGCCTCGTTGATACCTGGGCACCTCAACGAGTAGCAGGCTTAGTTGTCAAGTTCCAATCATGGTAGTGGAGGGCTATGCCATGGTTGTACTCAGTTCCCCCATCTAAAAATCTTTCTATGGATGATAACACTAAAAATAAAACAACAAAAACCCAAACCCCTTTGATAACGACCCCTGCTATGACCACGGACACTGCTGCACCTAGTGCAATTAACTTAAATTTGGGCGGGGACGACTGTTCCACACCGACCCTGGACAGAGTTAGCGACTCAATAAACTCGCAGAGCAGGGAATTGCTCAATCTCCTGAGGGAAAGTGCGTCCCTTCACTTGAGTCGGGAAAGTTCTCCCATAAGCAACTGGGAGGACATCCCCCTGTCTGATGATGAGATGGATACTACGGTCATCCCATCTCAGAAGGACAAGGAGATGTCCCCCTCAGCTGCTTCTGGGAGCACAAAACCGGATGGGAAGGGAGTAACTCCGTCAGGGGATGTTACGTCGGTCGCGACCGATAGACCCGCTCTTCCCAGGCAGGACGCCTTGGTGGATGAGGCTATGGATGAGGAGAATGGAAATTCTCTCACCTCCCCATCCATCAAGAGTAGTAAGGCCCGGGAAAGAAAAGATAAACATGGCTACAAAAGAGCAGTTAACTACTGCTCTAGATTTGTAGACAAGTCTCCAGGTGAGGTCTCCACGGCGGAATTCCGGGAGATTAGGTTGAAGCTTCGCTTCTTGAGGCGTATTGAGAGGAAGTACCCTCATTTTGAGAAGCTTCCACTTCCAATCGACCGGATTCCGAGGCCGGATTCGGAGGTAGGCGCCAGCCCAACGACTGGCTTGACTTCCCCGGAACCAGCCGCAGTACAAAAACCAGCAGTGCCGGCCTGTTCGGACCCTTTGCGGACCCCTAATGTGTCTGCGGTAGGGGAAGACACCCGGACCACACTGGCCCCACCGACACGGTCCTCGAAGTCGGAGAAGCGAATTGGGAATTCACGGGAGGAGTTGCCACATCAGCCTTCAGCTACTGTGACAACCCCGCCGGTGAATGCCACAAGAGCTGCTGGGGAAGACATAGGCGGGAAATGTTCCAAGGTCGCTGATTTGCGGAAGCCTGTTGAACAGGCATCTGCGGTATCAGTGACGAGGAACAAATCCAGCACCTCGGGGAATAATAAAATTGGCCCGAAAGGGAATATCGGCTCTGCTGGAGGTCGGACGATTGATGGGACTGACGGCCCTTCAACCTCAAAGCTGGCTAGCGGTCAGAAGACTACTTCTTCATTACCACCTGGTATGAAGAGAGTGAGGTCTTCTGAGGATCCGCATCCAGATGCTAAGAGGCTGGGTGGTCGCCAGTCCGACAATCGACCGGCATCATATGCTAAAATGGCCGCCCGACAGACGGTTAAGGGAGTTCAGCCAGGGAGGGCCTGTAAAGGCAGCCCGGGCCAAAAACTTCCTAAACCTGCTGGAGAGAAGCCATATGAGCCACACAGGCCTGCAAGAATGACGGCCCCAGATGACCTTCTGGTGGCAATCATTGATAGAACTGACCCTGAAGGTAGGATCAGTGATGATCACTGGTTGCTGGTGGAAGGTCTTCTGAGGAATGTCATTACTTCCGATGATGTGGATGAGAGGAAGACCGGCTTTGGCAGGGCATCCGTATACAAGGGTGTCAAAGTTATCAACTGTAAGGATGAGGAATCGCGTGATTTCCTCACCCATACAGTTAATAACTCTGGCGCTCTGTGGGACGGCTGCAGGCTGGCTGCGATTCCCATCGCCGAGATCCCATCAAGGGTAGCGGCTACAACATGGGTGCCACCTCCTGCTTCGGATGTGGCACAGGTGTTGAAGCTGATCCGGAAGCAAAACAGGCCCATCCAGACTGATAGCTGGAAACTGGTGAGGTCCTACCCAGAAGGCGAAGGCACGGTGATGAAGTTCACCATGGACAGTTCAAGCGCGGAGTTCATCAAGAATAGTAAGGGAGAGCTGGACTTCGGGTTGGGTTGGCTTCGGTTCCGCTTCTCGCAGCCCCAGTAAGGAGTTCGGGCAGCAGGGCCTTCACGTGGTGCAGATTAATCTGCATCACTGCAAGGCGGCGGCTGCAGAACTCCTACTCTCCCTTACAAATTCGGTGATTGACATCGCTTTGGTCCAGGAACCCTATCTCCACAAAAATAGGGTTTCTGGACTAAACGATGGGCGGTACTCCCTGTTCTATTCGTCGAATGGGGAGAAGGTAAGATCTTGTATTATAGTGAAGAAATGTTTAAATCCCATTCATCTCTATAATTACAGTGATGGCGACACGGCGGTAGTGAGGCTGGAAGTAGGCTCCGGAAGGGCCTTGGTGCTAGCCTCGGTCTACATGCCGTACGAGGTACCTGACCCACCTAGTCGATTGGTGCGTAAGCTAGTGGATGAGATCTCGGGCACTTGTAATCTCATAATGGGCTGCGATGCAAATGCCCATCACTTCCACTGGGGCAGCAGTGACACTAATTCGAGAGGTGAGTCCATATTCGATTTTATTTTAACTAATAATCTACGAGTGTGTAATAGGGGAAATACGGCCACCTTCCAGAATAGGGTAAGGGAGGAGGTAATAGACCTCACCCTTACAAATATGGAGGATACTTCCATAACGGACTGGAGAGTATCGGAGGAATGTTCCTTTTCGGACCATAGGACGATACACTTTCGAGTCCCGAGTGGAAGTAAACGGCAACAACCTCATAGGAATCCCAGGAGAACTAATTGGGAGAAATTCAACTCCATGGCCTCTTCAAGACTGTGTGAAATATCTGAACCTCACACAGAGAGGGAAGTGGACAGACGGGTTGAGGATCTCACAAATGTCCTCAGGGATTGCTATGAAAAGACATGCCCATTAACTTACCCAGGTAGGAGAACACAGCCCGCCTGGTGGAACAAAGATCTAGCTAACCTTAGGAAGGTTAGCAGGAGAGCGTACAACAAAGCGAACAGGACCAAACTTAGTACGGATTGGGATCTGTATAAGAACAGTTTCAATAAGTACAAAAGTGAGGTCAGGAAAGCTAAGAGAAACTCCTGGATTAACTTTAGTGAATCGATAGAGGGAGTAAACGAGGCGGCAAGATTTCGTAAGGTAATCTCAAAGGACCCCAAACCTATTGGGAGCATCAAACGAAATGATGGCACGTGGACGAACTCTGCTCTAGAGACTCTTGATCTATTGGCAGAGACTCATTTCCCGGGATGCAAGGACGCTGTTTCGTATCCGAGCTCGGAAACGAACAGAACCTATACACCCGATGAGAGGTTCTTCGTCAATAGGTTGATAAGTGACTCAAGGATCTCTTGGGCGATCAGCACTTTTCAACCCTACAAATCTCCTGGTCCAGATGGCGTCATTCCGGCGATGCTTCAGAACGCACCACCGGTATTGATCACCATACTGAAGGTTATTTTTAGGGCTTGCTTATTGCTGTCGCACGTACCGGCACTGTGGAAAGAGGTAACAGTGACTTATATCCCCAAGGCTGGGAAGCCAAGCCACGCGTTGCCGAAGGACTACAGACCGATAAGTCTTTCCTCCTTTCTATTAAAAACCTTAGAAAGGCTGCTCGACTTGGAGATCAGATCGTACATAAATTGTGACCTTATAAGCAGCTCCCAGCATGCTTATATGAAAGGGAAATCGACGGAAACAGCGCTACATGAGGTAGTGAGTTATATAGAGAAGAACATGGATAACTTGGATCACACATTGGCCGCTTTTCTAGACATAGAGGGAGCGTTCAATAATGTGAAGCTTGAATCCATTCATTCTTCTCTAGAGCTTCTGAGTGTCCCCTCTATCTTAATCAACTGGATTGACAGAATGCTGGAAAGCAGACTGATCAATTCCAGTATTGGAGAGAGTTCCGTAAGGAAGTCAGTCACTAGGGGCACCCCACAAGGTGGAGTCTTATCTCCATTGCTGTGGCTTCTAGTGGTGAATGGGATACTCAAGGAGTTTGAGAGACTAGGGACAAAAGTTGTAGCATACGCTGACGACGTTGTCCTTCTAATCAGTGGAAAATTCTTGTCGACGCTGTCGGAACTGATGCAGGGTGCGCTGGTTAAGCTCTCTCGCTGGGCTCACCACAATGGTCTTGGGGTGAACCCTGCGAAGACTGAGCTGGTACTATTCACCAGGAAAAGAAATATTGCCGAATTTGTGCCGCCAACGCTGGATGGAGTGCGATTGGACCTCTCTACGGAGGCGAAATACCTGGGAGTGATCCTGGACCATCGGCTAAGATGGAATAGGAACACGGAGGAGCGCACCAAGAGGGGTTTAATCGCGCTTTATTCCTGCAAGAACTCCATAGGCAAGAGCTGGGGCCTCAGACCATATGTAATACACTGGCTGTATAGGACAGTGGTCAGTCCCATTCTGACCTATGGTTGTCTCGTTTGGTGGCATGCCCTAGGTAATAATTCCAATCTGTCCAAACTAGCTACTGTGCAAAGAGCTGCGTCAGTACTCATTACTGGAGCAGCAAGAAGCACCCCTCAGGCCGCATTGAATGCCATACTGAACGTCCAACCTTTGGACATACTTGTACAGTATCGAGCTTCACGATCTGCCTTGAGGCTTAAAGAGCTAAATCTGTGGCGTGGTTCACATCTTGGACATGCTAGTGTTCTACAGCGGACTTGTAGCCAGATTGGACTAAGAGCCAGGGGAGATGAGACTGACTACATCTCATCAAGCCTGGACTTTGACACAGCTGACGTACTAATCCCCGACAGGAGTGAGTGGACACGAGGCAGACCACTTCCCGATAGCCTGTCGATCTTCACCGATGGATCGAAGATGGAGGAAGGCACGGGATCTGGTGTGTTCTGTGAAGAATTAGACATCAGGAACTCATATAAGCTTAATGACAACTGTAGTGTTTTTCAGGCAGAAGTTTTTGCGGTTTTGAAAGCCTTGGAATTAATAGTGGGAATGACGGACCTTATAGATAAGGCAGTCACTGTTTACGTGGACAGTCAGACTGCCCTAAAAGCGTTAGGGTCATACAGTATTAAATCCAGGATTGTTCAAAGATGCAGGTCTCTCTTAAAAACATGTAACATAGTTGTTAGGTTTTGTTGGGTTCCAGGGCATTGCAATGTTGAGGGAAACGAGATAGTTGATGAACTGGCTAGAAGAGGATCCCAATCCTCGGACCTCACGGTAGAGGATAGTGTCAAGCCACCTCTCTGCTTCTTCCTCGACAAACTCAGTAAGCTCTACGCAGAGGAAACCGTTAAAGTTTGGCAGGATGTGCCTGGTTGTAAGGTATCTAAGTCAATCTGGCCGGTTATCTCATGGCGTAGAACTTCGTCCCTCCTCTCGCTGTGCAAATCAGAAATCAGAACCGCTGTGGGGGTAATAACCGGTCACTGCGGAATAAGATCCATGACTTGCAAGTGGGATGGCAACAACATTGAGTACTGTAGGTTATGTGAGGATGAGGAGGAAACGGAGACAATCGAGCACCTTCTATGCAGATGTCCTAGACTGATGGTCAAAAGACATAGACTATTTGGTGAACATGTGATTGAATCTCTTTCCTACTTCGCCTCTATTGACCCCACAGTGTTGGTGGTTTACTGCAAGAGCCTTAAGATGCTCTGGGGCAGGCCAACACAGACCTAAAACCGTTAGTAACTAAATCGTAGTTAGCTACTAAACCATCTTCCCTCTTTAAATAACCTGACTTCTCCAATACAGTCACTAATCATTCTAATTATTCTTACTCTTCTCTCTCTCTTCCGCTTCCCTTCCTGTCCAACCTTTCCAACCTAATCACTTTCCTCCCACACAGCACATCACACCAACAGACACACATCATCATCCACAGCTCTATCCACAACAGGCACCTCATCACTTGTCATCCACATCACCAATACCTAACACATCTCCTTGTCATCACCTGAATGCACAAAATCACCATATAACCAGCAGCTACACATCACCACCATCTATGAGCACAGCACATCAACAGACTTATATCATCACCCACAGTCACATAGCATCACATAGCTCTATCCACAACAGGCACCCCATCACTTGCCCTCAACACCACCTTTATTTTCACATCAGTTACATATCATCACCACCTACAACTCAACCAACATCAACACACACAGCCATATCCAGCATCTACAATCAAATAGCCCAAACCACACAACACACATCACACATCAATACAACATCTTCCACCTCTACAACACACATAATTTAATAGTTTGGATGATCACAATGGACCTCAAGGTCTCCGAGTGGAGTAGCTGTCAACATGGCAGCTGCACATCCTGAACCTAACCTAACCTAACCTTCAATTAATTTAATTTAAAAATTATATTTTTTATGCCTCCAAATTGGTTTATTTTGCGTTTTCAAATTCATCAGATAGTAAAAGAACACATATAATAATGTCCCTAAATATAACACAGATAAGCCTTGTAGTGCTGATCATGGAAGTCCATACTTCCCGAACATGCGAAAAACGCATACGATACGATGGAAAACTTGTCAAATATTAATCACTACGATGGTTTCTGGTCACAATACAACGATTGTTCTCTATGCCACAGCCACATAAATTAGCCGTGGTCTGATCCACGGAAGGCGTTTCCACGAACTTCGGGCTTTTTATTCGGAACGAGAAAGAAATAAATCGACTAATGTTTTAACGGTATCTGGATCAAATGTCCGTTTTCTCCCAGACCAGAAACTTTTCTCTTCATTTCGAACAATTAACATATGCATATTTTCTCTTTTAATTTTAATTTCTTAGCTTATTTCCTGGAAATATATTCCGAGGCAAGGTCAACAAAAACAGCCTGTAACTTTCGCGAATTCGTTGCAAATGACCCCAAATTCTCTTGTCCGATAGGTACAAAAAATATAAACATAAAATTAACGAGTTTATAAAGAAAAACCAAAAATTGCAATAGTGTCAAAAGTTCCTAATATGCTCCGAAATGGCGCGATTTGAGATCAAATTGGTCCAGAACGCTCTGATAATGATTTTAAATTAGATTACAAAAAAATAAAAATTCTGATGAAAAGCAAATATGTTGTTATAACAGATAAAATTAAAAAATGCATTTCTGAACTTCCATGCATTTGGTGCGGAAACTTTTTTCGCGATAGAGAAAAATTGGCACCGTATTTCATAATAGTTTTCCATACTCTACACGGCTATGTGGTGGTATTTTTTTGGTTATAGCCCTACTTTACAGTCGGCAGGGTGGTCCCGTTACTGAAGCCAGACAAGGATGTCAGTATCGAAGATCCTAGAGGAACTTCTCCTCCCCATGATGAGAAACAGTTTCCCAGTTGCCTAACATCAGTATGAATTTAGGAAAATGCAGAGTGCCGCAAGAGCATTACACGCCGTATCCACACATATTAGAAAATGGCTTAACGTCCGAAAAGTCATAGTGGCTCTATCGAACGTCTTCGATTCCTTCAATAATGCTAAGAAATCATCTCATGTGCCAGAAATGGAGAACAAAGTACTCCGGGCATTAAAACTCGTTATTCCATCAGGAAAAATTCCAAATTTGAGCCCCAATTTCCCAATACCTGCAGTCTGTCTAGCTTCACAACTTTTACGGCAGACTACAACAGATTACCTTACAATCCCACGGGCTCTTTGTACCGGATTGACCCGACATCAAAGGCGTTTCGGCCAGCGGCCCAGCATCAAACCTATGCTGCCACAACAACAAGATGACCCTACTACCCAGCCTTCACAGAGGAAATAAATAACCTCGTAAACCAGCACCGCATAGAACTACAGATGAGGCATCTTCCTAATTTCGACGATGGTTCGCACAAGATGTGGGCCACAATTAAGAGTATATCGGGAGCGAAAACTAATAACGGAAATATCGCTGTAAATTTCGGTGGAGCTGACATACATATGTATCGGATGCCAAGAAATACACGATTAAGTTCTGTCAGCAATTCGTGTTTCACCCAACGGAACAGAACAGGGGCAGTCCCCAGGAGAACTAAAAGACAACTTAATAAGGAAGCTCCCATTTAGATCACGCCAAAGGACAAGTAAGCGCAGCAATAATGAAGACTAAGCCATCCAAAGCCTTAGCGGCTGATGGCATCTCGATGCTTATGCTAAAGAATATTAGTACTACAGCAAAGTGCCACCTTGCATATACATACATATTCTGACACTCTCAATCAACCAGTCAGGGATCCCGGAGGTAAACCAGACAAGACCGCCAGCCGAGGCGAATCATACCGGCCAATCTACTTTCTATCCAAAACATTTGACACGGTTGATAATGCGATACTTATTGGCGACATCCTGGACTCTATATTGTCGAACATAACCAAGAGATACTTATGGAACTATATTAGTATCGGGCACCGTCATAACCCTGCCAGTGAGTTTCTCACTCCCTCGCCTAAGACGTCACACCGGAAACACGCTAAGGAAGATAAAAGACGATCGTTGTTGAATTACACAAACAATGTCTATAGCACTATTATGATTGTCTTTTATCGCGTGTGCAGACACTTCTAAGTGACGTCTGAGGAACTTAAAAGGCGATTGTTTACATTTATTTGAATAAATATGATACATTTTTCTATCTGATGATTATATGACTTGGTGGTGCAGTGGTAAGCAAGCTCGCTTTGCACTCTGAAGGTCCGGGTTCGATTTCCAAGCCAGGCAACAAAACAAAATCACATTTTTAAAATGACAAAATTAATATTGGCAGAAATTCCTAATTCTCTAAAAGCGTACTTTAAAAAGAAATAAATAGGAAAAAAATAAGAAAAAAATAAGTCGAAAAAATAATTTTTTTTATTAATTCCAAGAACTATCGCGGAAATGATCTTCTAGAAGCGTCGCCGAAGTGACTTCCAAGAAGAGACGAGGGTGTGGTTATTTCCTTCACAACGGAGGTCACTTCAGGGTAACTTCCGCGACTGTTTTCATCGCCCTGGGCCTAATTCCGCGATAGTTGTTGCTTGCAGGGAAGTAAAGACTAAACAGAACAGTATGTTTGTATTGTGTTAAACAACAAAAAATGCCTCAACCGAAGCAAGGCACGCGATGTTGCTGTATTGGACTATATTTGGTTTGTCTTTTTACTTACTAAATGTTGCTGAAACATTTTTTTCAGCAACTTTTGCTTTATACAACTGTCAAAATCTGCAACATTAGTAATAATTATTACTAATTATCACGCATGGTAGAACAAGAAAAGGTAGCAGCAATACCCAGCTGACTGAACTGGGTTGTAGTGTTAGTGTCAAATTCCATACGACATTTTATGTATTTATTTCTATGTTCGATGTATATTAGGGATATATATATCTTGAAAAACAAATTTATTCATCAGAAAAAAAGCTATTTCCCATAAAGACGGCTTCATATCATTGACATGTAACCTCCTCCAGGTCCGAACGACATGCCGCACACTAAAACACCGCTTATAGAGGCGGTACAATATTTGTTAATATGTGTGGTCTTTTGTTAAACTTGAAAAGAATAAAGCCCTAATAAACATGTGCTTTTTTGTTTTCAAAAGCAAATAATTGAAACAGCTTCTCTTTTTTCAACGAATTACCAGCGACCCGAAACATTTTTGCAAGTATTCTACTTTCTGCGATAAATTATGCATTTAGTGGAATGATATGGAAACAATCAAATTGAAAATCTAACGAGTTTTCATTCATGTTTTCCAAAATATTCAATCAAATGTGAAAAATTATTAGTTTTTTAAATTCCAATAATTTATAGACATTTCCTTATTTTGTTTACATTTACGTTGACACTAAGGTTTACAAACAAAAACAAATTTCAATGTGGTTGTTGTTGAGTTGTATTTGTTGTAGTATTAACTTTACCTTGTATTTGTTCTACCATGATTATCACGTAAAAAGACACTGCTATTAACGGCAGGCAATCGAAGGGTCATAAATTAAAAATGAGTGTTCCACAAGGCAGTGTCATCTCGCCTCTACTCTTCAAATGCTATTTATTCAAATTCCCTGTTCCTACAGAAGGCACTAAACTCATCGCGTATGCAGACGATTTTTCCATACAAGTGCACTTGAAGCCCAGACCAACAGCTACTTGAACACAGGGACCAATTTTCTTCAGGGGAGAAATTTTGCAGCTCTCGCCACAAAAAATAAATAAATTAATGAATGATTGAAAATTCCTCTGCAACGATATTTACTTCATGGACTAAGGAAGTGAAGCAGCTACTCAAGATCGGAGATGGGACAATTCCAACCATTCAAAACCTAAAAATTCTTGGCGTTACCTTCGATTGCCTGCTCACATTCACCAGGTATACGTCAGTCCAAAGTCCAGAAACGGAACAAGGTGCTCAAAGCCATCTCGGGTACCAGATGGGGTAAAGTTAAGGAGATCCTTCTGGCTACCTATAAAGCAGTCAGTCAATCAATCTTTAATTTCCCCAGCAAAATTAAATGGAAGTGATTCCATGTGAAATCATGATTTCACTGTTTCGTTTGCATGAGTGCAAAAGGAGTCGTGAAAGATACGACATTTTTCATCGAATTTTCATGAGTGCAATTGAAGTCGTGAATGATCCGATCTTTTTCATCGAATTTTCGTGAGTGCAATTGAAGTCGTGAAAGATCCGATCTTTTTCATCGAATTTTCATGAGTGAAATTGAAGTGGTGAAAGATCCGATCTTTGTCATAAGTTTAAATAAATTGATAAGTACCCGCACAATAAATTATCAAATACTCATGTACCCGAATAATTGTGTACTCGCAAAAGTAATTGTTAAAATGAAAATAAAAGTCAGATGAAAGTGATCGATAGTGGCAAAATTTATATACTTAAATTAAAAGTTGAAGTTGAAGTTGGAATTTATTGAGTCTTTTTACGAGTCATTAAAGCAAAATACAAACATTATTGGACATACTTAAAACTATAGTGTATTGTTTTAATAACGGTAGAGGAGATTCAACTCGTGTTTTTAGTGATACGATAGACAATTTTTTAAATTGGAAAATAAAGGGTAACACGCTTGCTCATAGCGTTAACATCGCAGGGAGAGAAAACTCCGATGTTTGGACTTAAAACTAGTACTTACAAACTAAGACTTAAAACTAAAACCTAAAACTAAGTACAAAAAAAAAGTTCTAGTGGGAAATCAACCCCTATGAGAAATACTTAAAGATTTTGTATAAAAATTTGGAATTCCTGAAAGGAAATTTGCAACTAAATCACTTTCACTGAAGCCTAACGGTGAAATGTAGTAAGTGTTTGACCAGTTAAAATTGGATTGGTTCGCTAAAATATTTTCAATTAAAGGATTAGGGGAGGTAGCTAATCGGAATAAAAAAAACAGATATTCGAATTAACGCATAAGTGGGCAGGGGCGTAATGTTTGCTAAATCGTATATGTACCAATTTGGGAATCGTTTATTTAAAGACTGGAAATTTTTATTTACACATAAACGCAAAATTTTTCTCTCAAAAACAGAAAATTCGAGCATTACAGACGGAGATATGCTAAACCAAATCGGAAATGCGTATAAAAGGAGAGGGCGAATGCTGACCTTGTAAATTAATAGTTTTGTTTCTTTTGGAAGGTACTTATTGTTGAATAAGGGAGAAAATGCAGCCTTCATTCCATTTGCCTTGCTAAGAGCAAGACGGGCGTGCTTATTAAATTTCAGTAGTTTTGTAAAATGTACTCCTAAATACTTAAAATTTTCAACAAAGTCCCAATTTACATTGGGCGAGTTTACTTGCGGCAATTGTCATTTTGTAGGAGAGAGAGGTGAGGCATATGGTAACCCTTTGCCTCTCAGCACCCTCTCTCACCTACAAACTGACAATTGCCGCAAGTAAACTCGCCTAATGTAAATTGGGACAAAGGGAATTTCTTCGTTGTTTAAATTAAAAATACAATGTAAATTGATATAAAACAAAAGAAAAATATATTTTGTGTTTGGAAACTTGTTTCGTTTTGTGGATATTAAAAAGAAGTATGAAAAAGACCCGGTCTATAAACCACGAGCTCCACTAGTTTACCAACACCGATATAGTAAAACATATCGAGCTGCAGTTATCGGATTGGTTGGGCCATATCAACAGGATGGATAAAGATGCCACCGGTATATGAATACGAGCCATTTGACGTTACGCCACCCGAGGGAAGAGCAAAACTCCAATGGAAAGATCAAGTTCAATATGATATCACAAAACATGGCATCCAAAGTTAGAGAAGCAAAGTAGAAGATCGGTAAAATAAGTATAAAAGAGACCATAATATGGTAACTATTACAGGATAAGTTTTTCTTTTGAAATAAAATAACAGAATTCAAATTTATACTAGATTTCCAAAATGATGAGCTTGGTTCAGAGATTGGCACATAATTTATCGAATATTGAAAAAACGGTCCCCCCAAGTTGAAAGAAATATCTTGCAGCCATCGGAAGAGATAAATATGATATTGCAGATTAATATAATATATAATTTTGAAAATGACATACAAAAGAAAGAAAAATAAAATCTGGCGATACAAATCATCTGTGCATTGTATTCTTATTAATTCAACAAATGACATAATTGTATTGCAAATTTTATTTCTGATTGGCGAAAATCTGGATCCAAAGCATTGGTGCAAGAAGCCATGACAATGAACTTGTGCAATAAGTCATGACAATGAACTGGTGCAAGAAGCCATGACAATGGATTGATGCAAGAAGCCATGACAATGAACTGGTGCAAGAAGCCATGACAATGAACTGGTGCAAGATGCTATGACAATGAACTGGTGCAAGAAGCCATGACAATAAACTGGTGCAAGATGCTATGATGATGAACTGGTGCAAGATGCTATGACAATGAACTGGTGCAAAATGCTATGACAATGAATTGGTGAAAGTGTGTGTCACTCCCTTGTAAATGTCATTGGTGATTCACCTAAATTTTCACCTATGACATGTCACTTGCACCCATGATTCAACTCATGATTTGTCATCGAACATTTTGCTGGGTTCGCTGCACCCGTATACAGTTCCTTCATTAGTGACAGCCAATGAAGATCGTTGCAGACAACTCAGAATTATGACCTGCGTACCGCAACCGGATGTGTCCAGATGATGGGTGTAGATCATCTTTATCAGGAGGCAAAGATACTCTCAGTGCAGCACTAGGTGTTTCCCAGTCAACAGTTCCTGCTGGCAAGTCATCTGTCCATGCATCCTAACCACCATATGTAGTTCAGAATCCATCCCCTAGATACATCCGGAAGGACATCAGGTGGTACAGTCCCGACATCCAGGATTTCATACCATCGGGCATCGACCGACTTTCACTGCCTGCATTACTTAAGCTTATATCAAGCTGCAAACGAGTATATACCAAATGGTGTCTTATGTCCTTAATGTTATTTATCTTCAACCAACAGCGGTCGCAGAAGTTGAATAATCCTAGAAGAACCTGAACCATCCTAGCACAACTTTTATTAGGCAGGTCAACGATCCTCAATACCTACCCGCCAAAAATAATTTCAGGCGTTAAAGATCTTTACCGTCAATGCAAGGTCCGCATGACACTAATCATTAGACAGCGGAATTTTATGCAACCCCTATTTTGGTCCGATTCATGTCAACTTTTGGGACTAGGCATATTTTTGGCTTCTGATTCAATTGCAATCGAAACATATGACATATGCAAAATTATGCAAAATGCAAAAATTGCATATGCAAAATTTATGCATTTTACATATTTTCTTATGCAACAAACATTTCAATAACAGGTATAAAAATGTTTGTATGTACAATTTTTCAGTTTAAAATTCTTTTCAGACAAGTCAATAAAATAGAGAAATGTATAACCACAGCCTCAACCTTCAAAATACCGAAAATCGGGAGGTATCGTTCTATGGGGGCTATATGAAGGTCTGAACATAAACCGACAAATTTTAGGTGGAAAGTTGTTTACCCCCAAGAAAGACTTAATACCGCCATTTTGGCGGGATATTGAGGCCACAACCTTCAAAAAACCAGAAATCCGGAGGTACCGTTCAATGGGGCCATATGAAGACGTGAAACTATACAGAGAAATTTCAGGTGGAAATTTTTAAACCCCAACGAAGACTAAATACCAAATTTCAGTCATTTTGGAGGGATATTGAGGCCACAACCTTCAAAATACCAGAAATCCGGAGCTACCGTTCTATGGGGGCTATACGAAGACGTGGACCCATATCGAGAAATTTCAGGTGAAATGTTTTATACCTCCAAGCAAGACTTAATACCAAATTTCAGCCATTTCGGAGAGATATTGAAGCCACAACCTTCAAAATACCAGAAATCCGGAGGTACCGTTTTATGGGGGCTATATGAACACGTGAACCTATACCTAGAAATTTCAGGTGGAAATTTGTATACCCCCACGAAGGCTAAATACCAAATTTCAGTCATTTCGGTGGGATATTGAGGTTACCACTTTCAAAATACCGAAAATCAGGAGGTACCGTTCTGTGGGGGCTATATGAAGACGTGGACCCATGCGGACAAATTTCAGGTGTTAAGTTTCATACCACTAGCGAAGACTTAATGCCACATTTCAGCCATTTCGTTGGGATTTTTAGACCACAAATCCTTGTATATATTTTTGCATATGGTTTTGCATATCGTCACCATAAATTCCCGAAGACGTAACCGACATGAAAATCGAAATCGTTTTTTGACGTAATCTGATACATGAAGCTAAAATACATGTTCTGCAAAATTTCAAGCTTCTACATTCAAAAACAATGATGCTATTTAAGAAATGGCAGGGGGTAATATTGCAGATTTTCTTGTAATGGAGGTTTCCAAAACTAAGCACTTCAGTGGTTTTGGTTTCACTACTAATTCCCCTTCGTATATGATCGATAATATCCCATATACTCGCCTTCATAAGATTAATATTCCATAAAACAGTTTTTAATTTTATAACGTTTTTTGCTTCTTCTGTAAAGTTTTGGTTTTGTGGGTTACGTCTTCGGGTCTTTATAGTGACGATACGCTCATTTTATGCAAATATGTAGTAATATGTCAAAATATGCACGATATGCAAAAATTTCTGGGCCTAATTAATTTTATTTTGTGATAAAACGAGTTTCTGTCTAATCAGATTTTCTCCACGAGCATAGGATTCCGCTGTCTAGTTATTACCTAGTAAAAGTCGGTAATACGGACAATTCGATAATCCGGACACCGCCGAAACATGTGTCCGGATTATCGAGATTATACTGTAATTTTATATTATATGTAACTTTATTTGATATATCATAAAAATTAAAAGTGGTCTGTGCGGGACCTTTTTTATACCCTCAGCATTTATGCTAACGAGGGTATATGGTAAATAACAAAAATGTTTTGCAATCGATGAATCCGAGTTTCACCTTATCAGAATTCGCAAACTGTTAACATATTCTATAAAGTATGACTACAATTCTTTAAAATAAAGTGTTTTAGGAGGGATCCCATAATGTCGACCATTAAAATTAATTTTCGTGGAAGCTGTGTTGGCATCAATGTAGAAAAATGAGTAAAAATGGGTTGAAGCCAACAATTTTTTTTATGTTCTCATACGATTTCTGGCTTAACCTTATATTTTATAGACCTATTCCTAAAGAAAGAATCACAGAATACTCCATGGGCAACAAGATTGTAGTGTATGATTTTTCGATATATCCACTGCATCCACCTAAAATTGATGCTGACATTTTGAAGCCGGAATTTCGGGGTTTTTTGAATTTTTTTAATAATCCGGACGCGCAATAAGGTAATGTTCCAAACTCTTAATACGATTATAGAACTCGTGATTTTACGTCGTTTGATGCATATCTCATGAGTGTGCTCCTTACGTGCGTGAATTTTCTTACAAAACCTATTTTTTGCGTGTAAAATTTACAACTGTCATTCCATTTCCTTTGAAACCCGCGTGAATTTAGTTTTTTTACGCGACGGTTCTAATGAAGCCTTCCGCGATCGAATCCATCTACTAAAATCGCGGATATAGACACCTTGAAAATCGGAAAATCAGCAAAAATATATTTTGACAAATCCGCGTACTAAACCGCGATTTTCTTTAAAATTTTTTACATAAATGCAATCCTTTACTGGCGATTATAATATTTGCGAAAACGCGTGTCATAAAAGAAAAGAGATACGCGAGTAATATGGGTCTTTCACAAAAAATTGAATGTGGAGGCACATCCGCGGTTCTTGAAGAATCTAATTAAAATTGGTATATTTTGACGTATTTCTGATAGGCGCTGATGAAACCGGATGCGCATCAAAATCGTATGCACATTGCGCGACTTTTACCAACTTTAAGGTTTTTTGCAGTGTATGATGCAACTGGCGGCACACAATGGCCCCTGAGTCAAACATCGAAATATGCATAAATTTTGAAAGAGATTGATTCGCTGTATCCAAAAACGGATGCGCATCAACCGACTTTAACTAATTCGCGAATAACGGGCTTTTTAATTTTAATATTAATTGAATAATTGTAATTTCAATATTACTCTTAATTTCCTACCCTTATAAGTTATCACAGTAATAAGTTAAACTCTCGCGATGGTAAACCATATTTTTTGATGAAGTTTTAACAGTATACATTCATTATTCTATGGGATTTTAGCAAAATAGTTGGAGAACTCCCAAATATTTTTTTCTAATTTTTAGAATCAAACCAAAAAATTATTTGCAACAATATTTTCCAACAAAAAGTTTTTCTCTTTTGTTGTTGCTATAATATGCAATTTATGTACCCAATCTCTATAAATTTGGTATCATATTTTTCTACGCATTGTCTAGATTCCGCATATATTCTCTAATTTATTTTTTGAGGGTTTGTACGGATTCTGGGACAGGATAATTTGGATGTACTTCAAAATTTTTTTGTTATTTGTTGATTTTCCGCGAAAATAATAATAAATTTAATAACTATTTAAACATCTACGAATAGATACGGAATGCTGTTAACGATTTGTGCATACATTTTCTCATAACTACAAAAAATATATTTTTAAATATTTTTTCTTTATATGAGAATAAAAACCGCTATAACTTTGCGCGCATTGGCCATTTTCGTGAACGCGAGCAGATTTGAAACCGGGTTTTTTTCCTTTACCTCTATACCAAAAATCGTAGATGTGCTCGCAAAAAATTTTTTTAATTTTTTTCAAATGGAATTGTAAAGGAATTTTGTTATTTGCCATATACACTTTCATACGGGCAAAATGTGTCTCATCGAAATAGTGGTTTTAGACATCAAGTAGTTTGGACGAAATGTTTTTCAGACAATTTGGAGTTGATTTAGCCATGTCCGTCCGTCTGTATGTATGTCTGGCTGGTGCGCACTAGGGTTATGACTTTTTTTACAACCTCATATCCCTGTATCATAGCGTGATGAGTTCTGCCATAAGATTACATAAAATCATAATTATAAGGTGATGATTTTAAAATTTGAATTTATCAAAATTATGGACAATTTTTTGAAGTCACTGTAAGCAGATATACAATTGAAAATAAACTTTAGAGTCACATGAGATAATTAAACTGACATAACATTTATTTCTCACTAATTTTCTTCAATTCTGAGAATCGTAAAAATGTCGTAAACGCTTTTATTTAAAGATATAGTTTTTTTAACAAAAAACAAAAAAATTTAGAAATTTTTCAAAGTGGTTTGTGCATGACCTTTTTCAATATTTGAATGAAATAAATATTATTATAGTTATTAGTAGGCTTATATTTATAGCTCGTTTCCACGGTACGTCGTTCGTTCTCTATTCGTTGTTCGATCCATAACTACGAATAAATTACTTATTTCCCCACACAAAATTCTATGAACGAACGACGATTTTTCTACGTTGTTCGATTAGAAATACTCTCTCAACGACGAATAAGTATGTCCCATCCCTAACAAATGAGAGAATTTATCGAAAAAATTAATTATGACATGTCTAAATTCAAAATTCAAAATTTGTTGAAAACACAAAATTTTTTAGAAAAAAGGAAAAAGATGAATGAAAATTAATGAACTAAACATTTTATACAGATGCAGAAGGAAGATGGTTGTGTTTCCTTCTTAATTCCACACTCATTTCTTGTCCATTAGTTCAAAATCGCGTAAAAAATCAGAAACAAAAAGGAAACAAATAACTGAAAGTCTGCATACACAAACATTGTTTTGACATGTCTCTCTCTCTCTTTAATTTTGAAAATAGAAACATATAAAAATATATTGAAAATTCAAAATTATTCAGAATTTATGGAAAAAATGAATGAAATGTGTGTAGTTAAATATAGAAGATACATTTGAAGGAAAGTCTATTGCTTTTCCTATTCATTTAATGTATATTTAATGTGTTTTCGGTTAAAATTTTCGTAAAAACAAGGAAACAAAAATGAAGGCAATTTTGTTTATGTTTCTGTTAATTACGAATGGTGTCGTGGAAACGGGTTAATTCGTGTACGTCGTTCGACAGGCGAACAACGTAATTGAAACGCTCGTGTGAACATGACATTATTCATTCGTGCAACAAAAAATAATTTTTGAAAAAAAAAATTTTCCATTTCATACATTTTTTCAAAAAATTATATTTTTAAAATCGATTTGTGCGTGAAATTTTTTTATATTTTAATGGAATAAATGATAGCGTAGTGATTATTAGGCAAAAGTTCATTCATCTCTGCTACAAGAAATCATTTTTGAGAAAAAATGTCAAAAAGTCATAACCCTTTTGCGCACGATAACTCTCGAACGGATCATCCGATTCGGGCCAAAATTTGGCTTTCGTAATATTTTGTCCAAACTTATTTTAAGTTCGAAGATGGGTTATATCGGTCCACTCCTTCCGGTAACTCCCCCACAAAAGTTCGGAAATGTTCGGAAAATTTGTGCGCACGATAACTCTTGAAGGAAGTAACCGAGTTGGTCCATACTTTGCACATCGTGAAATTTCTACCAGACTTAGATGAGGTTTCAATATGGACTCAATCGGTCCACTCCTTCGGGTACCTCCTACACAAAATTTCGGAAAAGTTCAGTTTAGGACCTTTTTGCGAATCTCTTTGATTTTTCTTGTAGCAACTTGTATTCACTGCCCCGCTTACGACGGTACATGTCTGATTAGGGGCAAGTCCATACTTCCAGAGAAAATAGCCTGAAAGGTGCAAACAAACCCCTATGACACCGTGTGTAGTGATTGGAGCGCAAGTCAACTCTCGAACGGATCAACTGATATTTTATCAAAATAAGCCATATCGGTCCACTCCTGCAGGTAGCTCCCCCACTCTTGAAGGGAGTGACCGATTTGGTCCATACTTTACACTTCCTAATATATCTACCAGATATAGATCAAGTTGGAATATGGGCTATGTTTGTCCACTCCTTCGGGTACATATCACTTTAACACCTTAGGGTACCTCCTCCACAAAAGTTCAACATTTGTGTCTAAGTGAAGTTTTAGGTCTGTTCGAATATCCTTTGGAAATGTATGCCGATTCTGTTCGTTTTTGTCCTGCTTCCAACGGTATTATTTTTTCCGTGGACAAGTCCATGCTTCCTGGCATACTGGTCCATAAGTTATACGATGACCCACTGAAATGACTAGTGGGCACGATATCTATCGAAAAGATATGACTCCCAAAATAAGATCCACTTCCATAATGGACTATATCGGTCCATTACTTTAAGTACCTCCTCTGCAACACATTTGAACTTTAATCCTAATCCATATTTTCGTCGGCAAGTTCAAATGTCCAACAAAGGCCACAAAATAATGAAAAGAACATAAATACATTCGATCTGACCGAAGAAGAAAGTTTCTATTCACATAGGCTGAGGGTATATCTCTGTCGGCAAAGCCGACTGATACTTTTTTTACTTGTGAAGTTAGAGATCTCACTCTGCAGTGACCTGTTATAAGTCCCACCGCGATTTTCATCCCTAACTTATCAAGTGAGAGGAGGGAAGGCGTTCTTCGACGAGAAACCACCTACCAGATTGCATTGGATACCCTACAACCAGGTTCCAATAGTCATCTTTTATGTGCACTCTCATTGAAGATCTCCCGAAGTTTGCCGAAGTAGTGGCACATAGGTGGCCGAACGGTTCATCAACTGTTAAGTCGATAGACCTAGAGCCAGTTAATCTGCTACCTCGTTTCCCATAATGTTGCTGTGACCCGGAACCCAACATAGCTTTACGATATACGATATATATCCTTCAGAGCTCTCCTACGATCAAGAATAGCTCTTCAATTTATGGTCCATGACTTGAGAGCCTTGAGGGCCGCTTGACTATCGACATATATAGTCACCGGTCCTGTAAGACTGCCTTCAAGCCCTTTCGCCAATTGAGCTGCTTTTCTGATAGCAAGAACCTCCGCCTGAAAAACACTACAGTTATAGTCGAGCTTGTATGAGTTTTTAATTAGTGGATTTTCGCAGTAGACGCCAGCGCCAGTACGTTCTTCCATCTTGGACCCGTCTGTGTAAATTGCACAACCCGTTCAGAGAAAATGCACTCAGCCCATGCGTCTCTGCTTGGGAAGATAACGGTTAAGGTGTCAAACTTGAATAAGGTAGACATATAATCGCTTACGCAACCATTGCCACCTAACTCAAGTCGGCTATCAATTAGTTTTAGGACATTCGAGTGTCCAAAGTGTTAACCACGCCAACACCCTGACTCCCGGAGTCTAACCGCCGCCTGAAACTGGATTAGGATATCCAAAGGTTGGAGATCCAGGATGACGTTTAAAGCAGCTTGAGGAGTGCTTTTAATCGATCCGTAATCAGCAGTGACTCGGTTCTTTGTAAACTTGATAATTTGGAGAGTAACGCTTTGTTCCCAAGAGCTTGCCACCAGACCAGTCCACCATAGGTAAGTATAGGCAGGACCACGGTTACATACAGTTAGTGTGTGATCTGTGGTCTCAATCCCCAGCTTTTCCCAATGAAGTTCTTACAGGAGTAGAGTGCCATGAGTCCCTTCTTCGTTCGCTCCTCTACATTTCTTTTCAATGACAAGCGATGATCCAAAATAGTGCCGAGGTATTTAGCTTCCGAAGAAAGTTCCAGGGCCACCCGTCCAGGACTGAAGGCTCGAAATTGGGAATTTTGCGTTTCTTAGTGAATACTACAAGCTCTGTTTTTTCCGGGTTACTCCCAGACCGTTGTACTGGGCCCAGTTTGCAAGTTATACTAAGGCTCTTTGCATGAGCTCAGACAGGGATGGCAAGAATTTGTCACTTATCAGCACAACCACATCATCAGCATAGACAACCACCATGATCTTCAGCCGTTCGAAGCATACAAGTATTTCATTTATTACCAGAAGCCATCGCAGGGGTGAGAGAACTCCTCCCTGCGTTTTGCCTCTGTTAACAGATTTCCTCACGGAACTCTCTCCTATGCATGAGTTGATGATTCTACTTTCTCATCCATTCCACAAGGATGGAGAGAGCATTGTGGATTGATTCAAGCTTCACGTTATTGAAAGCCCCATCTATATCGAGAAAGGCCGCCAGCGTGAAGCCTGAATTTTCCATATGCTTCTCAACATGCCCTACCACCTCATGCAGGACAGTCTCCACTGATTTGCCTTTAGTGTAGGCATGTTGTGATTTGCTGTTGTTATTGAGGTTTAATTTGACCACTAGGAACCTCAACTGTCAAATTACAGGTCGTTTGGTTAAAAATTTACAGCTAAAATGTTCAAGATACCGAGAATCGGTAGGTATCGTTATATGGGGGCTATACCAAAACAATGATCTTTGTTGACAGTTTTTGGTGGAGATGTTTTGTGATCACTGGGAACCTCAAACGTCAAATTACAGGTAGTTCGGTCAAAAACTTTAATTAAAATCTTCAAAATACCGAAAATTGGGACGTACGGTTATATGGGGGCTGTACCAAAACGTGGACCTACATATGTTCACAGTGTTTAGAGGAGACGTTTTGTGGTCACTAGGAACCTCAACTGTCAAACTACAGGTAGTTCGTTTAAAAATTGTAGATAAAATCTTTAAAATAAAGAAAATCGGCAGGTACCGCTATATGGGGGCTACATCAAAACGTGGACCTATGTTGATGGTTTTTTGTAGAGATGTATTGTGACTCCAGGGAACCTCAAATATGAAATTACAAGTAGCTAAAATACTCAAAATACCGAAAATCGGGAGGACATATGTTGACAATTTTTGGTGGAGAAGTTTCGTCACTGCTGGAAACCTGAAATATCAAATAACAGCTGGTTTGGATAAAAATTATAGCTAAAATTCCCAAAATATCAGGAGAGACAAATCCTCAAAATGGGAACAGGAGAGAACATGGCCGATATTCGTACTTGACCTGCCTATGGAAAAAGACTCTCGGGAACAAAAATATACCGTTCCTGCTCAACTATATATGTGGACGCTACAGTGGTTACAACAGACGGACATGGCTAGATTGACTCAGAATTTTATCTTCCACACTACGGTGGAAGGTAAAAAAATTTGCACATCTTCAAGCGATTTCTAGTTTTAGACGAAAGGGGCGATTGTTTGATGTATTTAATCCCTTTCATGAATTACTAATTAATTGTTCAAAATAAAACAATTGAAAAATTAATATTTAATATTTTTATTCGAAATAGAACGGTTGAAGCTACATACATAAATATATTATTATTATAATTATTATTATTCTCTGTTATAATTATCATAATTTTTACATTTTCCCTTAAAACAAAAAATATATTAATCTACGTATTAGAGAAATGAGCATTTTTTAAAGGTCGAATAAATGTTTTTAACATTAATTTGAAATAAACAAAACAAAAGTAAACGGTTCCATGAACGCCTTAACCTCGTAACTAAATTTAGATGATTAATTATAAATTACTAATCGTTGTGCTTGTGGTAGTATTATATACAAATGTGCTGTGCTGACCCGATGACCTCCCTTCAACGTATACTCTTCAAGGTCTTTTCAATATTACGATATGTTCTGGGTGGTATTATCTCGAGTAACATTCTCTGGTAATTTCCATGTTCGGAGAGCATTCGAAATAATGTTTTGGCATAGCTACGTGTTTCTAGACTTCCCTCGAGTAGCAAATTTGCCCCCGTAACAAAGAATTTCTCCCGGTGGTCGCGAGGCATGGTATAGATTTTGTCACATCCCAAGCGTTCTACCAGGCGATTCAATAGTTTTGCTGTTGTGGTTCGCACCAAAGCATTCTGGTGTTGGGCACCTTTGGATGTTAGAATATTGAGAATTTTTCCCGGTGATAAATTGTCACACATTGTCTCAAGGGCCCGTGTGGCATCGGCTCGAATAAAACGATTTGTGTCGGCAGTGCGATGCAGCAAAGCACACACCAAATCATCACACTCTTGTTCGAGGTATCTTGATTTTATTGTAAACAATTCTGTGGCAGCTTGACAGGCAGCCCTTGCCACTTGTGAACGAAGATTCCTTACAGACCTGGATAGCTGTATGCACACCATGTGCATGTGATTGTCAATATTTTTCGGATGATAACGCATGAGGCGTACCATATTCTTCAAACCCACCATAATTACTTCCCAATTGCTGGAATCCAATTGGTCGAATGTTTTCATTATGGCTTCTCGGGGTTTCTCAAACCTTTGCAGGGTGGGGGGATACAATTCGGCCTGAACCACTTTGATGGATTGCTTAACTGGCGACACACGACGATGACTCTTAAGGAAATGTGTTGTCTTGGACTTTTGTTTCAATGGGGTATGTTGTGGCTTCAGCATTGCTGCTCCTGTAACTGGTATAATTGTGGAACCCAAACTGCTGTTTAGTTGGCCACTTGTTTCGGAACTAGTTTCGGTGGTATTATCATTGAAATCCTGCTTGGAGGCAGGTCTTTCATACAGCGATTCCATAGACTTGATCATAGAGTTACGTCGTGACAATGCTTTAATTTCTTCTATGGTGGGTGATCTAGAGCGACTGGTTTGTGGCCGTGATGTTATGCCACCGGCACTATTGGGTTTAGACGTGGAAATGATGGCGGTATTATTACTCATAACATCCGAATCATCTGTGTTATCTTCAATCACCACGCCTTTATCCACATCATCTTCATCGGCTGTATCTTCAACCACCACAAAACTGGTATTATCTTCAATTTGTTCTTCAATTACCAAGGATTTGGCTGATTGGGCCCTAGACAACACGGTTGGTGTGTCACCAATCAAGGTCTTAATGCTCTCCGTTTTACTGTGTAAACTTGCCAAACTTCCGTTACGTTGTAGGGAATTTTTATCATTTTTATCTTCAATTTCTTCATCTTCAACTAGAGCTTCTGCAGCAGGAGTGTCTACCACATCCTCTAGCTGTAAAATGTCTTCACCAGTTCGCCATTTACTTGGTGATTCACTATTGACATCTTTATCGTCTGCTATTTCACTTACAGTTGCCTCAACAGTTGTTAGGGGTGTGGTTAAAATGGGCGTCGAGACATTTTCCTCTTCTTTTAGGCTTTTAGCATCCTCAGCAGTGGTTGCATTTCTTTCGGGGCTGCCTTCATTCTTTATACTTCGAATACCCGCACTTGATTGTGCCGAAGCTGTGGATTTCAATGAATAGGAGCCGGATTTTATTGAACCACTGGGAGTTTTTTGAGACTGACCTTCGTTTTCGTGTTCATTTTCATTGTTTGCTGGTTCCTTTTCTTCTTCTTGCTGCGCTTGCTGAGAGGCATTGGTGTTACTTTCGTTGTCTTCATGGGGGGTCTGGGAAGATTTGGTACTGAAAATAAATAGAAATAAAATAATTTTAGAGACTATTAAAGATTTAATATTATTGTATTGAAATACAAAGGCATGGATCAAGCCCATAAGGACGGTGTTGGTCCTTCGATTCGGCTATTTGGCCGAATACGGCATATTCTGTCAACGTTAGCAAGCATGTGGCCGAGTCATATAAGTAGGCCTCTCGATCTTCTGTAAAAAGAATTTAAAAGACCTCCTCACCTATAAGTAGACCTTCTGCTCATCTATAGAAAGACTTTCTGAAGCAGACCTCCTGTACTTCTATACGATGACCTCTGCTTTTCTATAAGAAGAACTTTTGCCCTTATAAAAGAAGTCTACTACAAAGTCAAGAAGTTGTTCTTTGGGAGAGTTATTGTTCTTTGGGAGAGTTAGCGTCAAAAAAGAGGGCAGCACAATGATACAGGATAAGAAATATAGTTTATGTTTATTTGCTTCAAATATGCAATACCACGTCTGACAGCCGTAAAATAAAGACGTAAGCAATAAACTGTCGAAAAATAAAAACAAAAAAAAAATATTGTTAAGTTAGGCCGGGTCGAACTTTTTATAACCTCCTTTCCTGTCCACAATTTGGTGGAGAAGTTATTCTATGTTGACAATTTGACAATTTTTGGTGAAAACGTTTTCTGACTGCAGGAAACCACAAATGTCAAATTAGCGGCAGTTCGATCAAAAATGTAGCTAAAATACCGAAAGCGGGAGGGAGGTACTACTACAGATACAGATACCAAATCATGGAACTATGTGGAAAATTTTTGGTGGAGAAGTTTTGTGCCATCTGGAAACCTCGAATGTATAATTACAGATAGTTCGGTAGCTAAAATAGAGCTGACAAACTATCGATTGCCCGACTATCGTTTTGATCGCTTTATTTTATATCGGATTCTAAGGCAATTATTTTTTAGATAATTTGCGACAGATAACCCAAAAACATGTTTTGGTGGGTGAAGTAATATTTCTCTTAAAAATACAATCAAAACGATAGTTTGACTATCGATAGTTTGCCAACTCTAAGCTAAAATCCTCCAAATACCGAAAATCGGCAGTACCGTTATGTTGAACATTTTTTGGTGACTGCAGGGAACCTCAAATGTCAAATTACATAGAGTTCAGTCAAAAAAATTAGCTAAAACCTTCCAAACACCGAAAATCGGGAGGTACCGATATATAGGGGATGTACAATAACATGGACCTACGTATGTTGAACATTTTTGGTGGATAAGTTTAGTGACTGCAGGGAACCTCAAATTTCAAATTACGGGTAGGTAGTTCAGTAAAAAAATGTAGCTAAAACCCTTAATATACCGAAAAATCCGGAGGTATCGTTATATGACAGCTATAACAAAACATGTACCAAAGTTGAGAAGTTTTGGTGGAGAAGTTTAGTGACTACAGGCAACCTCAAGTATCAAAGAAATATAACTGAAACTACCAAAATGCCGAAAATCGGCAGTGCCGTTATATGGGTATACCAAAGCAGGGACCAAGTTGACAATTTTTGGCGGAGAAGTTTTGTGACTTCAAAGAACTTCAAATGTTAAATTAAGGGTAATTAATTAAAAAAATGTATCTAAAACCCTCAAAATACCGAAAATCGCGAGGTATTTTTATATGTGGGCTACACCAAAACGTGGACATGTTGCACAAATACATGTGAACATGTGAATACTTAGGAAATCCAAGGTCTACTCCAAAGGTCTTCTGTTGGCTTTAGAAGACCTCCAAAGGTCTTCTTCTTCTTTGAAACTTCGACTTCTCAGTGAACCAGAAAAACACCTCCAAAGGCCTTCTGTTGGCCATATAATACATCTAGAGGGTTTTCTGTTGGCTTTAGAAGACTTCAAGAGTTTTTCTGATGTCTTTGGAAGACATACAAAGGTTTTCTGTTGTTTTTAGAAAACCTCCAAAGGTCTTATGTTGTCTATAGTAGACCCACAAAAGGCTTCTGCTTTAGAACATCGCTAAATGTGTTCTGTTGTCTTAAGTAGACCTCCAAAGGGCTTCTGTTGGCTTTAGAAGACCTCCAAATGTCTTCAGTTGCTTTTAGAAGACATCTAAATGTTTTCTGTTGTCTTAAGAAGATCGCCAAAAGTCTTCCTTTGGATTTAGAAGACATCCAAAGGTCTTCCGTTGGCTTTAGAAGACCTTCAAAGGTCTTCCTTTGGCTTTAGAAGACCTCCAAAGGTCTTCTGTTGGTTTTAGAAGACCTTCAAAGGTCTTCTGTTGTTTTTGGAAGACCTCCACAGGTCATCTTTTGTTTCTGGAAGACCTCCACAGGTCATCTGTTGTTTGAAGAAGACCTCCGAAGGTCTACTGTTGGCACCTCCAAAGGTCTTCTGATGTCTTAAGAAGACCTCCAAAGGTCTTCTTCTTAGAAACTTCGACTTCTCTGTGAAGCAGAAGAAGACCTCCAAAGGTCTTCTGTTGTCCATATAAGACCTATAGAGGGTTTTCTGTTGGCTTTAGAAGACTTCAAGAGTTTTTCTTATGTCTTTGGAAGACCTCCAAAAGTTTTATGTTGTTTTAAGAAGACCTCCAAAGGTCTTATGTTGTCTATAGAAGACCCACAAAAGGCTTCTGTTGGCTTTAGAAGACCTCTAAATGTCTTCTGTTGTCTTTAGAAGACCTCCAATGATCTTCTGTTGTCTTTAGAAGACCTCCAAATGTCTTCAGTTGCTTTTAGAAGACATCTAAATGTTTTCTGTTGTCTTAAGAAGATCGCCAAAAGTCTTCCTTTGGATTTAGAAGACATCCAAAGGTCTTCCGTTGGCTTTAGAAGACCTTCAAAGGTCTTCCTTTGGCTTTAGAAGACCTCCAAAGGTCTTCTGTTGGTTTTAGAAGACCTTCAAAGGTCTTCTGTTGTTTTTGGAAGACCTCCACAGGTCATCTGTTGTTTGAAGAAGACCTCCGAAGGTCTACTGTTGGCACCTCCAAAGGTCTTCTGATGTCTTAAGAAGACCTCCAAAGGTCTTCTTCTTAGAAACTTCGACTTCTCTGTGAAGCAGAAGAAGACCTCCAAAGGTCTTCTGTTGTCCATATAAGACCTATAGAGGGTTTTCTGTTGGCTTTAGAAGACTTCAAGAGTTTTTCTTATGTCTTTGGAAGACCTCCAAAAGTTTTATGTTGTTTTAAGAAGACCTCCAAAGGTCTTATGTTGTCTATAGAAGACCCACAAAAGGCTTCTGTTGGCTTTAGAAGACCTCTAAATGTCTTCTGTTGTCTTTAGAAGACCTCCAATGATCTTCTGTTGTCTTTTGAAGACATCCAAAGGCCTTCGGTTGTCTTAAGAAGACCTTTAAAGGTCTTCTGTTGGCTTTAGAAGACCTTCAAAGATTTTCTGTTGTCTTTAGAAGACCTCCAAAGGTGTACTTTTTGCTTTAGAAGACCTCCAAAAGTCTTCTGGTGTCTTAAGAAGACCTCCAAAGGCCTACTGTTGGCTTTCGAATAACTCCAAAGGTATTCTGTTGTCTTAAGAAGACTTCCAAAGGTCTTCTGTTGGCTTTAGAAGACCTTCAAAGACTATCTGTTGTTTTTAGAAGACCTCCAAAGGTCTTGCCTTTACAAAGGTCTTCTGTTGTCCACATAAGACTTCTAGAGGGTTTTCTGTTGTCTTTACAATACTTCAAGAGTGTTTCTGATGTCTTTACAAGACCTACAGAGGTTTTCTGTTGTCTTTGGAATATTTCCAAAGGTCTTATGTTGTCTATAGAAGACCCACAAAAGGCTTCTGTTCGCTGTAGAAGACCTCTAAAGGTATTATGTTGTCTTTAGAAGTCCTCCAAAGATCTCATGTTGTCTTAAGACCTCTTGGCTTTAGAAAACCCCCAAATCTGTTCAATTGCCTTTGCAAGACCTACAAAGGTCTTCTGTTGTCTTTAGAAGTCCTCAAAAGATCTTCTTTTGTCTATAAAAGGTCCAAAGGTCTTATGCTGTCTATAGATAATTCTAAAAGTCTTCGTTTGTCTTTAGAAGACCTCCAGGGGTTTCCAGTTGTCTTTAGAAGACCTCGAAAGGTCTTCAATTGCCTTTAGAAGTCCTCCAAAGGTTTTCTGTCCTTTTTTGCCTGTAACTTTTTACATATTTATATGTGTACTCCATTTTCGTTCAAAAATATTGGTCACCTTATATATATAGCCCATATTCGAACTTGATCTGCTTAGGGGAAAAATACACCCGTGTGCAAAAATATAGCGTTATAGCTCAATTATTACGTTAAATTGGTGTATATTGTACCATTTCTTTTGACTTTTGCATCTCGTATAACCTTTTGCAGCAGAATGTTGTACAGGTCACACGAAAGGCTGTCTCCTTGTCGGAAACCATTTTTGGTATTGAAATGTTCGGAGATTTTCTTTCCTATTTTAACTGAGGACAGGATATTAGTTTATGTCGTTTTACAAAGCCGTATCAGTTTTGCGGAGTTACCAAATTCAGATATTGCTTGGAATATCTTTGAACTTAAGGGACTGTTGAAAGCTGCTCTTTAATCGACAAAAAAATCGTATGTGTTGATCTGCATCTCCTAGGCCTATATCACAGGGTAAATATCTGGTTAATTGTGGATTTGCCAGGTCTAAGGCCGCATTGGTATGGTCTAATTATTTCGTTGACCATATGCTTTAGTCGTTCGCACAATATTCGAACTTGATCTGCCCAAGGGAAAAATAAACTCGGGTGCAAAAATATAGCGCTCTACCTCAATTATTACGTTAAATTGGTGTATATTGTGTTATTTCATTTCACTTTTGTATTTCGTATAACTTTTTCCAGCAGAATGTTGTACAGGTCATACGAAAGGCTGTCTCCTTGTCGGAAACCATTTTTGATACTGAACTGTTCGGAGATGTTCTTTCATATTTTAACTGAAGACAGGGTATTACTTAACGTCGTCGTAAAAAAGCCGTATCAGCTTTGCGGGGTTACCAAATTCAGATATAGCTTGGAATAACTTTGAACATAAGGGACTGTCGAAGCTGCTCTATAATTGACCAAAAATGGTATGTGCCGATCTGCACTCTTGGTCCTATTTCACAGGGTAAATATCTGGTCAATTGTAGATTTGTCAGGTCTAAGGCCGAATTGGTATGGTCTAATTATTTCGTTTACCATAGGCTTTAGTCGTTCGCATAATATCCCTGACACTATCTTATAGGCATATGGAGCAGACTTATGGTTCTGCAGTGCTCTAACTGCAGTGCTCTACTTTCTTGTGGACGGGTCATAGGATGCTCATGTTCCAATTATCGGGTACGCGTTTTTCCTGCCAGGTGGTGCTAACAAGTTGATGCATACATCTTATCAGCGAGTCGCCTCTGGTTTTGAACAGATCGCCTGGTAAGCCATCAGCTCCTGCTGCCTTCTTGTTTTATGCTGGTTTATTGCTGTTTGTGGTATACTCTTACACTCAATTCCATTCTGGGACTGCATCTGTGCTATCATCGCCGTATTCGTTATTATTGAATATCAACAGTTTAGACTAATGCTTTTTAAATATCCTGGGCACACTATCTCTAACCAGATTACCTTGTTCGTCTCCACCGAAGTAGGTACCTGTTCAAAAGCCATCAGTTTGATGTTTCACTATTTGGTAGAATTTTCGGTCTTCATTATGGCTCCTGTACATGTCGATTTTTTCAATCCTTATTTTCCATTTCTCTCACTTTCTCCCGATACCTCTGGTGATCTATGCTACTGATTGTAAATTAGCAATATATGCCGCATTTTTCTATTCGGTAGCCATGCCACGGTTTTCTTGGTAAAGGTCTCCGATATCCAAGTATGGATTTTGCGGCTGTTTGCATGGAGAGGTCAATATTTTACCACTGTGCTGATGGGGCGAGGAGTGCTTTAATTGATCAATTGGACCAGTTGAGTGGAATGTGCTGTGGCTATCTGCTGTGATTACAGTTTACCAACGCCCAACTTCCGTGTTGTGTCTGTTCGTACTTTAGCTGTTACTTTAATTCTGGTACGTATTTACCTTGCTGCAAAAAGGTGGTGAACCGAGTCGATATTTGGTACTCGGAAAGGTGGTACATCCAACACGCTCGATAAATATCTTCCAGCTATCACAACGTGATCAATATGATTTGATGTTTTTTGTCTGGTGATAGCCAGGTGCCCTTATGAATCAAGATACTTAATTTGCTGCTGCTAAAGACCATGTTTTTAGCCGCTGCGAAGTCTATCAGCCTCATTTCATTGTCAGATCTTTCGTTGTAGAGACTGAATTTCCCGACTGTTGTCTTTAGAAGACCTCCGAAGGTCTACTGTTGGCTTTACAAGACAGGTAAAGGTCTTCTGTTGGCTTAAGAAGACCTCCTGGGGTTCCCAGTTGGCTTTAGAAGACCTCTAAATGTCTTAGAAGACAACTAAAGGTCTTCTGTTGCCTTTAGAAGACCTCTAAATGTCTTCTGTTGTCTTTAGAAGACCTCCAAAGCTCTTCTGTTGTCTTTAGAAGACATCCAAAGGTTTTCAGTTGCCTTAAGAAGACCTCCAAAGGTCTTATGTTGGCTTTAGAAGACTTTCCATGGTCTTATGTTGCCTTTAGAAGACATCCAAAAGTCTTCTGTTGCCCTTATGAATGCCGAATGCGCAATCTGTAGCTGCTAAAGATCATGTTTTTGTTTGACGCTGCAAAGCCTATCAGCCTCTTTTCATTGCCAGATGTTTCGCTGTGGAGACTGAATTTCCCGACTGTTGGGCCAAATATATTCTCCTTTCCAATTTTGGCATTAAAATCGCCTAGAATAAATTTGACATGTCATGGGCAGGACAACGGTCATATGTTTCTTCTAAGCGCTTGTAAAAATATCATTGGTCTGCTCACTCTTGTCTTCAGTAGAAGCATGACCGTAAATAAAACTCATATTGAACATTTTGTTTTTATTCGAATTGTAGGAAGTCTCTTATTCACCGCGCGTGGAAACTGGAGACCAAATGTTTTAACTTCCGACCAACTAGAAACCGGCAACCAAACCCTTGATTTTTGTATGTCATCACAGCTATAATAGAGTGCGTCACCTTTAGGTGTTGCTGTGATGCCTTTCCAAACTGGTCATATTTCCTGTATGACAGTAATATCGGCCTTGTACTTCTGCCAGTGCGTAAACTGCATCTTCTCTATAAGAGAGCGAACATTCGATTCGCAGATCATGGTCCTCATAACGTTTGCGGATGTCGTCAGCTTTAGAGGGGTTTATTATACTCTCCACCACTATAAGGAGGGTATAATTAAATTTGTCATTCTGTTTGTCGGAGATCCTGTTGAAATTAAGAAACAACTCGTAATATGCCGCCTAAAAAATCCGACATCGATTTTTTAAAACCACTCTAGGGTATAAACAAATCCAACAGAGAACCAGTAAGGAAAGGATCAAAGTCGGGCGGGGCCGACTATTGATACCCTATACCACTGTGAATAAGTAAAATATATATGGGAGCTATATCCAAATCTTAACCGATTTCGATATAATTTGGCACATTTATTTCTAGACCGAATTCAGTCATACATTACAAAATTCATCGAAATCGGACATACATATATAGCGTGTTTGGTACAGAAAATACGTGAAATCGGCCGAAAATATATATAGGAGCTATATCCAAATCTGAACCGATTTCGATATAATTTGGCACATTTATTTCTAATCCGAATTTAGTCAAACATTCCAAATTTCATCAAAATCGGACGTATATAGCGTGTTTGGTGCAGCAAATACGTCAAATCGGGCGAAAATATATATGGGAGCTATATCCAAATCTGAACCGATTTCGATATAATTTGGCATATTTATTTTTAGACCGAATTCAGTCACACATTCCCAATTTCATCGTAATCGGACATATATAGCGTGTTTGGTACTGAAAATACGTCAAATCGGCCGAAAATATATATGGGAGCTTTATCCAAATCTTAACCGATTTCGATATAATTTGGCACACTTATTTCTAGACCGAATCCAGTCACACATTCAAAATTTCATCAAAATCGTATGTATATAGCGTGTTTGGTGCAGCAAATACGTCAAATCGGCAGAAAATATATATGGGAGCTTTATCCAAATCTGAACCGATTTTCACCAAAAGTAATAGCGTTCTTCCTATGGCTAAAAAAATTGTAGTCCCTAATTTTCAGCTGAATCGGACAAAAAATGCGACCTGTACGTTGCGAACAAAAATACATGGACAGACGGACGGACATGCATAAATCGACTCAGAAAGTGATTACAGTATAGTCTCGATAATCGGGACACTCGTTAATCCGGACAACGCGGTAATCCGGACACTAAAATTGTTTACATTGTAGACTCGGTAATCCGGACATCTCATATTTTTTTACCTCGATAATCCGGACATCAATATTTTTTCCTATCTTAAGCAATTGATTCTTATTTATTTCATTGAAGTTTTCATTCTTAGCAATAGCAATTTGTGTCGCAATAAGAAATATTAAGTTTTTCAACGTTTTCGGTCCAAATCTCGTCTTTCTGGCTAGCCACTGTTGATTCAGCTATACAGTCAATATGGAATTAACTATTTGAATTTGTCGAATGATTTTTCTGCCCTTCAACAATTGATGGCTGACTATGATAAGCAACAGTATTTTAAACCTAGTGTTGGATAGCCTTGTTCCCCTAAAAATCGATGTTGGGATTTCCTTTCCTCTAAGGGAACTGGTTCCATTGGAACTGTGTAAGGTATTCCAATGATATTTTATCTACAGATGTTTAAAACATTTAAAGCTAACTCATTTTTTGAGCTACCGATACAAGTCGGTAAAATTAAAACGCTAATGAACAGTTTAAATAGAAGTTGACAGCACTCTTGCTATAGGCAGAGCTTAACGACCACTTTGTTGATCGCTAACTTACTGAAAAATATATGAAATCACCGAAATTAGAAGCAATTTAATTTTACCGATTTTTCAGTAACGCAAACAAATGAGTTGGAGAAACGTACTTCTTGTATAGAAATTGCAATAAATTATTTAAAAAACGCATGACTCCTTTTATGTTCATTTTTTGATATAAAAAATCACCCGTATCTACGGATTGTTATATTGTATTCTCGTATTTATAAAACCAATAGATTTAAATTCCATTGTCTTATTCGAAAGCTATAACATTTATATGTATAAAACAATCTTTTTTTTTGGTTTCGACTACAAGCTAAAGTTAGTTGCTAAAGTTCATAATAATGGCTAAAAAATATATTCACCATAATGATATGAGTGCATTTGAATTCTGATGTTATATCTCAAGTCGTAAAAGGCTCATGTCCCATGGACACTGATAACTAGACATCGGATTTTGCATATTTGCATATTTTTTATTAAAAAAGATACGAAAATTCTGATTGGACCAAAATTCGTTTTGAAGAAAACTGAATGCAATGACAGGCTCATATTTTTTATTTTTTTGCATATGCACAAAATATGCAAAAAATATGCAAAAAATATGCAAAATATGCAACTAATTTTTTTGACGAAAATCGTCAAATTAAATTTGGAAAGTCATCAAAAAGTGTTCTAAATTAAGTTTATTGCCGTTAAACGTCGATTTCTTAGCAGATTATTATTATTTTATTAATTATTATTCCGCCACAGCAATAAATCTGGACTAAAAGACTTAGAAAATTTCCTATAATCCAGCCTTCTTATTACAACATAAGTTGCTTTCTAATACAAATTTGTTCAAAAACTTAATCAGAAATGTCAAAATGAACGTATCCAAATATGTTAATAATTTCTGCTCGGCCAAATTGTCTGACAGAATATCAAATGAGCTAGAAATTAAGACTAAGACAATATTGAATATTACATAAAATCTTTCATATTTTACTAAAAACATATAACATATAAAAACATATACAGGGCAATCATAAATATTTCCCTCCGAATTTTCCGCACGGAAAATAATTTTAGAAAGTGAAACTCTTTTAAAATCAATATTTGTTAAAAGTTGAAAGCTACTAGTTTCGCTTCATGATGGCATATTCTAGTCGAATCGACAAAAATATTCCCTTTTTGGGCATAAATATGGAAAAAAATTGTGACATTTGGGAAAGGATACAAATTATGCACGTAATTTTTATTCATGATTGCACTGATAACTATATTTTAATACCCTAAGGGTATTATGTCGTAGTGAATGAGCTTGCAACATGCAAAAGGAAACAAAATAGACCCACAGTTCCTTTTGATTATCTGCATAGATTCGCACTTATCCATCTGGCCAGGTCATTTTGAAAACAAAGTACAGGTCACATTTATAGACCAATTCGCATACAAATTGGAGATTTTTTGGCCCTAGGGCGATCCCTGTTTATTTTGGTAAGAATCGATTCAGATTTGGATATTGCACCCATATATACAGTATAATCTCGATAATCCCTACACCACAGGTTTCGGCGGTGTCCGAATTATCAAATTGTCCGGATTAACGAATAGTAAAGAAAATAAATTATTTTCTATGATTAAATAACTCGTGGTAGTTATATAATACTCTAAGTGCTCTAAGTGTTAAAAATAGTGAGATTTTTCTATACGTCAATCCGGACATTTTTATTGGCATTGCCCGTATTTGTTCCTTTCCTTACTTTTTACCAATTTACCATGCAACAAGACTCAATTTTCCCAAATTACAGAAAACGCCAATCAGATTGTGAAAGTAGAGCTAGAAATATGACGTTTTTAAAGTATACATCAGGATGTAAGCAAAACTCGGGACAGGTTTGAAATTTAAATTTTTCTGAAAATTAAGATTCCTTGAAATCTTTGCCTTTTAGGTGTATAGTGCCTTTGGCAACTTTAATGACAATATTGCGGCGAATATTTTTCTTAATATTTTATTTATATCCTAGACAACAAGACTAATATGTTATAAAATGTGTTATATCCTTGTACTCGACAATTTTTTCTAAATGTTGCTGAAAAAATGTATAGCATTTCCAAATTAAATGAAACCTTTTCCAAATTGAATGAAACTTTTTCCAAATTGAATGAAACCTTTTCCAAATTAAACGAAACCTTTTCCAAATTAAATGAAACCTTTTCCAAATCAAATGAAACCTTTTCCAAATCAAATGAAACCTTTTCCAAATTGAATGAAACCTTTATTTTTATTAAAGGAAAAAAGCCAGAATATTTTGAAAAGAGAAAGAAATAAAAATATATGGGGTTTCAAGAATTTTTTACTTAAATTCTAATCATAAGTAATGACATAAAAGTGCAACTCGCTGCATGTTTTGCTTCCTTGAACTTAAACATTTTATAATTTTTGGGCCTCAATTAAGGTTATAGCGAAATAATGCTAAGGAGAGAATTAAGGTCTAAAAAATTGCTAATAACAACAGGGCTAATTGTATTACCTAATGAAGTGGTTCACGATTTGCTGCTTGTGGAATTTTCATGCTATGCTCAATCACGTCAACGATATTACGATCTATTGTCTGATCGCGTAGTACCACTCTGGTACACAATTTTATTTTTGAAAATGCCTTTACTACTGTGTTCAGCATTGCTGTATATAGCATTAAAAATTTAAAATTACACCGGTTTAATTCAATCATTATTTGTATTCGTTTACTTATTAAGTTATTGCATAAAAATAATCCTGAAAAAAACTTTCAAAAATAAAATTGTGTGCCATAGTCGTACTACGAGATCGGACAATAGATCGTAATACCGTTGACGTGATTGAGTATTGTATCGAACAGCTCAAACAACAGATCGTGAAAACGCAACAAAATCGATTAGTTGTCAATCAGGGTCGTACCTAACATTTTCTGAGCGACATTTTTGAAGAACATTTCGAAGCTGAAAAACGTCATCATGTGGTACTTTTATAGCGGTTCTTAAAATAAGGGACCAAAAGGACATTGAAGGAAGCGAGTTAGAAAGCCGAAATGCTCTACGAAAACAATACTCATTCAATTTGACTGAAGACAAGTCATTTCATAAATAAGCTAAAACAACTGTTAACAAAGATATAACGTTAATTTCAGATGCCTTATATGGTCTTCAGCAGAAACTCAATCACGCCATAACTCGGAACTTCGACTCACGGCGGATCTGGCCTTCGGGATTCATAATATACTCACCAAGGGCTTTCATCCCCAAAAGGAATTATCTCTGCCCCAGATTTTCCTCTCCATTTTGTGTCACAGTGTTATTAGGAATTTTTTAAACCTAAATTCTCTCTTTAGGATTATTTCGCTACAGCCTTAATTGATGCCCAAAAATTATGAAATGTTTATGTTCAAGGAAGCAAAACATGCAGCGAGTTACACTTTTATGTCATTACTTAAGATTAGAATTTAATTTAGAATTGCGTTGAAAATCCATATAATTTTTTATTTCTTTCTCTTTTCAAAATATTCTGGCTTTTTTCTTTCAATAAAAATAAAGGTTTCATTTAGAGTTTATGGTCGGGAATTCCCGACCCGGGATTTCCCGGGAATTCCCGACATTTTTTGAACGGGATTTCCCGGGAAATTTTTTTGAAATTCCCGGGAATACGGGTATTTGTATTTTCATGTTCAAGTCATGAATATTTTTATACCCTCCACCAAAATATGGAGGGTATAATTAAATTCGTCATTCCGTTTGTAACACATCGCAATATATTGAAGGTTGGGTATCTGGTATTTGTTATTTAGTCTTCTATGGGGTTATAAAATATTCCAGAAAAGAATTATTAGTATAGGTCCACGTCTTCCTATATCCGCCAAGGAAGCATACCTCTTGATTTTTTGTATTTTTTAGGCTTTTTATTTATGGCGTTCTTGAAGGATATTAATTTGCTAAGATATAAAAGCTGTGATATATTCGAATTGTTTTATTCTCAAAATTATTGTATACAATATTCAAAATTGTATAATGTATAAGTGGCAAATGGAGTATATTAGGATTGGAAGCCTGTAATAACTATGGTATGAATGTTCATATAAGTACGCCTCTAATCATTGGTGTCACCGTGTTTCAATTGTGAAGTCATGTACTCAAAATGTCAGTCGTATAAAAATTCGCTATAAACGGATTTATTCTATGATTAACACGCTCGTCGAACCATAAGAACAATATACCATATCGTTGAATTTAAAAATATAATCGGGCAGCACTCTTTGAAATCAAAGAAGCTTTGCTAGGATGGTAGTCCGAAACATGTATTTTATATAACCTCCGCAAATTAGTCAGGAATAATTGGATGTTGATCGCATACATATAGAACAGCTGTCATATGCCGTATATGATTTATTGGTTCTTTCAAGACTTTGGCTATTGCTTTTTGACCCTTTTGTATTTTACCCTTAATATTGTTCCAAAGATATAGCATTTCCAGATTAAATGAAACCTTTTCCAAATTAAATGAAACCTTTTCCAAATTAAACGAAACCTTTTCCAAATGAAATGAAACCTTTTCCAAATTAAACGAAACCTTTTCCAAATGAAATGAAACTTTTTCCAATTGAAATGAAACCTTTTCCAATTGAAATGAAACTTTTTCCAAATTAAATGAAACCTTTATTTTGTCATAAAATATACATGAAAAGAATATTGATTTTTGTTGTTTTAATTTAAAATTTCAACACAATGGTATGTAATTGTAACAAATATAGTTATGTAGATTGGTTTTTCTGAATAAAAGTAGTTGTCTTACAACAAAATATTTTACTTCATTGAGGTCTTATTACATAACAACGGGGGAGTTCTGCATTATACTTTTTTCTAGTGTAAATGCAGATAAATTTAAACAATTTATTGAACGTCTATTGGAGAAGATTACTCCAGACTTGGAGAACTCATTCCTGATAATGGATAATGCGCAAATTCATAAGGGGCATGACATAAAATCTTTGATAGAATCAAAGAGGTGCCATCTTAAATTTCTACCGCCATACTCTCCAATGCTCAACCCTATCGAACATGCATTTTCAAAAATAAAATGCTGCGCTAGAGCTGAACTTCGGGATCTTTCCACGGACCATAACATAAGTGATGTGATAGAGAGAAGCGTCGGACAAATTAATCAGCAAGATTGTTCTAACTACGTGATGGACATGGTGTTGGAAATCCCTCTAGCAGCAAACAGAGGGCCCCTTCATTAGGTAAGAAAAGTGACATGTCAATATAATCAAAATTTTCTTAAGTGATATATTTTGTATTTCCAGAGCATTGTTCCAGTTCGATGTTAAAACAAAACCCACCAATTGCTCCATTTTTGTTTTTCTTTTATTGTTAACTAGTTTAAATGTTATGTAATAAGACCTCAATGAAGTAAAATATTTTGTTGTAAGACAACTACTTTTATTCAGAAAAACCAATCTACATAACTATATTTGTTACAATTACATACCATTGTGTTGAAATTTTAAATTGAATCAACAAAAATCAATATTCTTTTCATGTATATTTTATGACAAAATAAAGGTTTCATTAAATTTGGAAAAAGTTTCATTTCAATTGGAAAAGGTTTCATTTCAATCGGAAAAGGTTTCATTTCATTTGGAAAAGGTTTCGTTTAATTTGGAAAAGGTTTCATTTCATTTGGAAAAGGTTTCGTTTAATTTGGAAAATGTTTCATTTAATTTTGAAAAGGTTTCATTTAATCTGGAAATGCTATATAAACAACTATAGAATATAAGAAAAAAAATGGAACACTTGATGTGTTTTTTAAACACCGAACTGGAACAATGCTCTGAAATACAAAATATATCACTTAAAAAATTATTGATTATAGTGACATGTCACTTTTCTTACCTAATGAAGGGCAATAGGCAAAAATCAAAAATAGTAATACAAACCACATAAACATAGATATGCAAAAATATTCACATACAGATTTTATGAACTATCATTATGAACTATACACTCGGGATTTTACAAGATGGGGACCCCAACAACGAGAAAAATTAATATTTATAGACGAGTGTGGATTTAATCTTCACTTACGAAGAACTCAAGCTCGTTCTAGGCAAGGTACAAGAGCCCAAATTGTGTTGCCTTCAGTAAAAGGTCGAAAATTTACACTCGTAGCCGCAATAAACAACGGGGGAGTTGTGCATTATACTATAATTTAAAATTCAAGTGTAAATGCAGATAAATTTAAACAATTTATTGAAGGTCTATTGGAGAAGATTACTCCAGACTTGGAGAACTCATTCCTGATAATGGACAATGCTCAAATTGTTCCAGTTCGGTGTTTAAAAAACCGACCAAGTGTTCCATTCTTGTTTTTCGTTTATTGTTAAGTTGTTTAAATGTTATATAATAAGACCTCAATGAAGTAAAATATTTTGTAATAAGACAACTACTTTTATTCACAAAAACAAATCTACACGAGTAAAAAAGCGTTAAGTTCGGCCGGGCCGAACTTTTCATACCCTCCACCATAAAATATTCATTCCTGTCCCCAACTTTAAGTGAGTACGTTAAAATGTCAGAAAATGTACATAAAATGCTTCATTCGGGAGGCCCTTTTTTATGGTGCCTTTATCTAACTGTTGACAATTTATGGTGGGCTAGAAATTGGGAGGTACTGTTATATAGGGGTTATAATAAAACATGGGCCTATGTTGACAGTTTTTGATGGGAGCCTTTAATGTCAAATAACTCCTAATTCGGTTAAAAAATTTAGCTAGAATCCTCAAAATATCAAAAATCGGTACATAACGTGGAAACTTCAAATGTTATTAACAGCTAGTTCGGAGGTATCTGGGCTATACGAAAATATGAACTTAAATGAACAATTTTTGTTGACTTTTAAATTTCAAATTACAGAAAGTTCGTCCAAAAAATAAAGCTAAGGTACGGAAAATCGGGCGGTTTATTTTGGGGCTATACAAAAACATGGACCTACGTTCGGTTAACATTTTAAGTAAACTCCACAAAGTATCTAAAATCGGGAAGTATCGTTATATTGGGGCTATGTTGAAAATTGTTGATGCAGATGTGTGGTGACCACTACAACCTTCAAATGTCAAATTACAGTTAGTTCTGTTAAAAATTTTAGCTAAAATTGCCAAATTACTGACAATTGGGAGGTACCGTTACATGGGAGCTATATCCGAACATGGACCTATGTTGACAATTTTTGATGGAGAGGTTTTGTGACCACTAAGAACTTCAAATGTCAAATGTTCAAATTACAGATAATTCGGTTAAAACTTGTTGGTAAAATTCTCAAAATACCTGAAATCGGGCGGTAACGTTATATGGGGGCTATTCCAAAACATGGACCTATGTCCACTAGTTATATAAGTTTATTGACATTTAAGAACCCTAAATGTCAATTGATAGCTAAATCGGTCTGAAAATGTAGATAAAAACGTCGAAATGGGGTAAATCGGGTGTACCGTTATATGGGGGCTATACCAAAACGTGGACCTAGGTCCACAACTTTTTTTATATAAGTTTACTTGCACTTAAGAACCCTAAATGTCAAATTATAGCTACATCGGTTTGAAAATGTAGCTAAAAACGTCAAAATACCGTAAATCGGGGGGTGCCGTTATATGGGGGCTATACCAAAACGTGGACCTATGTCCACAACTTGTGTTATATAAGTTTATTGACATATAAGAACCCTAAGTGTCAAATTATAGCCAAATCGGTCTGAAAATGTAGCTAAAACCGACAAACTACCGTAAATCGGGGGGTACCGTTATATGGGGGCTATACCAAAACGTGGACCTATGTCCACAAGTTTTGTTTTATAAGTTTATTGACACTTAAGAACTCTAACTGTCAAATTATAGCTACATCGGTCTGCAAATGTAGCTAAAAACGTCAAAATGCCGCAAATCGGGGGGTACCGTTATATGGGGGCTATACCAAAACGTGGACCTATGTCCACAACTTTTGTTATATAAGTTTATTGATACTTAAGAACCCTAAATGTCAAATTATAGCTATATCGGTCTGCAAATGTAGCTAAAAACATCAAAACACCGTAAATCGGGGGGCACCGTTATATGGTGGCTATACCAAAACGGGGACCTATGTCCACAACTTTTGTTATATAAGTTTATTGACACTTAAGAACCCTAAATGTTAAATTATAGCTACATCGGTCTGAAAATGTAGCTAAAAACGTCAAAATACCGTAAATTGGGGGGTACCGTTATATGGGGGCTATACCAAAACGTGGACCTATGTCCACAACTTTTGTTATATAAGTTTATTGATACTTAAGAACCCTAAATGTCAAGTTATAGCTAAATCGGTCTGAAAATGTAGCTAAAAACGTCAAAATACCGCAAATCGGGGGGTACCGTTATATGGGGGCTATGCCAAAACGTGGACCTATGTCCACGAGTTTTGTTATATATGTTTATTGACACTTAAGAACCCTAAATGTCAAATTATAGCCAAATCGGTCTGACAATGTAGCTGAAAACGTCAAAATACCGTAAATCGGGGGGTACCGTTATATGGGGGCTATACCAAAACGTGGACCGATATATCCCATCTTCGAACTTGATCTTCCGACGGCTAAAAAAATGGTATTCCCCAATTTTCAGCGAAATCGGTCAACAAATGCGACCTGTATGTTGCGAACGGACGGACGGACGGACGGACGGACGGACGGACGGACGGACATGCATAAATCGACTCAGAAAGTGATTCTATGTATATCCCTAGAAGGAACTATGGGTCTATCTCGCTTCCTTTTGTATGTTACATACAAATGCACTAACACATAATACCCCTTACCACATAGTGGTGTAGGGTATAATAACTATATTTGTTACAATTACATCACATTTTGTTAAGATTTTGAATTAAACCAACAAAAATCAATATTCTTTTCATGTATATTTTATGACAAAATAAAGGTTTCATTTAATTTGGAAAAAGTTTCATTTCAATTGGAAAAGGTTTCATTTCAATTGGAAAAGGTTTCATTTCAATTGGAAAAGGTTTCGTTTAATTTGGAAAAGGTTTCATTTAATTTGGAAAAGGTTTCGTTTAATTTGGAAAAGGTTTCATTTAATTTGGAAAAGGTTTCATTTAATCTGGAAATGCTATATAAAATGTTTAAGTTCAAGGAAGCAAAACATGCAGCGAGTTGCACTTGTATGTCATTACTTAAGATTAGAATTTAAGTAAACCCCATATATTTTTTTATTTCTTTCTCCTTTCAAAATATTCTGGCTTTTTTCTTTCGCTAAAAATATAGGTTTCATTCAATTTGGAAAAGGTTTCATTTGATTTGGAAAAGGTTTCATTTGATTTGGAAAAAGTTTCATTTGGTTTGGAAAAGGTTTCATTTAATTTGGAAAAGGTTTCATTTAATTTGGAAAAGGTTTCATTCAATTTGGAAAAGGTTTCGTTCAATTTGGAAAAAGTTTCATTCAATTTGGAAAAGGTTTCATTTAATTTGGAAATGCTATATAACTAACGACACAACTACACATAAAGGGAGTAAGTACTTCATGTTCGCTTACTCTTTGTCACGTCTATGCCCCACGGATTCGATTTCCCATAGTCCCGGGAATTCCCGGGAACCCGGGAATGAAAAAAGTCGGGAATTCCCAAACTCTAGTTTCATTCAATTTGGAAAAGGTTTCATTTGATTTGGAAAAGGTTTCATTTGATTTGGAAAAGGTTTCATTTAATTTGGAAAAGGTTTCATTTAATTTGGAAAAGGTTTCATTCAATTTGGAAAAAGTTTCATTCAATTTGGAAAAGGTTTCATTTAATTTGGAAATGCTATATACAGCAACTCCTCCATTAAACAACTGTCCAAATTCGAAACATTTGTAATAATTAGTTCAAATTATCGAGTACACGGTCAGGTATAAGTTAATTAATTGTATAATTTCTTTTCGACTGTGTTATCAAAATTGTTTTCCTGTAGCAGGAATGAAAGAACTATATTTTTTTAGCATTCCAAATGCTTTTCTAGCAGAAATATGTGAGTGGTTTTGCCATGTTAAAGATAATTCCAAGGGTTTGACTTATTTTACCACTACCACGCTATTGTGTGGTTTTTCAGAATGATATTATTTTGCACTAATCATTTGGTGTTCTTCACATCAATTTTAACTACATCCCAACTTAAATAAAACTTGTTGTTTTTAAAATTTTGAAAATAACAAAACCCGAGATTGAGCTGAAATTATTTTACAAGAATAAAATAATGCAGATCTCAACAAAACTGCCAAAAGTGAATCTAAAAATAATGCATTACTTTTCGCCGAGGAACATTTCCCAATTCTGCATTAAACGGTTGTATGCGTACAATATACATATAAAATTATGTATTTTTAGTGCATTAAACTAAAACCATGTCATCAAATTAAAGCGGCAGTTAGAGCATTTTGACCACAAATATAGGACTAAACACTATAAAATATATTCAAATCTAATATGTGGATATTCAAAACGTATACTTCTAATTATAGTTATATTCCAGAACCTGGAATCGTAAATGGTACTTTAGTACTTTTTCCCATTTTGCACTAAAAAACGAACCCTATTTCCAAAAACTAGAAAAAATTGCGCTTTTATCTAAACAAAAATAGCGATGACTAACTGTAGCTCCTTCGTTTTTCTGCTAGACAATTTTGGCCGATTAGAAACTATCACCATATTTGGATACGTTGATTTTGACATTTCTGATTGAGTTTTTGAAATTTGTCCATTATCTATCTACATTTGTATAGGAATGCTGGGTTATATGACATTTTCTCACCTTGTGAAAACTGATTTAAGTCTTGTTAGTCTAGATTTATTGCTGTGGCGGAATATCTGGAGAGTCTCAATAACATAATAATCTGCAAAAAACTATGTTAAACGTCAAAAAACTTAATTTTGAATGCTTTTTTGATGATTTTCCAAATTTAATTGACGATTTTTGTCAAAAAAACACTTGCATATTTAGCATATTTTTAGCATATTTTGCATATTTTTTGCATATATTTTGCATATTTTTGGATATATTTTGCAAATTTTTTGCATATTTTTGATATGACCCCAAATATCGAAAAATTGACCCTCAAAACGCCTAGATCCAAAATTTGAGTCCAATCGGATAAGAAATAAAAAACATGCTAAAATCCGATGTCTACTGATAACACTATGCGACAACAAAAAAAATGGCAAGCAAAATCGAGTAGATTACGAAAGTAGAGCTAAAAATATGAGACACGTGTATCGGCGTTTTTAAAGTTTACGTCGGAAAGTAACCAAAATAGGCGGGGCAAGTTCCGCCCATTTTTAATTTCTTCGAAATATTCGAATTAAGATATATTGGAATCCTTGCATTTCAGGTATATAGTGTCTTCGGCAACTTTACTCAGGAGGGTGTGGGAATATTTTTGATAAAGATATTAATCCTCATGCGGTTCATCAAAGGGGTCTTTTTTGTCCTTTTTTTGTAGCAATTGACATAAATGAATATATCTTAACTGGGTTCATTATGGTCATTCATGATACAGCTATTTACGTCAATTGGGAAATATTTTCATGTTTTTTCAGCAAAATTGATACTGATATTCTCATGCTATAAAATGTAAATAGACATTTCATTTCTTTGGTGACCCATAGTGAAATTTGATGAAGAATATTTTTGTCTCTGACATCATCTCTCTAAAATTATGTTTTGTGGGACAATTTTGAATAAACTCAGATGAAGTCCGACTTTAACCCTAAAACGTGTTTTTAATTTTTTGAGATTCCTGACGATTGGACAAGAGTTACAGATTTGGTGTATTCTGAGACCTATAGTAAAATTTTATGGCGAACAATTTTGTAGAATATTTGAATTTAATACGATCACATTTTTAAGAAGTTTTTGAAAGATTTTCAAAAAAAGGACAAAAAAGACCCCTTTGATGAACCGCATAAGGATTAATATCTTTATCAAAAATATTCCCACACCCTCCTGAGTAAAGTTGCCAAAGACACTATATACCTGAAATGCAAGGATTCCAAGATATCTTAATTGGAATATTTCGATGAAATTAAAAATGGGCGGAACTTGCCCCGCCTATTTTGGTTACTTTCCGACGTAAACTTTAAAAACGCCGATACACGTGTCTCATATTTTTAGCTCTACTTTCATAATGTACTCGATTTTTCCCATCATTTTGAAAAAAGTTGAATTTTGTTGCACAGTGTAATCAATATGTGTACATGGACTAAGAAGTTTATATCCTTGAAAGGAAAACTTTGAATAAATATACACAGATTGTAGAGCAGTTTTAGACTTCAAAAATAGAAAGGAAATATCCCCTAATTTACGCTGATAAGTAAAATTAAGAATTAAATTTGGTTCTCAGGAAAGCTGTTTAAAATGGTCGAAACCCGGGATATTTGCTTAATATGAATTTGTTTACCTTAGGTGTCAGGTTACAACCTAGTAAACGTCCGATATTAATGATTTTAACTTAAAAAATGATGTGTTTTCTGACTACTCGGTAATCCGGACAATTCGATAATCCGGACATCGCCGAAACATGTGGTGTCCGGATTATCGAGACTATACTGTATATGTATATCCCCAAAAGGAACTATGGGTCTATTTCGTTTCCTTTTGTATGTTACATACAAATGCACAACGACATAATACCCCTTACCACAGTGTGGTGTAGGGTATAATTATAAGTAGAGGTCCACGCCCCGATTTTCGGTATTTTGAAGGTTTTACCGACATTATCAAACAGAAATAGCTGAAACTAGACATTGAGTTTTAGATGGGGGTACAAAAAATTCCAGATGAGAATTTTCATATAGACCCCAGTACCGCAGAATCTTCGGTATTTTGAGGGTTTTCGCCTAAATATCGCACTGAAATGATTGAAATTTGATATTTAGTCTTTGTTGGGGGTATACAGCTTCCCCAGAAATTTGTCGGTATAGGTCCACGTTTTCATATATCCTTCATCGAACGGAACACCCCGATTTTCTGTATTTTGAAAGTTTTAGGCACAGCGTTCAGCCGAAATAACTGTAATTTGGTTTTTAGTCTTAACTAGGGTTACAAAACTTTATGATAGGTAAGACCCTGTTCTTATGGGTGAACCCGTGGAACATGTTAGCTCACTACCTTTAACGGGTGTTAAAGGCAGCTCCCCAGGTGATACCAAGGTGAAGTCAGTGCCCTCTTGAGATAAAATCCATTAAATTTTATTTGACTTTTAAGCAATGGAATTGGCAGGTGATATCGAGTGGATTTTGTAAATGTAAACGTACTATTAATGTGGGTAATTTTGTTATGTCCTTTTAAAGTCCATGACAAAACAAGAATAAACATAGTTGTAAATCTAACAATATACTATTTTGCTATTGCTTTGTTTTATAAAAACAATTTAAGTTAAAACCAAAATCATTGACCCGTTTAACTAGATTATTAAACACGCTAACAAATAATTAAAAGTAAATAAGAACTCGTGGATATGGCCTTACGTTACATGGTCCGAATTTGCTACCTCCCCTCACTACAAGAATATTTACACATTATAAGAGTAGGCCAACAAGTGGTGTATCGCTAAAATGACAATCGTGTAATGGAATTTTGATGGCCCCCACAACAATTTTAAGGACAATGATATGCGAACCTGTAACTATAGACGAGAGGGCTGCGCAAAATACCTAGAGTTTGTGTAACAATTGTTTTAATTTTTATACCCTATACCACAATGTGGAAAAGGGTATTATAAGTTTGTTTTGGTAAAAATTCATGTAACACCGCGAAATATTCGTCGGAGACCCCCAATGTGGTATACCAATCTTCATATCTCGACGAGATAAAGCGATTTTGAGATGTGTGTCCGTCCGTCCCTCCGTCCGTCTGTCCATTATAAATTGTAAACACGCTCCAGGCCGCAATTATGGACCGATCGTCACGAAATTTTGTATGGAGGTCGGGTTCAGATCAGAATAGATCCCTATTCTTATTGGTGATGATCGTGAAATATTTAGCGGGTGAAATGGACCAAAAACATAATATTTATCCAATTTTCTAGCTGCTCTGTAGGTCTTAATAATAGTCCGATCAACGCGTAATTTTAAATAAGGTAAGAGTATATCACAAAGGAGAAGCTTGCAATTTGAGATGGCGATCGGATAATATTTAGAGGGTTAAATGGACCAAAACTTTTGTGTGAAAATTGTGAAAATTTTTAATATACAGCTTATACCTTAATTCCTAAAGGGGACATTCCGAACAAGTGAGATATACTTGAAAGTGGAACGGTTGACCTTTCAATTGATGCCAATTATGTTGGTGTACATGCTATGATAACAGAGTTACAGCCTAATATATTCCATTATTTGTTTGTAGTGTAATAATAAACTCGCTGGAAGTCGCAATTATACATCAATAGTCACGAAATTTTGCACCGGGTAAGAGTATAGGTCGAAAAAGATGCCTACAATTTTGAATGATGATCTGATATTCTTTAGCGGGTGAAATGGACCATTATTTTTGTATGAAAAACATACAAATTTTATTTTAGGTCGATATTTTAATTCCTTGAGGACATATATATTTCGCAAAGTAGCCCACATATGGAAAAAATTACTGACCTTTCCTCTGATGTAAATTGCAATAAAGTGTTTGCTAGATAGCGGGCCTACTGCCTAATATATAATGGGTTCTGTGTAGAGAACCACATTTTTATCCCATGCTACATATTGTCTATCCAAAAGTTTATGTAACACCACGAAATATTCGTCCTTGACCCCTTATTTGGTATGCCAAAATTCATATCTCGTCGAAATAAAGCGATTTAGCGATGTGTGTCCGTCCATTAAAAATTGTAAACAAGCTTAAGGCCGCAATTATGGACCGATTGTAACGAATTTTTTAAGGAGGTTGGGTTCGGGGTAGAATTGAAATGATCAGTTTTTGGTGATGATCGTGAAATGTTCAGGGGATGAAATGGACCAAAAACAAAATTTTAACCAATTTTGTAGCGGCTCTGTAGGTCAAAATAATAACCCGCAAAATTTTAAACAAAGTTTGAGTTTATGATGAAGAAGAAGCGTACAAACCAATGTGAAGATAATACTTAGCGGGTTAAATAGACTGAAACTTTTGTGTGAAATTGTTAAAAATTTCAATAACGTAGCGGTTAAACAACGGAAGTAGTAGTACTACATAAGTGGGTTTCATTACATTTTAGTTTGTGTGAACTAAATTTTCCTTTCTTGCTACAAAAATGTTTTTGTCATGCTAGATAACTTTTTGGTTTTGGTCATAAGTATTATACATTACATGTCTGATATTTGATAATTAAATTTTCACAATCATTGAAAAGAAGTTCCGTGGAGAGCGATTGTCCAGGGATAGTGGTATAGGGTATCCCATGGTCGGCTCCGTCCGACTATAGACTTTTCTTACTTGTTTTATTTTGTGAATGTCTAATGAATGTTGCAGTCAAATTAAAACTTGATCAAATATTCATCATTTCTCCAAGATGCGATGATGGAATGAGTAGATCAGAACTAATACCACAATTGGCTTTGAACGTACCTCTAGACAACTGCTGGAAAAACTAGACAAAGACCTCCTCATGGGCTAACTGGGTTCGCCCTTGTTACATTTAATTTCAAACATTTCTAAATATTCACATAACTTGTGTTCTCTATAATAATTCTGTTCCGACGAATATTAGCTTTCTTTTTGTGTTTTCATGACATGCTTAAATATTGAGATTATTCGTGTGATTTCGTGCTGAATTAATAGAAGTCGTTAAAATGCAACTGTTGTAATATTTTAAAACATGATAGTGTAGTTAAATTTATTTGGCATGGCCATAAATCATACTGTCTCTATTGTACAACTCGCAAAGAAAAAATTTCATTATGAACATGAAAACATGTTGCATATTTTGTGGGTCATTCACATTGGAATTTTCAAATATGGAATGTGCTTTGTCAATTAATAATATTCATAATTCCATAGTCAATAATTGTGAAAAAAATCGAGTTTATTTCTGTGTGTTCTAATATCTTAACCATTTTTCTCTAATCATCATAGATATTTACATAAACTGTAATATACTTGTAAATATGTTTATAAGCATCCTTATAACAGCTCTTATTACAATACTTCCTTCCATGATGTATCGATTGTTTATAGTGTGTGTGAGAATATGTATGTTTTTTTATGTACTTGTCAACTTGTCATTCTGTCTGCAGAAAGGACATATAACTATTCATACAGGTGTTGTCAGGAATTTGTATATACATTAGGGTTTTGACTTTCTTACAACCTCATATCTCTGTATGATAGCGTGATGAGTTTCTTCATAAGATTACATAAAATCTTAAGTATAAGGTGATTCGGTGAAAAAACCTCTCGCACAAAATGATTTTAAAATTTGAATTCATCAGAATTATGGGAAACTTTTTGAAGCCACCGTAAGCAGATATATAATTGAAAATAAACTTTAGAACCATATGAGATAACCAAACTGACATAACATAATACCACGCCAGTACCATGTGCGGAATATTGTTATGATAACAAAAACGCGCGTTTTAGTTCGATTCGGTGAAAAAAGTTTCGGCAGCGACTGCGATTACTAAAACTCTTTTGATATTTTTTCCATAGACTATTCATGGCGTGTTTGAGACACAAATTCTTCGAAAGATCTACGGACCAATCTGCGTTGACGGTGAATATCGATCGGTGAATAAATAAATTCTCTAGTTTATAAAGAAAAACAAAAAATTGCAAAATTGTCAAAGGTGCATTAAATGCTATGAAATATCGCGATTTGATAGCAAATTGGTCCAGAATGCTTTGATATTGATTTTAAATTAGATTTAAACAATTAATAAGCTATTACGAAAAGAATAATAATAAATTTAATAATAAATTTCAATGCATTTGAAGCGGAAATGTTTTACGCGATAGAGAACAAATGACACCGTATTTCATAGTAGTTTTTCATGCTCTACACGGCTATGCGGTGGTATTTTTGCAAAATTGCAAAAAAGTTATAACCCTAATTTCCCACAGACAATATTTTGGTCTGTTCCAGTACTGTAAAAATCTACCAATTTTTACTATTTTTTTCGATAACATAAAGGAAACAAGTAAGAACGGCGTTAAGTTCGGCCGGGCCGAACTTGTTATACCCTCCACCTCAAGTTGTATTGAAGTAAAATGGAATAATTAGATTCCTTTCGTGTATGAAGAAGACTTAATACTAAATTTCAGCAATTTCGGTAAAACAATGTGAGGCACCATTCTATGGGGGCTATTTCAAAACGTCGATCTATACCGACAAATTTCTGACGAAAAGTTTTTAGGCTCAAAGAAGACTAAATACCAAATTTCCTATATTTCGGTAAAAGAATGTGGCTAAAACTAAAAAAATACCGAAAATCAAGAAGTAAGCTTCTATGGGGATATAGAAGACGTGGACATATACTGATAATACTCTTCTGGAATATTTTATAACTCTTGGAAGACGAAATAACGAATTTCAGCCATTTCGGTTGGGTATTGACGTCACAATCTTCAGTATTACGAAAATCCGGAGGTACCGTTCTATGGGGGCTATATCGAAACGTGGACCGATTCCGACGAATTTAAGTCAGAAATGGGGCAATATAAAGCGTGGACCTGTACAGACATATTTCTGGCGAATAGTTTTATATCACATTGAAGACTAAATACCAAATTATGCCATTTTGGTGGAATATTGAAGACACAACCTTCAAAATACGAAAAATCAGGAGGTACATTTCCATGGGGGCTATATGAAGGCGTGGACCTATACCGACAAATTTAAAGGGGAAGTTTGAGTACCCCCAACGAAGTCTAAATACCGCCATTTCGGTGGAATATTGAGGCCACAACGTTCAAAATACCGAAAATTGGGAGGTACCGTTCTATGGGGGCTATATCAAGGCATGGACCGATACCGACAAAGTTCTGGGGGAAAGTTTTATACCACCAACGTAGACTAAGTACCAAATTTCAGCCATTTCGTTGTGATAATGAAGCTAAAACCTTCAAAATACCGAAAATCGGGAGGTACCGTTCTATGGGGGCTATATGAAGGTGTGGACCGATACCGACAAAAGTTTTATACCCCTAAAGAAGACTACGTACCAAATTTCAGCCATTTTGGTAGGATAATGAAGCTAAAACCTTCAAAATACCGAAAATCGGGAGGTACCGTTATATGGGGGCTATATGAAGGTGTGGACTGATACCGACAAAATTCTGGGGGAAAGTTTTGTACCCCTAAAGAAGACTACGTACCATGGGGGCTATATGAAGGTGTGGACCGATACCGACAAAAGTTTTATACCCCTAAAGAAGACTACGTACCAAATTTCAGCCATTTTGGTAGGATAATGAAGCTAAAACCTTCAAAATACCGAAAATCGAGAGGTACCGTTATATGGGGGCTATATGAAGGTGTGGACCGATACCGACAAAAATATGGGGGAAAGTTTTGTACCCCTAAAGAAGACTACGTACCAAATTTCAGCCATTTTGGTAGGATAATGAAGCTAAAACCTTAAAAATACTGAAAATCGGGAGGTACCGTTCTTTGGGGGCTATATGAAGGTGTGGACCGATACCGACAAAATTCTGGGGGAAAGTTTTATACCCGTAAAGAAGCCATTTTGGTAGGATAATGAAGCTAAAACCTTAAAAATACCGAAAATCGGGAGGTACTTCTGTACCAAATTTTGACTCTCTATCTTTAAAATTGCCAGCTGTATCTTGATTTCAACAGAGAGACAGACGGACAGACGGACATGGTCAAATCGACATAGAATTTTATGCTGATCAATAATATATATATACTTTATAGGGTCTCCGACGAATATTTCGATGTGTTACAAACGGAATGACAAATTTAATTATACCCTCCATACGGTGGAGGGTATAATAAACCGTTTCTCATATATTTTGTGGGCTTATCAAGGACATACAAATCTAGTCCCATATAGAACCATTTTGTAACAAGATTTAGATTTTACTGAAATGGTGGACAGAAAAAGTCAAAATTTCATTTTTTGGTTTAAAAAACTGATGTTTTTGATCATAAAGTGTGCAAAAAAAAAATAAAAATAAACTCGATCGACGAGTTTCTAGATTTTGATGTCTTGCTAGATTTTTATCATCCTATAATAAAGATTTTAACTAATCTTATGTAAAAACTCTTCAAAATATGGCACAGGAATATCAGGTTGTAAAAAATCATAATCATAATAACCATCCGTATTTCATACATTGGTAATAACTTATACGAAATGTACCGAAATACATAAACATACGATTTTTGTTTGAGAAAGAAACGGGTAAAACTTATAAAGGACAATGAAAACGTGCCAATATCGATTTTTTGGAACCTACATAAAATTTTCCGAGGAACATTTTTGTAGAATTTTTTCATGTAGATAATACCGTCTTGTTTTTCATTTTCAGTTCAAGAAGAAAACGGACATGGTCAAAATTTTCTAGAAAAAGATTCCTCATGATATTTAACTGAAAACATGTCATTTCATAATTATGAAACAATATCGTCAAACAAAGCTATAATGCATTTTTTTCAAAAAAATCGTTACGCCATGACTTAGAAATATCAGCTATGGCATCCTTTGGGTTACTTAATATACTCAATATTGGCTTTCATTCCCAAAGGGAATTTTTCACCCCCGAATGATCCGCAATTTGAGTTTTCGAGTTCTCTATGGATGGGGAATTGTTTCTTTCTTTGGGCTATGTTTTTTACGTTTTACTTCTTTGCTCTAACAATAATAAAATAATCCAACTTATGATACATAGTTTTCATAGAATTTATAATAAGGTACATTAACACATGAACAACATTGTTTCACATACTAACTTCCTTAATGAAACTTGAATTATTCACAACTTACACTTCATCAATGATATCCAATGACAAAACGGGCGTCTTAACTAACCCCTCCTCCTTCTCACCGGCAGCATATCCAATTAGTGTTGGGCTATTAACAATCGCAATTGATTTCTCCGCATTAATTATACGTTCAATATTCTCTATTGATTTTTTACGTTTACTATGCTTTCGACCACAACAACAACAGCAAGAAGAAGAACAGAACGATGACATATAACAATTATTCCGAAAGAATCCTTTGATATTCGTCACAAAAGCCGGTGGTGCGTTGATAACATTTTCCCAGAGATAATTTTTCATTGTGGTAAATGACTGGCGTATAGTTCGTAATAGGCTATCGACGATGGTATGCATTGACATTTCCACTTATGGAATTTGTAATTTATTAACAAAGAAAATCTCACTTTCGTAATAATTTTTGTGGTATAATTTCTATATACCACGAATAGTTATTAAGGTGCATTTTTTATTAACACTTTAAGGATTCCATTGTTTAGTTTATGTCGCATTTTTGTAAAACTTTTGAAGTTGTTTTCCAAACTTTTTGTTTTGTTATGCTGTGCTGTTATTTCTGACGGCCAGTGTCCTCAATAGAGGACAAAGACATTGGCTTTGTGTACATTTTAAAATATTTATGCTAGAACTTCTGTGAGTTAGTTCGAGAAATTTTAAGCGGTTTCTTGTTTTACTCGTCGATAAAAACGAACAAAATGTAATAGAATTGAACTCCGCGTGGTATTCATTGTTTTCTTTTATATCCTCGGTGGGACTTCATTCAACCACGTTGGTTAACTTTCGTTTAACAACTAAACTTTGAGTGGCTTTTGCCTGGACATTCATGGCTTTGTTACAATTCGATTTAATGGACATCACTCATACTTAGTTGAGGAGGGCTTTGACCACTATGCTACACTATGGATATGTGTGTTGGTATATGAGTCATTCCACTTTAAGGTAAGATAAGGGTAAAAAGTTGTCGTATAGGATATAAGAATTGAAGTAAATTAAGTGAGAAGAATAAAATACTATCAATATTTTAAGGGATACTGATTAAATAAATGTTAACAAGAGAAAGAGCGTTGGAGAGGTATAAATAGTTTTCAGTCTGTTACGAAATTACTAATGCCCATAATTTCAAGGGGGGACGTTTTTGACCATTGGAGATAACAACTCCTAATTTTAGCTAATTTGGTAATATAATAACTTGAAAATACCACCTGACCAAAATTTTGAAAGTTCATGTTAGAGAAAATGACACATTATTGAGCAAAGACGAAAACCTTATTTTAGACTTATTCTACTGATGAAATAATTTTCATTACTATTTTTTAATTCAAATGGCGTAAGACTTCTTGACCAATATTATCTTATTTTTAGAACTTTTTTGACAATAGCTCTGTTCCAGAACTAAAAAGTTTTTACAATTTTTACCACTTTTACACATTTTGCGTTCCCGTACACAAAATTTATATGAAAATCGTTTACGACTTTTTACAACTTTTACCACTTTATAAAGTACGGGAACAGGCCAAATATGTTACAGTTAATATATGGTCAAAACAATGAATATATTTATAATCACATATATTTTTGGGCGTATCATTTATCAAATAATTCACAACTACAGTGAATGTTATGAAATTCAGTGATATCACTTCGGTAAGACCAAATGAAAGCGAATACAATGGAAAACCTTAGAAATATCATAACATTTAATTTTCAAATATCTTAACATTATAAATTTCAAAAATATGCACAAATCCGATGTCTACTTATCACAAAGAATTTCTGAAGGCCGAGAACTAATGCTGAGCAACAGTTAGTTTGTCCATCAAGAAATTCTAGCACCTAATAAGTAAAAATATGAAATAAATAAATCAATAAATAAAAAAACTCTCTGGAAACGCTTTGCTTTTTTGCAACAAGTGTTTTCGGGGCTCCTATTACTACCGTACTTAGTTTTTGCTCGAAAATGGGCCATGCTGGGGTACCTCCCTAACAAACCTTCAAAATAGTTGTTTAAGTGCAGTTTAAGGTCTATTTGAGGATCTTTAGAAATTTTTACTGAAGGTATTTCTTGTGTTTAGAGCGGTATTATGTTTTTCGTGACAAGTCCGTATTTCCTGACAGGTGAAAATTATACTGTGGCGAACTGAAATGACTGGTGGGCGCAATATCTTTTGAAAGGAATGACTCCGAAAATCAGATCTACTTCCAAAATGAACTATCTCGGTCCGATCCATTTCTCCATACCTCCTCCGCAACACTTGTGATCAATGATACAAATCCATATTTTGTTTGCAAGTTCATACGTCCGAAAATGGCTACAAATTTCTGAAAATCTCCTAATGCATAGTTTTTGGGTTTAAGGATTTTGGCTGTGTAGCCACTATGCGATCTGTATATAGATGAAAGTTTCAATTCACACAGGCCTGTCCGCAAAGTCGAATGGTACTTGTTGAGGTTTTGACGAAGAAGAACCTGTTTCCGATCATTTTTTATACCCTCAGCCTTTAGGCTAAAGAGGGTATTTACACTTTGATACGACCAAAAATGTGCCTCATAGAAATAATGGTTTTAGACCCCAAGTATGTTTGTACGATATCCGTTTCAGACAATTTTGAGTAGATCTAGCAATGTCCGTCCGTCTGTCGGTCTGTCTGTCTGGCTGGCTGGTCCGCACGATAACTCTCGAACGGATCAATCGATTCGGTTAAAATTTTGGGTATCGAAATATTTTGTCCAGATTCGATTTAAGTTCGAAGATGGGCCATATAGGTCCCCTCCTTCAGGTACCTCTCCCACAAATGTTCAAAAATTGTTGCAAAACTTGTGCCCATACTTTGCACATCGTGTAATTTCTACCAAACTTACATGAGGTTCCAATATGGACTCAATCGGTCCACTCCTTCGGGTACCTCCCACACAAAATTTCGGAAAAGTTCAGTTTAGGACCTGGTCTCGAATCGCTTTGACTTTTGTTTACGCAAGTTGTATTCGCTGTCCTCTATATGACGCTGTAAGTTTCATTAGGGGCAAGTCCATACTTCCTGAGAAAATAGCCTGAAAGTTACAAAAAATCCTCTGACACCATGTGTAATGGTTGGAGCGCAATATAACTCTCGAACGGATCTGCCGATTCGGTCCAAAATTTGGCTTTCGTAATATTTTGTCCAAACTTAGTTCAATTATAAAGATGGATTATATCGGTCCACTCCTTCCGGTACCTCCCCCACAAAAGTTCAAAAATGTTCGGAAAATTTGTGCGTACGATAACTCTTGAAGAAAGTAACCGATTTGGTCCATACTTTGCACATTATGAAATTTCTACCAGACTTAGATGAGGTTCCAATATGGACTCAATCGTTAAGCTCCTTCGAGTGCCTCCTACAAAAAATTTGGGAAAAGTTCAGTTTAGGACCTGCTCTCGAATCGCCTTGGTTTTTGTTGTAACATCTTGTATTCACTGTCCCCTATACGAAGGTACAAGTTTCCTCAGGGGCAAGTCCATACTTCCTGAAAAAATAGCCTGAAAGTTGAAAAACAAACCCATGAGCGCAAGATAATTCTCGAACGGAAATGCCGATTCCGGCCAAAATTTGGCCTTCGTAATATTGTTTCCAAACTTAGTTTATGTTCGCAGATAAGCCATATCGGTCCACTCCTTCAGGTACCTACCCCACAAAAGTTCAAAAATATTCGGAAAAATTGTGCGCACGATTACTCTTGATGGGAGTGACCGATTTGGTCCATACATTACACATTCTCATAATATCTACCAGATATAGATCAGGTTCGAATATGGACTATATTTGTCCACTCCATCCCGTACATCCCACACAAAATTTTGGATAAGTTCACTTTAAGACCTGCTATTGAATCACTTTGATTTTTGTTGAAGCAACTTACACTTGCTGCCTCAATTACGATGGTAAAAGTTGTTTCAGGGGCAAGTCCATACTTCTTGAGAAAACAGCTCGAAGGGTGTAAAAACCGCCTATGGCACACCCATGGTCGGTCCATTCCTTTAAGTACCTTTTCCGCAACATTTTTGAACTTTAATCCTAATCAACATTTTTGTCGGTTCATACGACCAAAACTTTGAAACCCCCTAAATACATAAGTTTTTTGTGAAAAAAAGTGTTTCAATTTGCACAGGCTGAGGGTATATCTCTGTCGGCAAAGCCGACTGATACTTTTTTACTTGTTAGATTTCGTTTGTCGTCACAAGGCCCTTTACCGAAGGAGGAAAAATTAACATTTCTAGAAATGTGCATCCATTGAAAGTACTTCCCAAAATAAAATTGCTGTGGGTTTCTATGGCGTTTTCTTCTTGTTTTATTCAAAGAGTAATCGACAGAAAAATCTCTGAAGATGAAATTCATTGTAATTTTGAAATATTGGAAATAATACGTAATAAATAATGAATATATATATAGTAGAAAAATGTTTGTACGTTTGTTTGTTTGAAATTTATGGACTCAAAAATTGCTAAACCTATCTTCATGAAATTTTCAGAGTATATCACTACATGGCCTGAAGGTAACATAGGCTATAAAAATTTCTGAAATTCCGCGTTGATATGGAGATATAGCATCAGAATCGGAGGTACCTCCAAAAATTTAGCTTTTTTATGCAAATATCTATAGAATGGTAACAGATAATGCCTCCAAATTTTAAATGTGTGCAGGAATTTGGTCTAGAAATAAATTTGCCAAATCATATTGAAATCGGTTCAGATTTGGATATAGCACCTATATACATATATTTTCGGCCGATTTCATGTATTTTATGCATTAAACACGCTATGTACATATGTCATATTTCAATGAAATTTGGAATGTGTGACGGAATTGGGTCTAGAAATAAATTTTTCAAATTATATTGAAATCGGTTCAGATTTGGATATACCTCCCATATATATTTTCGTCCGATTTAATGTATTTTATGCACCAAACACACTTTATATACCCGATTTTAATGAAAGTTGCAATGAGTGACGAACATCGGCCTACAAATAAATTTGTCAAAATATATTTTACCTTATTCGGGATAGCGAAGTGCACCGGGTTCAGCTAGTAAAATATAAACATTGACCTCAAGCTCAATAGAAAGGTCGAACAAAACATAAAAATTCGACAGAAAAATTATAAGCCAAAGTATCGTACCTAATATGTTACAAACGTTCAATAAATACAAATAAACGTATTGTTCTGAACTCAGTAACACTTACAGTCAGCCTAAAATTCCGATTAAACGCTTAAACAACACCTTAAAAATTAACAAGAACAATGCATAAAATTGCTCAAAAACCTTAACTTGTTCATTATTTTGGTATTTTCAAATATGTTGGACAATAAGTATACCAATGTAGTTAAATAATTCTCTGTAATGCTTCCAACTACTTTACATATTTCTTGAACAATTTAAAACAGTTTAAAATTTTACTCAAAAATTAAAAAAAAATTGTAACATAAGCTAATAGCATATGGGAACTAAAATCATTTCGGGCCCGGCCCCCCCCCCTGGCTACGTCGGTGGTTGAGACTAGTATGAGGCCGTCCGAGGAGCAGCCCTCTGCCGCGAAAAAGTTGACACTGTCAATGTCGGTTCATTCGCCTGTATGGTATGCTTCGGTGACGAGGAGGGTTAGTGACCGAAATCTTTCTTCTTCAAAATCTTGTACGTCTTCGAAAGCGAACTAGGATAACGCGAAGTTCAGCTCTTTGCAGAACTCATGATCGTCTAACCCGAAGCATGTTGACAATACTGCTCGACGAATTGTCCGGGATGACCACCGTCTAGCATCAAAAAGGCTGATCCTAATGAGCACATCAGTGATTGTCATTGGTTTCTGATGGAAGGTTATTAAAGAACCTTCTCATCTCTCGGACGCGGTGGATCAGAGAAATGTACAGCTTCGCCAGGCTGATCTTTACAAGGAAGTCAAGGTGATTAGCTGAGAGAATAAGGAAACAGCAGATTTTCTTATTCAGGCAGTTAAGAACATTGGCCCGCTTTGGGTTGGCAACAAACTGGCAGCTGCACCTGTCAATGAGATACCATGTGGGATGGTGACTTCAGTATGGAGCTGAGACAAATATGGAAGTTGGTCGAGAAATAGAACATATGTATGTCCTCAGATATGAAAGTGGAGGATTCATAACGAATTCCAGAAGAACGACGAACTTGTCATCAAGTTTGCCACCAGTCTGGAGAGGAGTGCTAAGAAGTGGGAGGGGGTTTGCATCAAAAGCTTAGCTTTGTGCAGATAAATCGGCATCATTTCAAAGCTGTTGCTGAACTTCTCAAAACCCTCTTGACCTTAGACTTGACATCGCTCTAGTCCTGGAACCCTATTTGTATAAAAATAATGTGAGCGGACTAAGCGGCAAAATCTATAACATATTTTACGCCACGAATGAGAACAAGGTGAGAGCATGTATAGTTGCTAAAAAAACTTTAATTTATCACTAATTTGATACTGTTTTTGATCTACATGCCTTATGAGGACCCCGACCCACCAGGAAATGTCACACAGGACCTGCTGGACAAACTGGGGAACATAGGTTGTCTTTGGATGTGATGTAATTGCTCACGACTTCCACTGGAGAAGTAGTGATACCAATGCAAGAGTTGGGAAGTGATCGATATAACCCTCAGCAACATTTACGAATCTGATATAGAGAATTGATATAGAGTGTTTGAAAAGCTACCGTCTCAAATCACAGAATCATACTTTTCCAAATCTATATAATTGGAGTAATACAGAGACACCTGACGACTTCAATGTTGTGCGAAATCAAAAGCTCTGTATTCCCTAACCAATACTTTCCTCGGGAATTAATAAAGCGGCTAGGTTTCGCAAGATACTATATAAGGACACCAAATCCATAGGTAGTATCAAGCGTGGCGATGGTTCCTGGACTAAATACTCTCGACCTGTTATCAGGGATTCGCTTTCCCGGTTGTGCGGATGTTGATAGTGTCTTGCCTACAAGAAGTCACAATCAAACTCCAACTGTGGGGGATGAACAACTGATAAACAGATTGACTAGCCCCTCAAAATTTCAATGGGCGATTAACAGCTTTCAAATTCACCGGGTCCGGATGGTTTAATACCGACAATGCATCAGAGTGCGGCAGAATCAGTACTTAATATTTAACGGGGATATTTAAGGCATGTCTGCGTTTCTTGCACATACCTGGTCTATGGAAGGATTTAAAGGTGTTCTGTATTTTAAAAGCGAAGAAGTCGAATCACACATTACCCAAAGACTATTAGACAATTACATCCCAAGCAGATCAATAGATCTCGGCACGCCTACATCAAAGACAAATCAGTAGAAACCGCCCTACATGAGGTGGTTGGACACGTTGAGAAGTATATGGAGACTTCAAGCTTCACTGTGGCGACTTTATCCATATAGAGGGGACCTTCAATAGTTTGAAGCTTGAATCCATCCATACTGTTCTCAGCAACACAGCAATTCCCTCTATCCTAGTGGAATTCCCTCTATGATGTGCCAGTTCCACATTTTTGCTAACCCTATCTGACCTTTTATAAAGTGCAACTGTTAAGTGTACCCATGGCAATGATCTTGGAGTTAACATAGAGAATACGGAGATTGTACTATTCACAATGAAAGGCAAAATTCCCGATTTCCAGCCTCCAGTTTTGGGCGGAGTTGCATTGGTACTTTCTTCGAGTGTAAAATGCCTCGGTACAATCCTGGAACACATTTGCATAGAAAAATAATAAGGAGGAGCGGACAAAGAAGAGACGTATTGCACCCTACTCCTGCAAGAACGCTGTTGGGAAAAGTTGGGGACTAACACTACAAGTCATACATTGGATGTATGTAACCGTTGCGCTGTCCCTCTTTATCTACCGTAGACATGGTTGATGGCAAGCACTTGGGAACAAAGCGATACTGTCCAAACTAACAAGTGTGAGAAACACTGCTTCAATACTGATTACCGACTTAATTAAAAGCACTTCTTAGATCGCCTTAAACGTAATCCTGGATCTCCAACCTCTGGATATCTTAATCCAGTTTAATTCAACGAGGACGGCTATAGTTAGCTTGAATGGCGACAGGCGTTGCCCACCTCCTTCAGGTTTGCCTTTTAATCCGTAATATTTTCTAGTAGGGCCCCAAGGCTTGAAGGCAATTCCCCTATGGAATATCTGGCAAGATGGAGGAAGGAACTGACGCCGGCCTTTACTGCGAGAATCCATGAATTAAGCGTGGATACAGCCGCTTCCATTGTCCTCTTTTGCTTGGTTGGGTAAACGGTATTGACACCAGCAGGTTTGCCGACGGAGAAACCAATAACCCACAATAAGCCCGTACCGTTTACTCCAGCTATCATTACGATGTGAGTCGATTTAGCAATGTCCGTCCTTCCTTCTGTCTGTCTGACTGGCTGGAGCTCATGATAACTCTCAAACCTGATTAACCGATTTGGTCAAAAATTTGGCTTTCCTATGTCAACTCCGTCGGGTACCTCCAACACAAAATTTCGGAAAAGTGCAGTTAACGACCTCTTCTCGCATCGTTTTGATTTTTCTTACAAGAGTTTGCGCTCAAGACCCCTATTACGATGGTACAAGTTTTTTGAGTGGCAAGTCCATACTTCTTGAGAAATTGATCCGAATACCGTAAAAAACCCTACGTCCGGCATGTGTAGTGGCTGGTGCGCACGACGACTAATCCCGAACCGAATTCTGCGTTGGTCCACACTTTGTATATCCTAATATTTCTTATTGGTCCACTCCTTCCGGTACCTCCCCCACAAAAGTTCGAAAATATTCGCTAAAATGGTATGCGCGATATCTCATAAACAGAGCAACTGATTTGGTCTAATCTTTTAAATATTTTGTCCAAACTTAGTTTATGTTCAAAAGTGGGCCTTATCGGTCCATGGGGTTCCACCCAGACAAATGTTTGGTCCAAAATTTGGTTTTAATATGTTAACTCCGTCGGGTACCTCCAACACAAAATTTCGGAAAAGTGCAGCTAATGACCTCCTCTCGCATCGTTTTGATTTTTCTTACAACAGGTTGCGCTCAAGACCCCTTTTTTCAATGGCAAGTCCATACTTCTTGAGAAATTGATCCGAAAGCTGTAAAAAACCCTACGTGCTCACGACTAATCCCGAACCGAATTCTGCGTTGGTCCACACTTTTCATATCCTAATATTTCTTATAGGTCCACTCCTTCCGGTACCTCCCCCACAAAAGTTCGAAAATATTCGCTAAAATGGTATGCGCGATATCTCATAAACAGAGCAACTGATTTGGTCTAATATTTTGAATATTTTGTTTAAACTTAGTTTATGTTCAAAAGTGGGCCTTATCGGTCCATGGGGTTCCACCCAGACAAATGTTCAATATTTTTGTTTTTCAGAAAATCTACACATTTTTCGGATTTTTCTAGAATTTCTTTCAGAATTCGGACAGATTTTCTTCATAAAATCTAAATTTTCCACCGAATTTTTTAGAACTTTTTTTCCGAATTCGGTCCGATTTCTGTCAGAAAATCTAAGAAATTACTTCCTAATTCAGACCGAATTCGTCGCGAAACTTTTTAGAATTTCCTTAGGAAATTCTTTGTGAATTCGGTGACCATGTCCACACAACTTTCGTACCGAATTCGGCATCAGAGCCGGAAATTTCTTCAGAGATTTTCTCCGAATTCGGAAAAAATTGTAGCTGGGATATTCACATTTAAAATAAAATATTCTGGAAGACCTCGAACTGTTTTGGTAAACGCAATTAATCAAAAAATGTTTTTTTTTTAATATTCATAATACATATGTAAAAATCAATTACATTCTGAAATGGCTCATATACCTATCGCCATGGTACTGCGGCCTCCCAAACCCAACTCCTCCACTAACACTTCATTTGCATACTATGAGTCCTTTTCCGATTAAACAGACCGGTATAGAAAACACACACAAAAACAGGACACACATTTAGGGGTGGTCACTGGCTTTTTCAACCACTTGTGTATGGTTTGGCATGTGATTGGCGGCGGGCGCGATTGGTAAGTAAGTGACTAAAAGGAAAATGTGTATGAGAATGTATGTTCCACTTTTATAATGTCTTGAGAATGGGAAGGCAGCGTTGTCGGAACAAAGAAAAACACAATGACTTTGTTTTTGTTTTCAGAGAAATACCATTTCAGATTTACTTTCTGTTTTGTATAACAGTTGATGGACATATAGACTGTATAACAGTATAGAGGATCAGTGTAGTGATTTGGGCGAATTTAAGAGGAAATATATACAAAAAAAATTATTTTTTAAGAATGATTCAGATAGAGGTTTTGATACTAAAATATTAAATATTTCTAAGAATTTTTGTCAAAAAAGCCAAATCTATAACACGGTTGGTCCTCTCTGCTAAAGTATTAGGGGGTTTCTCCTCCGTAGGGGAAATACATTTTTCTAGATAATGAAAGCTTTGCATTGGAAAAAAAATTGTAATTTCAGTTCAAGGACTTCGATCATATGCGATATTCATTTCCAGCTACAGTTAAAATACGCATTATAAGGGGTAAGTGGTTCTGTAATGAGTATTATTGTAGGTATATACATATTTATCTACGTATGAATACATTTGTACATATATTTTCTTTAGCTTGTAAGAAATTATTTTTCTTCTGTCTGTGACTGTGTGATTTTCGTCTATAAACTGTGGATATCATATGGTAAGTTCGCGGGGTTATATTGTTGTTTCTACTTGTTTTTCTTTACACTTTTTCATTTCCGTCCACTTCATTCCCTTCACTGTTGTATTGTTTATCTTTAACAAATATTTTAACAACATACTCAGATTTAACGAATAGTCAAATATTTTCTTTTGATACGATTTTACGCAGTTGCTGTCAACTCTAAATGGAAATTAAGTTGACAGGAGGCAAGAAGGAAAAGAAAAGTTTTAGTTGAAAGGATTTCCTATGTATGTAGATATTTTGTGTGCCTCATATGCAAAATATGAGTTAATTCTTGAAAGTAATTTAAGGTAAACACATTTATTAACTTATTAGAGCAAGCCAATTAAATAGCGTTTTTCTCAGTTGAAGTAAATTGTCTCAATATGGAGAATTGAGTTTTAGCAGAGAAAATTATTGTTATTTCCGATTGAAGCCAAGTTAATTAAGGACACGATGTAGAAATGGAAGGTTTATAAAGATATCAGTTAATGTTACATTTAGGCATAAGAGTATGATACATATTAAAGTTCAAATGAACAGAGCCATCATCTCATTCTTTGTCAAAATTTTTTTAGACCAACATTCGGTCATCAAAATGTTTTTCCAATTTTGTGGTTGGTGCGTCAAATACATGAAATCGGGCGAAAATATTTATGGGATCTATATCTAATTCGAACCGTTTTCAAAATAATTTTGCGAAGTTATTTCTAGTCTAAATTCGCTCTTTTTTCAAATTTGACGACCCAAATACCTCAAATTGGACGAGAATATTGTTACGGAATTAAGATTGTACATAGCTCCGTGTAAACGTTGTTTTATTCACCGATAGGATTTGTACCAAAAAACAAAAAAAAAAAAAACGTAAGGGTACAATGCTTTTTCACTTGACTTCAGTTATTCACACAAGACTTCCCTTCACACTTTAATTAATTCATGATTTACTTCTTTACTGCTCACGATTTTAGCTCGCGGTATAATTTTCTATTCACTCGTCCACCTGCTACAGTATTTATACTCGCTCGCTTATGTAATTTCAGTCATTTCGTTAATATCCCACATTAACGTCACATCCTTCACAATTATGAAAATCGGGGGGTACCGTTCTATCGGGCTATATCGAAACGTGGACCTATACCGACGAAATTCAGTCGGAAAAGATTTTACTTCCAACGTGCAGTAAATACCAAATCTCAGCCATTTCTGTTTGTTGTTGTGGGGCTATATGAAGGCGTGTACCCATACCGAAAAATTTCATATGGAATGTTTTATAACTCAAATGAGGACTAAATACCAAATTTCAGCAATATCGGAGAAATATTGAGGCCACAACCTTCAAAATACCGGAAATCGGGAGGTACCGTTCTTTGGGGCTAGGCGTAGGCGTGGACCCATACAAACAAAATTCTGGGGGAAAATTGTATATTCCCAACGAAGGCTAAGTACCAAATCTCAGCCATATCGGTGTGATAATCAAGTTAAAACCTTCAAAATATCGAAAATCGGGTGGTACCGTTCTATAGGGCTGTATTAAGGCGTGGGCCTGTACCAACAAATTTCAGTGGGAAAGTTTTATTACCCGAACGAAGACTTACTTACTTACTTACTTAGTTGGCCCATTACAGAACATTTGTTCCATGGACCGAACTAAGAAAAGATCTCTATTCATCTCTGTTTTTCGCTTGAATTTCGCTTTTTGGAATACCGCGCCTTTTCATTTCTTCATGCACTTGTATGCTCCATCGAAGCTTAGGCCTGCCGATTCTGCGTGCACCGCCATGTGTTCATACGCCTTTTTAGCGGGTTCATCATCGCACATTCTTATGATATGGCCTAGCCAACGCAATCGTTGCATCTCGATACGTTTAACTATATTCATGTCTTTGTATAGCTTATATAGCTCGTGGTTCATACGACGTCGATATTCACCGTCAACGCAAATCGGCCCGTAGATCTTTCGAAGAATTTTCCTCTCAAACACACCAAGCACTGCCTTATCTGCTTGCGCAAGTACCCATGCTTCGGGGCCACACATTAGCACGGGTAGTATCAGCGTTTTGTATAGTGTTATTTTTGTTTGGCGAGATGTGGCTTTGATTTTAAAGTCCTTACTTAAGCCAAAGTAGCATCTGTTGGCCAATACAATTCTTCTTTTTATTTCACAACTGATGTCGTTTGTTGTGTTTATGGCGGTGCCGAGCTATACGAAGTCTTTTACTACCTCAAAATTATAGGAACCAACTTCAACAGTTGGTCCGATCTCAATGGACGCATTGCGCGTCGACACCATCAGCTTGGTCTTCTCGCCGTTTACCGCCAGACACACGTTAGCAGATTCTCCTTCGACTTTCATAAAGGTATCGGTTACTTCTTTTAATGATCTGACCTTTAAAATGTGATCATATCAAATCCAAATATTCTACAAAACTGTTCGCCATAAAATTTTAAGTTAGGTTTCAATATATACCGAATCTGTATATCTAATCGCCAGGAATCTCTAAAAGTGAAAAACACGTTTTAGGGTTAAAGTCGGACTTCATCTGAGTTTATTCAAAATTGTCCCACAAAACATAATTTTAGAGAGATGACGTCAAAGGCAAAAATATTCTTCATCAAATTTCACTATAGGTCACCAAAGAAATAAAATGTCTATTTGTATTATATATCATGAAAATATCTGTATCAATTTTGCTGAAAAAACAAATTAAAATATTCCCCAATTTTTTATATGACATTTTTTCCTTCTTTTTTTTCGAGTTAATACGTGAAAGTAATATGAAACTTGGTTCTAGGTGAAAAGAAGAAAAATTCTACACAAAATTTACATTATGAGCTTCAGAATAAACCATATATCTAGGTATACTACTTTCTTAAGAAAACTGGATTACAAATTCATATATTTTAGAATGAAATTATTTGTTTTAATTTTGGACTGTTAATTTTACATAATTCAATACTTGATCAAAATCAAACAAAATCCTTCACTTTTTAGGGATATGGTAAAAAGAAGAAATGTTCCATTTCAAATTTCACTATGAGGCTCTAAATAAAAGAAATCTGTAACCATAACATATAAAATTCTTAGCAGCCCTTGCGTTTGATGTAGGGTTTATCGCCATATTTTACAAATTTTATCCTGATTGTCGTTTTGATTGGACACTATAAATATTTTATTGATGGCTTTTCGTTATGAATTCATACGGAAGATGCTGTGCGCTCCAGCTTTTAAAATATTTGTGATAATATATATTTGAAAAATATAGAAAACCCAGATCGGAAATTGCAAAATTGCGTATTCATGATACAGCTATTTATGTAAATTTCTAGGGTTAATTCCGTAAATGTCAGCAAAGCGGGAGGTTCTCCCATCATTGTATTATTTTGGACCACGCCAAATCGTGTATGTTAGAGACCTATATTTTCACTGGACCATAGCCGTAGACCTCCCATGTATTTTCCCATACAATATAACACCTAATGGCTTATCCTATCTACGTAATTTAATTTAAATTACTAAAAATACGCAATTTTGCAACTTCCGATCTTGAAACGAAAAACCATCAATAAAATATTTATAGTGTCCAATCAAAACGACAATTTTGATAAAATTTGTAAAATGTGGCCCTAAGCCCTATATCAAAAACAAGGGCTGCTAAGAATGTTATATGTTATGGTAACAGATTTCTTTTATTCAGAGACTCATAGTAAAATTTGATTTGGAACATATCTTCTTTTTACCATATCCCCAAAAAGTGAAGGATTTTGTTAGATTTTGATCCAGTATGGAAATAATTTCATTCTAAAATATATAAATTTGTAATCTAATTTTCTTAAGAAAGTAGTATATCTAGATATATGGTTTATTCTGAAATTCATAATGAAATAATGAAAACCAAGTTTCTTATTACTTTCATGTATCAACTCGAAAAAAGAATGAAAAAAATGACATAAAAAAATGGGAAATATTTTCACGTTTTTTTCAGCAAAATTGATACTGATATTTTCATGATGTATAATATAAATAGACATTTTATTTCTTTGGTGACCCATTGTGTCTTTGACGCCATCTCTCTAAAATTATGTGTTGTGGGACAATTTTGAATAAACTCAGATGAAGTCCGACTTTAACCCTAAAAAGTGTTTTTCATTTTTAGAGATTCCGGGCGATTAGATAAGATTTACAGTTTTTGGTGTATTCTGAGACCTATAGTAACATTTTATGGCGAACAATTTTGTGGAATATTTGGATTTGATATGATCACATTTTAAAGGAGTTTTTGAAAGATTTTCGAAAAAAGGACTAAAATAACCCTTTCGATGAACCGGAAAGACAGTTATGCCGTAGGTCAAACTTCTGAGTTATAGCGAAATGAATTCTTTCTTGACAAACTATATATACCTACATGACAAAAAACCTAACGAAATTGGATCGCGCCATAACTCAGAAGTTGGCATACGGCATAACTGTCCTTCCGGGTTCGTAATACTATCTTCATCGACTTTCATCGCCAAAAATAATTGTTCGCCCCCAGCCTTTGATCTCCATATTTGCGCGTACTGATATTTTTCCTCAAAAACGGTTTAAGAAAACGGTTTTTTTGTTCTAGAACTGCAACTAACAAAGTTTTCAGAAGCGAATTAATTTAATTTGATTGAAAACTCTATAAGCTTTTTAACGGTATACATATAAGTTTAATCGGTTACTTAAAACCGGTTCAAAAATTGGTTTTAATGTCGGAATATCCGGATCAAAAATTGAGATAACCGGATCTATCCTCCAAGAAAATTTGTTATTAACGTGCTCATCATTACAAGAGCTATTTGTGGTAAATATTTTAGAAGCACCCCAGATGTCTACATAAGCAATAACCAATTGTTATGTCTACATACCAATAAATAACCAAAGACGAATATACAGAAAACCAAAACATAGTTTATTTCTGAACCAAAGCCGATTAAATGTCAAAAAGGACAATGAAAACGGGACAAAATCGGTTAGTTGTCAAAGAGAACCGTACCTAAAATCTTCTGAGCAACATTTTTGTAGAATATTTGGATGCTGAAAAATCTCATCTTGTGGTACTTTCACTACGGTTCAAGAAATAAAAGACGAAAAGGACATGAAAGGCATTGAGTTAGAAGAATGAAATGTTCTACGAAAAGATTCGCCAATCGATTTGACTGAAGACATGGCACCTCAAAATGAAGCTACAACAACACCAAACAGAGATATGGAGCTATTTTACCAAGTATTATAGGGAAAAAATCAAAAACTTCATCGCGCGATATCTCAGAAACTTGACCTATGGCGAAAATTTCCTTTTGGGTTCTTAGTATACCCATCAAGGGCTTTCATCTCCAAAAGAAATTTTCCACCCCCCAAAAATGCTGCTGCACAGTGTAATATGTCTATAACCTTCACAGCTTCCAAAATCGGGGGGTACCGTGTGGACTATATGAAAACGTAAACATGTACGGACAATTGTTTACAGAGATGTTTTGTACCCCCAGTGTGGATTAAATACAAAATGTTTGTTGATATGGTTGGGTAATGTTGCTGAAATCTCTAAAATACCGACAGTACCGAAAATCGGAGAAGGAACTGTTGTATGGGGGCTATATCAAAACGTGGGCCTGTACAGATCATTCTCTGCAGCAATGTTTTATACCACCAACGAAAACTTTATACCAAATGTAAGCCATTTTGATAGATTAATGCGGCTAAAATCATGAAAATACCTTCACAAAAAATTCCGCGGGAAAGTGTTTAAGTCCCAAAGAAGACTAAATACCAAATTTTACCCATTTCGGTGAGAAAATGTGGCTAAAGCGTTCAAGGAAACCGAAAATCGGGGGATTAAAACTTGGACAGATATTACACATTTTCAATACCAAACAACCTAGGGGTAATAGAAACTTCTGTAATAAATTATAAAGCCCTATTTTAAATATTGAGAGGTATATATTGATTTCAGCAGATATACGGACACCTTTATAACGACTTCGAATTTGTTAAAAAAGTGAATGACAAAGTTAATTATACCCTAAATCTTATGGTAGAGAGATAAAACATATGATTTGTGTCCGGTCCGGTTCGGTGGCCCAACAGTCGGGAAATTCAGTATCCACAGTACAACATTTGACAATGGTATGAGCTCAACGGTATGGCCGATTAAACGCAGCTAATAAACTACGAACATGTACGACACAGAAGTTGAACATCGGTAAGCTGCAAACACAGCAGATAGCCGTAATATATTCCACTCAACTGGCCAAACTGCTTAACCAACCACCACTCAGCACAGTGGCAAAGTATTTCCCACTCCATGTAAACAGCAGCAAAATCCACACTTGAACACTAGAGGATCCTAAGAGTGCTGTGATTTTACCGAAGTGAAGATTGCGGCATATAAGGCTACTCAACAATCAGTAGCAACGGGTAGCGCGAGAAAGATATATAGATATATAGAAAGATATCAAGAGAGTGAAAAAGTCCATTCTGCAGCTTATAGATAGCATACTATCGATAGACGGACTATCGTTTTGATCACTGTCGCAAAGCTTTTTTATATCGGACTTAGAAGCAATTATGTTTTAAATAATTCGCGAGAGATAACCCAAAAAAATATTTTGGTGACCGACGTAAGATTTGTTTTCGGACAGCAATAAAAACGATAGTCAGACTATCTATAGTTTGCCAGCTCTACCACGCGATACAGTCAGTGCATTGTCCCTATTTGAACTTCTATATCTCAATAATGGTAAAACCTACGCAAATATCAGGAGGTCAATCCTGTAGAGAATTTTTACTGCTACAACATTTTCTTTTATCCCATTACGATAAGACTGGCGGTTTCCAAGCAAAATCGTGAAAACCTAAACAAACCCAAAAATGTGAACTTTGACCGCGATTTTTTTAAAAAATCCTTCTGGCGATTTTTTGTTTGTTTTTTGATTATTCCCATCTATGAACATTGTAGTTTTAGAATCCGCAAAAACTTCCCAGGTGTAAGCACCTTCCATTTAAATTTGATTTAAGAGCACCGTGATTAGTTAAGGCGCGCTGTGCAACATGTCTTGAGTTTAAAAGTGTAAACTTCTCCAATGAAATAGTGTAGGATATCCCATACTTCTATTCCCAGTACCACCAATCCCATTTTTCCATTTTTTTTTTTAATTTGACTCTCTCTCTCTATTAAACAACAATTAGTTCTCAATTAGTAGAACTTGTTAAAATATCAATCAAATGCGTGCCCTAATTTGCTCTATTTTTCATCAAATTAAATATTTAAGTTTTTTTTTCTATGGGATTGTCTTCCTGATTGAAAGGAATAACCATTTATGTTCAATTTGTTGTAAAGTTGAAAACAAAACGATTTGAACTTAAATGACCATTCCATTTATCAAAATGGCAAACATAGCAATTACTTTGCGACCATACTCCTTCTCTCTCTCTCGCTCTTTGACAGCAATACATCAACGTGTGAGGGCATTGACAGTTAGGTAATGACTCAAGGCATTTTCACTCAATTGAAGAAAATATCTGACCTATATTTTGTTTTTTTTTTGGTTTTTTTTATTTCTTCTAAATTTTATTGTAATTGGTTAATTTTTCCGTGGAAAAGGGTAGATGCTTTGAAGTGATTGAAGTAGATATAAAAGGTTTTCTATAAATAAACAAGTAAGAAAAGCGTATAGTTCAGCCGGATCGAATTTTTCATACCCTCTACCATAATTTGTATTGAAGTAAAATGGAAAATTACATTCCTATCGTTTATGAAAGCATTAATCGCTTCCGCGAGCCAAGTCTTATTTCAAGGAGAAATAGAATCTGCTAACTGCAGAATATTAATTTCTTTTAAACAAGGTTTAATACCAATAAGGCATCGATGTTTTCACCTATTAGAATCCGAAATACCAAATTACAGCCACTTCAGAAGGAAAAACCCTTTAAAAGACTTCACATCGGGCGGTATCATATACCGTTAAATCTGAGAACTCGCTATTAAAAACCGAACACAACATTTCAGCCATTTCGGTGTGGAAATGAAGCTAAAACTTTCGACATACCGAAAATCGGGAGGCGGGTTCTATGGGAGTTATCAAAATGGTGACCTATACCCACAGTTCCCTGAAAATACTAAAAATCAGGCGGTATCGTTCTATGGGGGCTATATCAAAACGTGGACCCGTACAGACGGGGGGAACGTTTTGTAGCCCCAAAGTCTTCTTTCGGTGGGATAATAAGGAGTTACCGTTCTATGGGGGCCATATGAAAACGTAGACATGTGCTGATGAATTTCTGGGAGGGAAAATTTTGGAGCCTCCAAGAAGACAAAGTACAAAGTTCCAACTATTTCGGTGTGAAAATAAAGGTAAAACCTTCAAAATGCCGAAAATCGAGAGGTGCCATTCTATGGGGGCTACATCAGAACGAGAACCTGTAGTGACAAATTTCTGAGAGAAAGTTTTGTAGTACCAAAGAAAACTAAATTCCAAATTTTAGCCATTTAGGTGTGGGAGTGAGGCTAAAACCTTCAACGTACCGAAAATCGGGAGGTATAGTTCTATGGAGGTTATACCCAAAAGTGTACTGACAAATACCAATTTTCTGCTATTTCGGCGTGGTAGTGAGGCTAAAACCTTAAAAATGCCGAAAATCAGAAGATACCGTTCTATGGAGGCTATATCCAATAGTGGGCTTGTACTGACAAATTTCTGAGAAAAAGTTTTGTGGTCCCAAAGAAGACTGAATACCAAATTACAGCCCTTTTAGTTTGATAATGAGGCTAAAACCTTCAGAATACCGAAAATCGGGAGGTAAAGTGCTATAGGGGCTATATAAAAATATATAAAAATGTGGACCGATATAGCCCATCTTCAATACCAAACATCCTAGAAGTAATATAAGCTTCTGCACCAAATTATAAAGGACTATCTTAAATATTGCGAGCTTAACAGACGGACATGCCTATATCGAGTTAGACGTTTATGCTAATCTACTGCGGCGAATATTTCGTTGTGTTACAAACGGAATGACAAAGTTAATTATGGAGGTTTTCTACAGAAGACCTATAGAGGTCTTATATCAACAAAAGATCTACTGATGGGTTTCTACCTGTAGGAGGCCTATGGAAAGTTTTCTAGTAACAGAAGTCCTATAGAAGATCTTCTATCAACAGAAGATCTACTGAAGGAATTCTTTATACAGAAAGCCTATGTAAGGTCTTCTATCTACTGAGGACCTATTAACAGAAGATCTACTGACGGTGTTTTATCTGTAGAAGACCTATGAAAAGTATTCTATCAAGAAAAGATTTACTGAAGGCCATTTTACAGAAGACCTATGGAAGGTCTTTTATCAAGAGAAGATCATCTGCAAAAGGTCTTCGATTGTTAGAAGATCTTCTGAAGGTCTTCTATCAAAGACCTATATAAGGGGTTCTATCTTGTAGGGTTGACCAGCAACCTGTTGTTCTAGTTGTTGGGGAGGCATGCAAATGCTGGTGTGCAATATTTAAAAGACCTGCCTATGTGGGTTGCCGGCGCTTACAAACGCCACTTGGCACTAAGGTTTTTCTTGTTCTGCAGGCACAACTAGTTGTCAGTGCAATTTCCTTTAAGCTCAAATGAAAGAGCTAATTTTACTTTTTACTAGAATTGTTAAAGGCGGGTTAGGCTCTGTAAAACTTCTAACTTTATTTTCAAAATCATCGTCCTTATATACTAAACATAACGGTACTTAATCCTAGCTTTTTTTACTTAATCTATCCTTAATCATAACAAAAACTAACATTAAAACTACAGATGTTAATCAGCTGATCTACTTAAAATACTACAGGTGATCGGTATAAGGGTAGTTCACATTGAACCATATATCGTTTAATAATATCTATCACTACAATCTATCTAATACCAATGGATGGTAGGCTACAGACGGCATGGGAGATCTTCTATCAACTGAAGACCCATAGAAGGGGTTCTATCTATCTAAGACCAATGGAAGGTATTTTGTCTACAGAGGACCTATTAAAAGAAGATCTACTGAGAGTCGTCTATCTATAGACAGCCTTTGGAAGGTCTTCTATCGACAGAAGATCTACTGATATTCTATCTATTGATATCTACCTATAGAAGACGTATCGGAGGTTTTCTAGTAACAGAAGATATAAAGAAGGTCGTCTACAAACAGTATCTACGATACTAAAGAACTTCTATTTAGAGCAGAAGATATTTTATACCCTCCAATATATGTAGTATGGAGAGCATATCCGTTTGTATCGCAAATAAGTATATATATTCTTGACCTGTGCAAAATTCTGTGTCGATTCATGCGTGTCCGTTCATCCGTCTGTCCATCTGTCTATTGTAATTACTCTAGCATACACAACCAGTAAGGAAAGGATCAAAGTCGGGCGGGGCCGACTATATAATAACCTACACCACTGTGAATATGTAAAATATATATGGGAGCTTAGTCCAAATCAGAACAGATTTCGATATACTTTTTCATTTTTATTTGTAGACCAAATTCCGTCACATAGTCCAAATTTGACATATATGTACAGCGTGTTTCGTGCATCAAATACCTCAAATCGGTCGAAAATATATATTGGAGCTGTATCCAAATCTGAACCAATTTCGATATGATGTGGCACAGTTATTTCTAGACTAACCACCGTCGCACATTCCAAATTTCATTGAAATTAGACAAATATAGCGTGTTTCATGCGTTTAATACCTGAAATCTGCCTAAAATATATATGAGAGCTATATCCAAAATTGAACCGATTTCTATATAATTTGACACACTTATTTCTAGACTAAATACCGTCGCACATTCCAAATGTAATTGAAATCGGACATATATAGCGCGTTTCGCGCATCAATTATCTAAAATCGGCCGAGAATATATATGGGAGCTATATCCAAATCTGAACCGATTTCTATATAATTTAGCACACTTATTTCTAGGCCAAATCCGTTTCGCGCATCAAATACCTAAAATCGGCCGAGAATATATATGGGAGCTATATCCAAAATTGAACCGATTTCTATATAATTTGGCACACTTATTTCTAGACTAAATACCGTCGCACATTCCAAATCTAATTGAAATCGGACATATATAGCGTGTTTCGTGCACCAAATGCCTTAAATCGGGCGAAAATATATATGGGGGCTATACCCAAATCTAGGCGATTTTAATGCCAAAAGTGGAAAGGAGAATATCTTTGAACAAACAGTGGGGAAATTCAGTCTACATAGTGAAACATCAGACAATGAAATGAGGCTGATAGACTTCGCAGCGGCAAAAAAACATGGTAGTTAGCAGTACCAGATTTAAGCATCTCGATATTCATAAGGGCACTTGGCTGTCTCCAGACCAAAGAACAATAAATCAAATTGATCACGTTGTGATAGATGGAAGACATTCATCGAGCGTGTTGGATGTACAATCGTTCCGAGGAGCAAATATAGATTCGGACCATTACCTCGTTGCAGCAAAGGTACGTACCCGTCTTAACGTTGCAAATAAAGTACGGACAGACACAACACGAAAGTTGGACATTAGGGTTATGACTTTTTTACAACCTCCTATCCCTGTATCATAGCGTGATGAGTTTTGCCATAAGATTACATAAAATCATAATTATAAGGTGATTCGGTGAAAAAACCTCACGCACAAAATGATTTTAAAATTTGAATTTATCAAAATTATCGACAATTTTTTGAAGTCACTGTAAGCAGATATACAATTGAAAATAAACTTTAGAGTCACATGAGATAATTAAACTGACATAACATTTATTTCTCACTAATTTTCTTCAATTCTGAGAATAGTAAAAATGTCGTAAACGCTTTTATTTAAAGATGTAATTTTTTAACAAAAAACAAAAAAATTAAAAATTTTTCAAAGTGGTTTGTGCATGACCTTTTTCAATATTTGAATGAAATAAACATTATTATAGTTATTAGTAGGCTTATTTGTATTTATTCATTCGAGCAACAAAAAATAATTTTTGAAAAAAAAAATTTCCATTTCATACATTTTTCAAAAAATTATATTTTTAAAATCGATTTGTGCGCGAATTTTTTTAAATTTCAATGGAATAAACGATAGCGTAGTGATTATTAGGCAAAAGTTCATTCATCTCTGCTACAGGAAATCATTTTTGAGAAAAAATGTCAAAAAGTCATAACCCTATTGGACATCGCTAAGCTGCAAACACAACAGATAACCACAGCATATTCCATTCAACTGACCCAATTGCTTAATGAGAGCGCTTCTCGTCCCGATAACATATCAGCACAATGGCAAAATATTGCCCACTCCATGCAAACAGCCGCAAAATCCATACTTGGATACCAGAGACCTCCACCAAAGAATCCATGATATGATACGAGAGAGGTATCGGGTGAAAAGGAGAGAGGAGAAACGTCTTTTCCACAGGAAAAAGAGAGAGATGGAAAGGAGGGAGTGTGAACAAATTGAGATGTACAGGAGACAGAACGAAGTCCGAAAATTCTACCAAAGAGTGAAGCATCAAACTGATGGCTTTGGTACAGGCACCTCCTCCTGTAGAGACCAGCAAGGTAATCTGGTAACAGATATAGATAGCGTGCTCAGGATATGGAAAGAGCATTTTTCAAACCTGTTGGTAATTAGCGAAGACGACGAAGATACCACAGATCCAATCCCAGAAGATGGTATTGAATGTATACCGCCCAGCCAAGATGAGGTAAAGGCAGCAATAAACCGGCTGAATAATAATAAGGCGGCAGGAGCAGATGGCCTACCAGCCGAGCTGTTCAAAACCGGAGGTGACACGCTGATAAGGTGTATGCATCAGCTAGTTAGCACCATCTGGCAGGAAGAACGTGTACCCGACGATTGGAACGTGAGCATCCTATGTCCAGTCCACAAGAAGGGTGATAAGACTGTGTGCTCCAATTACAGAGGCATAAGTCTGCTCCCTATTGCATATAAGATAGTATCTGGCATATTGTGTGAGAGACTAAAGCCTATGGTCCATGAAATTATTGGACCCATGAAATATTTAGACCTGGCAAATCCACCATTGACCAGATATTTACCTTGAGACAAATCCTGGAAAAGACCCAAGAAATGCAGATCGACACCTTCCATCTTTTCGTCGATTATAAAGCAGCATTCGACAGCCCTATACGTTCAAATGTGTTCCAAGCCATGTCCAATTTTGGTATTCCTGCAAAGCTCATTCGGCTTTGTAGAATGACATTAACTGAGACGAGATCCTCAGTTAAAATAGTTAGGAATAAAGCCACCTCTCGTCAAACAAAAGTAACACTTTACAAAACACTGATACTACTCGTGCTAATGTGTGGTTCCGAAGCATGGGTACTTGCTCAAGCAGATAAGGCAGTGCTTGGTGTGTTCGAGAGAAAAATTCTTCGAAAGATCTACGGGCCAATCTGTGTTGACGGAGAATATCGGCGTCGTATGAACACCGAGCTGTATCAACTATACAATGACATCAATGTAGTTGAACGAATCGAGATACAACGATTGCGATGGCTAGGTCATGTTATAAGAATGAGTGATTATGAACCCGCTAAAAAGGCGTATAAATATGAGCCGCTTGGCGGTACACGCAGATTTGGAAGGACAAAGCTTCGTTGGAGCGAACAAGTGAAACGAGATATCAGAAAGCTACATATCCCACATTGGGAAAATACAGCAGCAAACAGAGAGGATTGGGGATTTTTTAGTTCGGCTTATGGAACAAATGTTCTGTAAAAGGCCAGCTAAGTAAGTAAGTATATCCAAATCTGAACCGATTTCTCTATAATTTGGCACACTTATTTCTAGACTTAATTCCATCGCGCATTCTAAATTTCATTGAAATCGGACATATATAGCGTGTTTCGTGCACCAAATGCCTTAAAACGGGCGAAGATATATATGGGGGCTATATCCTATTCTGAACCCATTTTTTACCAAAATAGCGATCGTTCTTTTGTAAAACAAACTATCTTCGCCAATTTTCATGCGAATCGGACAATAAATGCGACTGGTACTTTGTTTACAAAAATACATGGACAGACGGACAGACAAACGGACTTGCGTAAATCGACTCAGAAAGTGATTCTATGTATATCTCTAAAGGGAACTATTGGTCTATCTCGTTTCCTTTTGCATGTTACAAACTACAAAAGACATAATACCCCTTACCACAAGGTGGTGTAGGGTATAAAATGGAGATAGAACACTGAAATTATGGAAAGATGCGTCTTTTGTGTGCAGGCAGGTCAAGTTCGATGAAGGGCTTTATCTGTCCACGTTTTGGTATAGTTGCCATATAACGGTACCTTCCGATTTTCGATTTTTAACCGAACAAGCTGTAATTTGACAATTCGTCAACATAAGTCCATGTTTTGGTATAGCCCCAGTGTTGCAGAATTTGACGATTTATCGTCATTTTGACGATTTTTTGGCCCAAAATTGAAAATTACGATTTGACGATTTTATAGTCCAAAATGAATGAATGAATGATTTTTCACTTAAGCCAGAAAAGCATGAAATAAAAGACGATAACTACATTTTGACCAAAATGTCACGAAAGATTTTAAGGAAAACAATGTTCCAAACTCGATTTTTGAGCTTTTTTAATGCAATTTCCAGACGGAGTGGCTATATTTAGGCACATATCTGGAATACAGGTATTTTCATAGTTTTTGCCCCACATTCAAATTACATTAGTTGAAAATTTTCGTTTAGTTTTGTTAATGGATGAAAATCTTCCTTGAAAACTTTTCGAGATAAAATATTAATTGTATCTATTTTGTTGTAAAAAATATGAGTCCAGCTTTATTAACTTCCTACTTATTAATGCCGCCGTTAAACTGTCAGACAGTTTTGAATGACAATTTTTATCGATTTCCGACTGCCCAACAACCAAAATGTACGTGTACCGACAATCATGGGCGGAAGGAAAGTATCTGTGTGCTGTTTTTATAGCGTTATTTAAGTGATAGTGGGTTAGATTTATTGCTCTGGGTTGTATGTCTTATGTTGCCAGCCTCATTCACAAAAATATCAGCGAAAAATCGCAATAAACGGTAACCAAACCGAGTTTTGGACTATGTTGACGATTTTTTGACGATTTTCCAAATTTTGATGACGATTTCCGATCAAAAACCGTCAGCAACGCTGTATAGCCCCCATATAACGGTTACTCCCGATTTTCGCTATTTTGAGTATTTTTGCTACAATTTGTAACTGAACTACCTGTAATTCGACATTTGAGGTTCTCAGTGTTCACGAAACTTCTCCACCAAAAATCGCCAACATAGGTCCATGTTTTGATATTACCCCCATATAACAGTACCTCCCGATTTTCGCTATTATAAGAATTTTAGCTACAATTTTGTAACCGAACTAGCTGTAATTTGACATTTGAGGTTCTCAATGGTCGCGAAACTTCTCGACCAAAAATCGTCAGCATAAGTCCATGGTTTGGTATAGCTCCCACATAACTGTACCTCCCGATTTTCGCTGTTTTGAGGATTTTAGCTACAATTTGTAACCGAACTAGAAATTCTTGTAGAACTTGAAATTCCTAGTAGTTACAAATAATAACAAAGTTACCAAAATTGCAGTAATTTGACAATTGAAGCTCCTATTTGTCACAACACTTCTCCATCAAAAGTTGTCAATATAGGTCTATGTTTTGGTATAGGCTCCATATAATAGTACACCACGGTTTTCGGTATTTTGATAGTTTTCTCAACATTTTTTTACGGAACTACCCGAAATTTGGCATTTGAGGTTATCTGCAGTCATGAAAGTTCACAACTAAAAAATTTCCAATTTCGAAACCATAGTGGTTTGGCCAGATGCTGCCAACCCAGCATCAAACCTACGCTTCTACGTCAACATAGGCCCACACTTTCATATAGCTTCCATATAAAGGTACCACCTGATTGAACGCATTTTTTAGATTAGATAATTTAGGTATCTCGGGTATCAGTGGTCGAAAATTTTTTTGCACCTAAAATTGTTACATGTCCTTGTTAAAATAATGAGACAGTAGGGGTTTTTTAATGAGTATTTTTGCTGGAAATTAATTAGTTTCCTTTATTACTTAAGAATTTTTTTCGGTGGAGGGTATAGAGAGTCCGGCACAGCCTAACTTAGCGACTTTTTACTTGTTCCTATAACTACAGACCTAATGAGGGTTTTCTCTATACAGAAGTCCTGTTGTAGTTCTTTTGTGTACCGAAGATCTATGGAGGACACAATTGCCATAAAATGTTTCATTCCGTTTTTATACCCTCAGCATTTATGCTAACGAGGGTATATACACTTTCATACGGGCAAAATGTGCCACATCGAAATAATGGTTTTAGACCCCAAGTATGTTTGGACAAAATGTGTTTTAGACAATTTGGAGTCGATTGAGCAATGTCCGTCCGCCTGTCTGTCTGTCTGTCCGTCTGTCTGTCTGTCTGGCTGGCTGGTGCGCACGATAACTATCGAACGGATGAACCGATTCGGTTCAAATTTTGGCTTTCGTAATATTTTGCCCAAACTTAGTTTAAGTTCGAAGATGGGCTATATCGGTCCACTCCTTCCGGTACCTCTCCCACAAAAGTTCGATAACAAAAGCACGATAACTCTTGAAGGGAGTAACCGATTTGGTTCATACTTTGCCCATCGTAAAATGTAAACCAGACTTAGATAATGTTTCAATATAGACTCAATCGGTTCACTCCTTCAAGTACCTCCCACACAAAAATTTGGAAAAGTACAGTTTAGAGCCATCACTCGAATCGTTCTGATTTTTATTTTAGCAACTTGTATTGATTGCCCTTCATACGACGGTACAAGTTTCATTAGGGGCAAGTCCATACTTCCTTAGAAAATAGCAAAAAACCCCTATACACCGTGTGAGGTGGTTGTAGCGCAAGATAACTCTCGATCGGATCTGCCGATACGGCCCAAAATTTGGCCTTAGTAATATTTTGTCCAAACATGGTTTAAGTTTGAAGATAAGCGATATCGGTCCACTCCTTCAGGTATCTCCTCCACAAAATTTCAAAAATGTTCGGAAAATTTGTTCATACGGTAACTCTTGAAGGGAGCGGCCGAATTGGTCCATACTGTACACATCCTAATATATCTGCTAGATATAGATCAGGTTCAAATATGGACTATATTTGTCCACTCCATCCGGTAAAAAATTTCGGATAAGATCACTTTAAGACCTGATATCGAATCACTTTGATTTTTGTTGAAGCAACTTGCATTCTCTGCCTCAATTACGATGGTAAACGTTTTTTCAGGGGCAAGTTCATACTTCTTGAGCAAACATCCCGAAGGGTGTAAAAACCCCCTATGGCACCATATGTAGTGGCTGGAGATCCACTTCCATAATGGTCAATGTAGATCCATTCCTTTTAGTATCTCCTCCGCAAAACTTTTGATCTCTAATCCTAATGAACATTTTTGTCGGCTCAAATGCCCAAATTTTTTAAAAACCCCTAAATACATATGTTTTTTGGGAAAACATTGTTTCAATATATACAGGCTGAGGGTATATCTCTGTCGGCAAAGCCGACTGATACTTTTTTACTTGTTAAAATTGATCACACCAACGAAGCACACATAAAAATATTCCTAATATGTTCCCTTAACTTTCGATTCGATTCTTGACAACATGAATTTCTTGAATACCAATGAATAATTAAATTTCATTACTAATGCAAAAATTAACCTCAATTTCTTTATAAGAACAACAAATTCACAAACAAGCTATTGCTTTGAAAAAAATAGAAAAGAAAAACGACAAAATTAAGACGCATGTCATAAAGAAGAAATATTGTGACTTAGCACCGGTGGTTTCCTATGATGGTAGTGAAACAACTGGCTACTGTAATTTAAGATACACAACCTATTTTTTATTGTTTCAGAGGTTATTTGAAGTTGAAGTTTATTGAGGTGGGTTCAAGTTGCCCATTGTGGTTTTCTTTGCCGTTCTTCTTAAGGTATTTCCACAATTCTTGTTTTGGGGTATTTTTACTGAGTATTGCGTGCTAGTTTGTCGGAGAGGTGTGGTGGTAGTTTTTCTTTATCACCCTTGTGGGTGTTATGAACTATTTATGACTTAAGTGGACTTTTGACCACATAAAGTCTGGTCTGTGTGTGTGTGATTTTTATGTCTTGGCATGTCATTTAATTTATGACTGTGTAAATATTTTAACTTTCTTACAAAAGTTCGTATAGAGTCAGTCTGGTTGATTGCCCGAAATACCCGTTTGTGTGACTTTAATCCGATTTTTCGTTTTTTTAGTGACTAAGAAATGGTTTTATGCAAATTTTCACTTTTTCTTCTTCGATTTGCTGTTGGGAAAGGTTAGGTAGAAATTAGCTTTAAGTGTGTTGTTGAAGAAAGAGTTAATACTTTTTTGTTGAAATAGGATTCGAAGTAAACAAGTGTTTCAAGGTGACATCGTAAATAACCAAATCACTTTGGGAATTAATGGCTTGAACATAAGATGTACGAGGAAGTACATAAATTGGAGGAAGTCAAATAAAATATAGTCATCTTTTTGAGGCAGTAAATAAAGGAGAATGACTATTAAAATCGTAATGACTTGCAATAATGGATAGTCATACATATTTTAAGATTTGGGGCAGCCCTTAAAATAAATAATTATTTATTTTATTTTATTTTATTTTATTTTATTTTATTTTATTTTATTTTATTTTATTTTATTTTATTTTATTTTATTTTATTTTATTTTATTTTATTTTATTTTATTTTATTTTATTTTATTTTATTTTATTTTATTTTATTTTATTTTATTTTATTTTATTTTATTTTATTTTATTTTATTTTATTTTATTTTATTTTATTTTATTTTATTTTATTTTATTTTATTTTATTTTATTTTAGAGTACTAAAAATATGCAATTTTACAAATATATATTTACCACAAATGTAGCAAATATAGTTTAAATCGAGTGCACAACATTTTCTGAGCGATTTCATAACGATAAACCATCAATAACATTTTTCTAATGTCCAAGGATACGGAAAATCTGGACAAAACTGGACATGGCCTTAAACTATATATCAAAAACAAGGACTGCTAAAGATAGTATAAATTATGGCTACAGATTGCGTTTGTTCAGAGACTCATGGTCAAATTTGATTTAGAATATTTCTTTTATTGACACTATACCCAAGAAGTGAAGTATTTTGGGATTTTGACTGGATTTTGACTCTGTATGAAAACATTCAAAATTAACAATAAAAAATTTTAACAAATAATTTCTACCTTAAATATATAAATTTCTGGTTTTATTTTCATAAAAAGTATTATACCTAGATAGGTAGTTTATTCTGAGATTTGTAGTGAAATTTTATGTAGAATTTTTCTTCTTTTGGTACTATTTGTCTACAACTAAGTTTCATGGTAGTTTCATGCATTCTTTCGACAAATAAACGAAACTAATTTCATTAAAAAACATGTTTGTGTTTTATTGGCAAAATTGATATAGATATTTCGTTGTTAAATAATGTAAATAAATATAGTAGAATTTACCGGAGAATATTTTTGTCTTTGACGTCATTCATCTAGAATGATGTTTTGTGGGCCAACTTGGCATACACATAGATAATGTGTTTTTGATTTTTACAGATTCTGTGCTTTCAGGTAAGATATAGGATTGTGATGTATTCTAGGGCCTATAGTGAAATTTTATGGCGAACATTTTTTGTAGAATATTTCGATCCGATTCGATCACATTTTATAGGGGATTTAAAGCGTTTTTGGAAAAAGGGACCAAAAAGACCCATTTAATGACTCACTTGAGGGAATTTGTTTTTGAAATTTTGTAACTAAGAGATTCCTCACATTGCTGGCAGTAATATTGCCAAAGACACTATATGCCTAAAAGGCAAGGATTTCAAGGAATCCTAACTCGAATATTTCCAAAAATATTTAATTTAATTTTTGTTGACCTTTGGACTGCCTATCTTTGTTGGTTTTGCTCGGCTTTTAGGTCAGAAATAAAAAACAAAGTTTTCGTTTTTTATTTTATTTTTATTTCTCCAATATTTCGAACGTAAAGGACGATCATCATCATGGATTTTCTTTTAAGGATAAACAAATTTTATTATAAAAATATATAAACAAAAATATTTGTCTAATACACTAGACAGACGGCAGAGTTAATTTGCATTAAAAATGTCCTAATTTGAATTAATTTTTCACCCTGATAGACGATGGTATCTGTATTTATGAAACAGCTGTTTGTGTTGTGTGTTTGTACCCAACAGACCATTCCATAAAGCTTTGCAAAAGTTCGCCAAAATATGCGAAACAAATACACTTTCTACCTTTGATCTTTTCACCACGATGAAGCAAAAATAAATTTAATTTATTCGCGACATTTTTGAGTCTTTTTAATATTATAAAAATATTGCAAAAATATTAAAAAACATTTGAGGAAGATATAATTTTCGATAGAATTGGTATGGTGGGTAATGAATTTTTTTTGTGAAAATAAAAATTTGAAAAAGAGATTTGTTAGAAGGCGTGAAAAACGATTAGCTGCAATTCTACTCGCGAAAGACCACTACTTATTTTGAGGATATGCGAAAATTGCTGATTTGCTTTCCCTTTTTATTTTCTTAAACATGGAAATTTGACAAAAGACAATTGATTTTCAACAGCATTGCCATATTGAAATTGCTAAATTCAGTTTAAATTTCCTTTGATTTTGTGCATTAAGAATGTGGATAATGCACGAATTAATTTGAATTAAGGCAGTTAATGCAAATTAACGCTGCCGTCTGTCTAGGGTATAATAATTAATTTTTCTTTTTCTCTTTACCGACTATCAATACACATCTCCACTTGCTCACAACAAATTTCCAACTGATTAAAGCTTTTTGTGTGTTTTCAATAATATTTTTATATATCTGCGCACAGTATTCTGTGCCCTTCTTATAGTTCATGCGCTTTTCTACTGGCACATTGATTATATGCAGCATTTCTGGCATGTATCTGCGTCTACCATTGCTTTTTTGAGTTAGAACATCCACATCCTTGAAGTTTGGTGTGTGCCCAGTCTGTGCACAATGGGCCGCAAGAGCTGTTTTTTGCTCCAAGGGCTTGTTTTTTATTTTATGATCAGATTTATGACCACTCAATCTCGTCTTGAACTTGTTTTTCGTTGTGCCAATATATAATTTTTGGCAAGCGTTCTTCGAGTCACCATTACACTTTATTCTATAGACGACATTCTGACCTAAAAGCCGAGCAAAACCAACAAAGATATTTCCAAAAATTTTAAAATAGAGTGGGGAAGTTCCCCCTGCGCATTAAGAGTACTTCCCGACGTAAACTTTCAAAACGCCGATATACGTTTCTTCTTTTTTCGGTCCTCTTTCATAATCTGCCCGATTTCACCTGTAATTATTTTTTGTGTTATACTGTGTAATTTTAATACGAAAAAACGCCTGACGTAGAACTTTGGAATAAGTCAATTAGAAAAACAGTAAGGAAAGGATCACGTCGGCGGGGCTGAATACAGCTGAAATCTGAACCGTTTTCTAATTAATAATCAAAATTTGTTAGAAAAAAGGCTTCCAAAAATACTTCCCACCTGCAAATATGCAATAATTATATCATTTTTATACCCTCAGCCTATAGGCTAAAGAGGGTATTTACACTTTGATACGACCAAAAATGTGCCTCATCGAAAAAATGGTTTTAGACCCCAAGTATGTTTGTACGATATCCGTTTCAGCACGATAACTCTCGAACGGATCAATCGATTCGGTTCAAATTTTGGGTATCGAAATATTTTGTCCAGATTTGAAGTTCGAAGATGGGCCATATCGGTCCACTCCTTCAGGTACCTCCCCAACAAAAGTTCAAAAATGTTCGGAAAAATTGTCCACACGATAACTCTTGAAGGGAGTGACCGAATTAGTCCATACTTTGCACATCGTGACATTTCTACCAGACATAGATGAGGTTCCAATATGGATCCTATTGGTCCACTCTTTCGGGTACCTCCCACAAAAAATGTTGCTTAAGTGCAGTTTAAGGCCTGCTCTCGAATCGCTTTGATTTTTGTTGCAGCCACTTGTATTCCCTACCCCCATTACGACGATATAATTTTTATCAGGAGCAAGTCCATACTTTCTCAGAAATCAGCACGAAAACTGCAAACAACCCATATAATACCATGTGTCGTAGTTGGATAACGATAACTCTCGAACGGATCAAAATATTTGGTTCAAATTTTGGGTCGTTCAATATTTTGTCCAAACTTAGTTTATGTTCGAAGATAGACCATATCGGTCCACACCGTCCGGTACATCCCCCACGAAGGTTCAAAATTTTTCGCCAAGTTTGTGGGCATGATAACTCTAGGAGGGAGTAACCGAATTGAGCCACACTTTGCTATTGGTAATATTACGTTCAGTCATAGATCGGGTTCTAATATGGACTATATCGGTCCACACATTTGGGCACCTCCCACACAAAATTTGGAAAAAGTATAGTTTAACAACTCCTCTCTGATCTTATTAATTTGTGATGCAGCAGGTTGCACTTGCGGCCCCTGTTACGACGTTGTAATTTTTTTTCGTGGGCAAGTCCATACTTGCTGAGATAATGCCCCAAAAAGGTCCAGAAAATCCTACCGGCCCCACCTAAACTGGCTAATGTGTAAAATAACCCTTTAAGAGAGAAATCGATTCAGCTCAAACTTTGTAAATTGAAAAGTAAAATTGTAATATATTTTAATTCAGAAAATTAAGTACAACATTTTTAATTATATAGTCTGTAAGGAAAATATATATAGACTAATAAAGAAAACAAAATTATTTCCTACAGATTTGTATTAGGTCCGAATATGTACTACATCGGATCACTCCTACGGTTACACCCTACCCAAAGTTTGGATGATTCTGAATTTTGTTGCAATATGTATTTTTTTGTGGCCCTTTCCTTCCTGGAAAATTTTAACAACAGCTAAAAAACCTACAGAAATATTGTGTTAACTTCTTAGGGTACGTGGCTGAGGGTATATCTCTGTCGGCTCAGCTGACTGATACTTTCTTACTTGTTTCATTACAACTCCCCATGGTCATGATAGCTGAAATAATTAAAAAAAGTAACAAGTAAAAAAGATTTAAGTTCTGCCTGACTGAACTTTCCATACCCTCTACCATTAATTAATCTAAACTACAACGCAGTAATTAGTTTTCTTTCATGCCCACAATTTTAGGTGGAGATATTTTGTGACCAAGGATATCCCAAATGCTTAAATAAGATCAGAAAATGTATCTAAAAATATCTTTAACCGGGCGGCATCTTTATGTATATGGTGGCTATATTAGAGGGTGAACCTATGTTGACAGTTTTTGGTGGATAAGTTTTGTAACCACTGGGAACTTCAAATGTCAAATTACAGACAGTTCGGTCAACAAATGTAGCTAAACTCCTCAAAACACCTAAAATCGGTAGGTATTGTTATATGGGGGCAAAACGTGGACATACCTTGAAAATTGTTTGTGGCTAGAAACCCCAAATGTTAAATTACAGGTGTTTCGATCAAAGAATATAGGTAAAAATCTTCAATATACCGAAAATCGGGCAGTACCGTTATATGGGGCAGTACCAAAACATGGATCTGTGTTGACAATTTTTGGTGAAGATATTTTTTTGACCACTGGAAACCTCAAATGTTAAATTAAAGCTAGTTTGGTCAGAAAAGGTAGCTAAAGTCCTCAAAATACTGAAAATCTGGAGGTACCGTTATATAGGGTCTACACCAAAACATGGACTTATGTTGATGATTTTTGGTGGAGAACTTTCGTGACCACTAACAACCTTAAATGTCAAATTACAGGTAGTTCGGTTGAAAATTGTAGAAAAAATTGTCAAAATTCCGAAAATTGGCAGGTACCGTTATATGGGGGCTGTACCAAAACATGGACCTAAGTTTATAATTTTTGGCTTAATTATTGCTGACGCTAGATTGATTACAACAGACGGTCATGGCTATATCGCGCATTCGCCACGTTTTTGATCAAAGTGTTCTCATATCGACACCATTAACGTTTTTATACCTTCCACCATAATATGGAGAGAAAATTGTCATTTCGTTTGTGACACATCGAAATATTCGTCAAAGACCCCATAAAGTATATATTTTCTAAAAATTCTAAGTCGATATAACCATGTCAGTCTGTCCGTTTGTCCATTAGTTGAAATCAAGATACAGCTCGCAATTTTAAGATAGAGCTTTGTAATTTGATACAGAAGTTGCTATTACTCCTAGGATGTTTGGGCCATATCGGTCCACGTTTTGATATAGCCCCCATAGAACGGTACCTCCCGATTTTCGGTATTTTGAAGGTTTTAGCCTCACTTTAACACCGAAGCTGCTAAAATTTGGTATGAAGTTTTCGTTGGGGGTACGAAACTTTCCACATGAAAATTTTCGATATAGGTCAACGTCTTCACATAGCCCCCATTGAACGGTATCTTCCGATTTTCGGTATTTTTAAGGCTTTACTCCCATTAACACACCGAAATAGCTGAAATATTTAGTCTTCTTTCTACCTGCACTTCGTCGGTAAAAGTTTAAGAATTTTATTGGTAAAGTTTCACGTTTTAATACAGCCCCCATAGAACGGTACCACCCGATTTTTGGGTTTTGTAGTCTTCGTTGGGTGTATAAAACTTTCCACCTGAATTTTTCGGTCATCTAGCCCCATAGAACCATACTTACCGATTTACGGTATGTATTTTGAAAATGTTGGCCTCAATATCCCACCGAAACGGCTGAAATGTGGAATCCACTCTTCGTTGGTCGTATACAAGTTTCCATATGAAATTTTTCGGTCTTGCTCCACGTCTTCATATAGCCCCCGTAGAACTGCCCCTCCAAATTCTCGGTATTTTGAAGATTTTGGCCCCAATATACCAATATTATCAGTTGGGATATACTACTAACTAATGGATCTTATTTGAAGTGAATATGAACAATTAGATTCCTTACAGTTCGTGGTGGAGGGTATAAAATGTTCGGCCAGGCCGAACTAAACGCCGTTCTCACTTGTTTCAAATATTATTTTTGGTAAAAATATTAGCATGTTTTGATTATAAGAGTCGACAGATAAATAGTTATAATTTTGTTTTTAAAATATTATTTTAAGAAATTTACAAAATGTATATAAAGTGTCGAAGCCTTCCCACCCATGGGGTAGCTTCGCCATCGATATGGGACATTCACCAACGGACTCTGAAACTGTAATTTACCATACTCCTTCCTTAAATATCAACATTATACAAAAAAGGAACATGTTTTCTATTGAATAAACTAATTCACAAAAAGAAATAGATTCTAGCAGTTGATTGAAGAACGTACCTTGAATATTGGTACAAAAATCAGATTACTAAAATAAGATACGTTCAGCATAACCCAGCAAAAAAGTCGTTACCAAGTATTGACTTAACTCAGTAAATTTTGGCAGTAGTAACTACTTACAAATTGACCATAAAAGTCATTACTTTTACATGGGGATGTCATAAGAAGGAAGTACTTCCTTTAATATGTTTTTTAAGTACATATGTAACCACATATCGATAGTCGAAAAAAGCTAAAAAACATACGTTCTATTTTTAGAAAATGTTTATGAATTTATGTTAAAATTTAACAATCCATATTTTTATACCCTACAACATAGTATGGAGGATATATTAAGTTTGTTTTTCTCTTTGTAACACATCGACCTAATCATTTGCAACCATATAAAGAATATATATTCGTGATCAGGACAAAATTCTAAAACGATCTAGCCTTGTCCGTCCGTATGTCCGTCTGTTGTAATCACTCTAGCGTCCACAATAATCGAGTTAGAGCGCTAAATTTTTGAACCCTTTTGTCTATTTTCCATAGGCAGGTCAAGTTCGAAGATGGGCTATATCGGCCCACGTTTTGGTGTAGCCCCCATATAACGGTACCTCCCGATTTTCGGTATTTTCAACATTAATACAAACAAGTAAGCAAAGGCTATAGTCTGACGGGGCCGACCATGTAATACCCTACACCTTTACCCCTGGGAATTAGCTTTCCACATATAAAAATTACTTTATGGAACAAATAAACTTAGGGCCATTATTACATGTGTTCTTTTACTATCTGATGGATTTGAAAACGCAAAATAAACCATTTTGGAGGCATTAAAAATATAATTTTTGCATTGAAAGTTAATTCCAAGAAGCTCTTCCTTGAAATTCAATCATCACTTTTAACTTTAAGTTAACCGGAACGCTATAAATCTGTTCGGTAAATCCAAACTATAACAAAAGAATACTTATAATAATGGGGGTTATTGTAAGAAGTAAATTTGTGGATTCTGGTGCCGTATCGCATTAAACTTAAATAATAAAATAACAAGAAAAAAAGTATCAGTCGGCTTTGCCGACAGAGATATACCGTCAGCATGTGTATATTGAAACAATTTTTTCCCAAAATACGTATGTATTTAGGGGGTTTTAAAAATTTTGGGCGTTTGAACAGACAAAAATGTTGATTAGGATTAAAAATCAAAAGTTTTGCGGAGGAGATACTAAAAGGAATGGATCGACATTGACCGTTATGGAAATGGATCTCCAGCCACAACATATGGTGCCACAGGGGGTTTTTACACTCTTCGGGCTGTTTGCTCAAGAAGTATGGACTTGGCCCTAAAAAAACTTTTAACATCGTTAATGAGGCAGCGAATGCAAGTTGCTTCAACAAAAATCAAAGTGATTCGATATCAGGTCTTAAAGTGAACTTATCCGAAATTTTGTGTGGGAGGTACCGGATAGAGTGGACAAATATAGTCCATATTTGAACCTGATCTATATCTGGTAGATATATTAGGATGTGTAAAGTATAGACCAAATCGGCCACTCCCTTCAAGACTTATTTTTTTCCGAACATTTTTGAACTTTTGTGGAGGAGGTACCTGAAGGAGTGGACCGATATGGCTTATCTTCAAACTTAAACTATGTTTGGACAAAATATTACTAAGACAATATTTTGGACCGAATCGGCAGATCCGTTCGAGAGTTATCGTGCGCTCCAACCACCTTACACGGTGTCATAGGGGTTTTTTGCAACTTTCATGCTATTTTCTCAGGAAGTATGGACTTGCCCTTGGAACTTGTTCCGTCGTATGGAGGGCAGTGAATACAAGTTGCTAAAAGAAAAATCAGCGATTTGAGAGATGGTCCTAAACTGAATTTTTCCGAAATTTTGTGTGGGAGGTACCCGAAGGAGTGGACTTATTGAGACCATATTGGAACCTCATATTACTCTGGTACAAAGTTTGCACTGTACAAAGTATGGACCAAATCGGTCACTCCGTTCAATAGTTATCGTGCACGCAATCTTTCCGAACATTTTCGAACTTTTGTGGGGGAGGTACCGGAAGGGGTTGACCGATGTAGCTCATCTTCGAACTTAAACTAAGTTTGGGCAAAATATTACGAAAGCCAAAATTTGAACCGAATCGGTTCATCCGTTCGAGAGTTATCGTGCGCTCCAGCCAGCAGGACAGACAGACAGACAGACGGACGGACATGGCTAGATCGACCCCAAATTGTCTGAAACACATTTCGTCCAAACATACTTGGCGTCTAAAACCATTATTTCGATGAGGCACATTTTCATCGTATCAAAGTGTATATGGCGAAAAACAAAAATTTTTTACAATCGATGAATCCGAGTTTCACCCCTTTCAGAATTCGCGAACTGTTAACATATTCTACATAGTATGATATACATTCTTTAAACTGAAGTGTTTTAGGAGGAATCCCATAAGGTCGACCATTAAAATTAATTTACGTGGAAGCTGTGTTGGCATCAATGTAGAAAAATAGGTAAAAATGGGTTGAAGCCAACAAGTTTTTTATGCTCCCTTCCGATTTTAGGCTTAACCTTACATTTTATAGACATATGCCCAAAGAAAGACTCAAAGAATACTTCATGGGCAATATGATACTAGTGTATCATTTTTCGATATATCCACTGCATCCACCTAAAATTGATGCTGACATTTTGAAGCCGGAATTTCGGGGTGTTTTGAATTGTTTTAATAATTCGGACGCGCAACAAGATAATATTCAAAACTCACATTAGGATTATAAAACTCGTGATTCTACGTCGTTTAATGCATATCTCATGAGTGTGCTCCTTACAGCATCCTAGTAATTGGAGTCTAAAAGCCAATATTTGATGCGTGATTTTTTTCAAAAAACATATTTTTTGCGTTTAAAATTTACAAGTGCCATTCAATTTCCTTTGTACCCCGCGTGAATTTAGTTTTTTTACGCGACGGATCTAATGATACCTTCCGCGATCGAATCCATCCACTAAAACCGCGGATATAGATACCCTGAAAATAGGAAAAGCAGCAAAAAATTATTTCGCCAAATCCGCGTACTAAACCGCGATTTTCTTGAAATTTTTTTACGTAAATGGAATCCTTTATACGCGATTATAATATTTGCGAAAACGCGTGTCATAAATTACAGAGATTCGCGTGTAATATGGGTTTTTCACCAAAAATAGAATGTGGAGGCACATCCGCGGTTCTTGAAGAATCTAATTAAAATTGGTATATTTGGACGTATTTTTGATAGGCGCTGACGAAACCGGATGCGCATCAAAATCGTATGCACATTGCGCGACTTTTACCAACTTTAAGGTTTTTTGCAGTGTATGATGCAACTGGTGGCACACAATGGCCCCTGAGTGAAACATCGAAATATGCATAAATTTTGACAGAGATTGATTCGCTGTATCCAAAAACGGATGCGCATCAACCGACTTTACCTAATTCGCGAATAACAGGCTTTTTAATTTTCATATTAATTGAATGACTGTAATTTCAATATTACTCTTAATTTCCTACCCTTATAAGTTATCACAGTAATCTGTTAAACTCTCGCGATGGTAAACCATATTTTTTGATGAAGTTTTAACAGTATGCATTCATTATTCTATGGGATTTTAGCAAAATAGTTGGAGAACTCCCAAATATTTTTTTCTAATTTTTAGAATCAAACCAAAAAAATATTTGCAACAATCTTTTCCAACAATAAGTTTTTCTCTTTTGTTGTTGCTATAATATGCAATTTATGTACCCAATCTCTATAAATTTGGTATCATATTTTTCTACGCATTGTCTAGATTCCGCATATATTCTTTAATTTATTTTTTGAGGGTTTGTACGGATTCTGGGACAGGATAATTTGGATTTACTTCAAATTTTTTTTATTATTTGTTGACTTTCCGCGAAAATAATAGTAAATTTAATAACTATTTAAACATCTACGAATAGATATGGACTGCTGTTAACGATTTATGCATACATTTTCTCATAACAACAAAAAAGATATTTTTAAATATTTTTTCTTTATATGAGAATAAAAACCGCTATAACTTTTGCGCGCATTGGCCAATTTCGTGAACGCGAGCAGATTTGAAACCGGATTTTTTTCCTTTACCTCTGTACCAAAAATCGGAGATGTGCTCGTAAAAAAAATTTTTAATTTTTTTCAAATGGAATTGTAAAGGAATTTTGTTATTCGCCTAAAGGCTGAGGGTATAATAATTGTTTCACAAACATCCCAAAAGGGACAACGCTCAATGATATGGAACCCACAGCTTATCTCCGAGTCCGGACGGCGTGTCTTAGACACCACTTGTAGAGTAGTTTTACATGACTGAAATACTCAGAAAATGTCGCAAACTTTACTGAAGGATATTTTGCAACCGTTGAAAATTTGATTTTGCCTGGCTGGGGAAGCGTTTTGACAAAAAGGTGGCAAAGCGACCCATGCTGCAATGTATGTATAAAAATCCAATTGGACAATTAAAACGTTAGGGCACCATGTAATTTGCAATAATGCAACAACTGGGAATGGTAAAAGTTGGTTTTCTACACAAAACCCATTATATATTAATCAGTAGGCCCATTATCTTGCAGACACTTTATTGCAATTTTCATCAGGGGGAAGGTCAGTAGTTCTATTTTCATACATATGTAGTCTACTTTGCCGGCAGGAAATAAAATATAGACCAAACATATTTTTTCACCCGCTAAATAATATCAGATCATCATCCAGAATTGTAAGCATCTTCCTCTACATAAACTCTTACCTCGTGCAAAATTTCGTGATTATTGAGCTATAATTGCGACCTCTAGCTTGTTTATGATTACACTACAAACAAAAAACTGCACGCAGAAAAAATTATGTTAGAAATTTGTTAGAAATATGTTTGAATCCAAACAAGTATATGTATGGGACCGGTTGCAAACAAATATATGTTTGCAACATTTTGTAACATATCTCAATTTGATATGTTTGGGTAAAACCTATTTTTATGTTAGAACATCGTTTTCATGGGTGGAGAGAGGATGTTTGTCAAGGAAGGTAATAACAGTGCTCTCGCGGCTGCGGAATGCTGTTTTATAATAAAGAGTTGTGTGTATTGTATAATAGAAGACGTAGAAGCGAAGAAGGGGGCTTTGGTGCTTTGATGGAGTGTATGCGTCAAACTCGTGTTTTTCTTGTTTTGTTGTTGTTAACCAATCTACCAGGCGAAGAGGATAAGAAGAAATGGTATGAATTATTTTGTTTTTTCATTCTTCAGTGTTTTAGTTGCCAGCGTAGCGTCAAGACGTTAAAGTGAGTGAATAAATCAGTGTTTTGTGTTTTCTTAAAGAAATTGTGTTTTTAGTAAATTAAATGCCCAATACATTTTATAATTGAATCGAAAAGTTGAATGGAATTATTTTATTGGACAAGGAAGAAATCGCATTTAATATTGGTAATTACATACATATGTATATTTGAAATATGGTATATCCATATTTATTTATTTTATTGATTCCAGATGCCGATTCCCCACTGATGATGTCAACTTTGAGTAAAATTTGTTTTATTTCACAACTAAGGAGAAGCGTTCAACTACGTTTCTATATATTTTTCTTTTTAAAAGTGTGACTAATTACAAATTATTTCAATCAGTTTTTCTTTTATTAAAGTGTGCTATGTATTTCTTTGGAATTTTGTATGTACCTATGTGTCTGTTGTTGTTGTGTCTTTCAATAAACAAAAACATCAACATTTGTGTGTATATTATAGAGATATCAAGTGAGCTCTTACTGAGAGCAAGAGAGCATACATTTCAAAGTGTTTTACATTGAAATTTACGCTCCCTTGCTCTCATGAATCGCCCACTGGTCCATGTATTTGTTTTTTTTTTTTTTGTAGCTTTGTATTTGTATTTGTTCGCACCCGAACATTTAAATTGTTTGCACCCAAACATTTAAATTATTTGCACCGAAACATATAAATTGTTTGCACACAAACATAAATTTGTTTGCACCCAAACATATGTATATTTGTTTGGACCCAAGCATAAAATTGTTTCCATCCAAACATATTTTTGTTGCACCCAAATATATATCTGTGCACCCAAACAATATATGTTTGCACCCAAACATATATTTGTTTCCACCCAAACATCTATTTGTTTGCAGACCCAAACATATATTATGTTTGGGACTGTTGCAAACATATATATGTTTGCTGCAAAATATGTTTGGGACATATGTTAGAGAGACCTTTTTTTGCGTCTGGGTATATTAAGCTGTAACTCTGTTATCTTATCATGTACACCAACACAATTGACATCAATGGAAAGGTCAAGCGTTCCTCTTCCAAGTATACCTTACTTGACCGGAATGTCTCTTCCAGGAATAAATATATAAGCTCTATGTTAAAATTTTTCACAATTTTCACACAAAAGTTTTAGTCCATTTAACCCTCTAAATATTATCTGATTGTCATCTCAAATTGCAAGCTTCTTCTATGTCATATACTCTTTCGTTATTTAAAATTTCGAGGCGATCTGCCTATTATTGCGACCTGTTTTTGGTCCATTTCACCAGCTAAATATTTCACGATCTTCACCAATTAAAATAGCGATCTATTCTGATGTGAAGCCGACCTCCATACCAAATTTCGTGACGATCGGTCCATAATTGTGGACTAGAGTTTGATTACAATTTATAATGGACAGACGGACACACGGACGGACGGACACAAATGACCGAATCATGGGCGCTATGAACTTTATAGTATATATTTGAATACTGGAGTATATAGTAGACACCCTAAGCATATCCGCATTGCCATATGAAGATTCTATGACTTCCCCCGATGACGTAATTACAACTTAAAGTACTCAAAATATAAAATTTTTTATATTTTCTATATTTTTTGATATATACTCACCATAACTATTTCAAAAACGATTTGTATCGAGCGTACAACAACAACATAATATATTAATGTCGAAAAACCCACAAAAAATATTTGTTTGTATCCGAAAATAACGAAAGTCTGGGTTAAACTCGTAAAAACCGATTTCGAGCTATATCTCAAAAACAAGAGCTGATGGAGAAAAACCGGGACCGGATTTGAAAATAATTCGCCGATTTCATCTAGAAATAACCGCAACTTCGGTTGAAACAAAAGTCGTGTTGACCAGTGTAATAGGTCATATCCTTACTGCACCATTTGTTAAAAGTCATGACTTCTTTCATGTGGCTATAAACATTTTGGTAAGAAGAAACGTAATCTCAATAACTTATTCGACCCTATCTATCGTGCGTATAAATAATCCACGTTTGTGCAAATATTGAACATACGCCACACAGTGTCAAAATCAAGTACATCGGAGTACAAATACATATATTGATAGGAGTCAATAGAAACATTCCAATTAGAAGGATTTTGAATATTGGCATTGATACGTCAAGTAGTTTTCTCTATATGAGGGTTCAAAACCGATAATTGTTGGCAATGTATATTTCACGATAATAAATGTTGTTTATTTTGGGAAAATATAAAGAAAAATATATTTTCCCAAAATAAACAACATTTATTATCGTGAAATATTTGAATATTTAAAGTAACGGTCGTTATAAAACCGATTTTTTAGGTTCCGTTAGATGTAGTAAACTTGGCTTTACATTTGTTTGAAAGAAAATAGTGATCATATGGTGTTTACAGTTACCCAGGCCTGTGGTTCATAGATCATCAATTTTGTGAAGCAAATTTTAAAATTAGTGAGTGGGAAACAGTTTGTATAAAAGTGTATGTCGATATTATTTGCTGATTGAGTTGTGAAAAGTGTGTACTTCTAATGTATAAATGTGCCAGCTGCAGAGGATTGCAGACGAACATGTTATTTATCTTTTTCAGTGACCAACTCATTAAGGGGTTACCCCCTTTTTTTAACAAAGCGTTTTGCGGTGTCGACTAAAGCCAATGGACTGATCATTATGTATTTTTGTGGGCTTATTGAGTACCTAATAATTTTGTCTTTTAACAAAGGAATTGTAAAAATATAATTTTTTTAAAAAATGGTAAAAAGTCAAAATCGATGTTTAACAAAAAATGGAACGTGTTTGACCATTAATCGGTCAAAAAACTTTTTTAAGAAAATTCTCTTATTTAAAGGCAACATTTTGATCTACTCAATAAGTCCACAAAAATATATGAAGACTGAATACCAAGTTTCAGTCATTTCGAATGGATAATCTGGCACAATCCTTCCAAATACCGAAAATCGGGCGGTACCGTTCTATGGGGCTATATCAAAACGTAGACCTATGCCCATAATTGTTGTCAGAACGGTTTTTAGTCTATTGGGAACCTTAAATGCCAAAATTCAGCCAATTTGGTCGAGAAACTTAAGTAAACTTTTGGAGTAGTAAATATACACGGTGCTCTTCAAGCAACTTTAAATGGAAGGTGCTTACACCTGGGAAGTTTTGGCGGATTCTGAAACTACAATGTTCATAGATGAGAATCAAAAAACAAAAAAAAAAAAAAAAAAAAACAAAAATCGACGGATCGCTTTTTAAATAATTCAAGATTCAAGTTGACATAGAAGTTAAAATTAAGACAAAGCATTGACTGTATGTCTACCATACAAAACAAGTTCATACATGGTGCGCCTCAACTAACTTTAAGTGAAAACCGCTTACATTTTGATTTTTCTCATCTACGAACATTGTAGTTTCAGAATCCGCAAAAACTTCCCAGGTGTAAGCACCTTCCATTTAAAGTTGCTTCAAGAGCACCGTGTGTATTGTGGTTTCTGGAACCGTTCTCATTTATGGGAATTAATAAAATTAAATTAAATTAAATTAAATTAAATTCAAATTAAAATCTTCAAAAAAACTGGGAGGAACCGCTATATGGGGACTATATCAAACCGTGGACTTATGACCACAATTTTTTTGGGAAATGTTTTTATCAACTGGAAAACCTGCACCTCAATATTCAGCCAGTTTGGTCGATAAATTTACGTAAAATATTCAAAGTATCGAAAATTGGGAAGCACCATTTTATGAGGGCTATACCGAAACGTGGACCAACCTTCCCAATTTTTTGCCTCGACATTTTCAGGTGACAATAAGTATTTGTACCAAAATGCATCCACCTAAACCAACTCCTTCTTTTTTTGGCCACTCTTTATATGAACTCGCGACATAGTGCGCTACAGAGTGCATTTTGTGTTAATTTTCCAATCTGATAGGCTGTTAATTGGGTTATGACTTTTTGCCATTTTTTCTCAAAAATAATTTCCTGTAGAGAGAATGAATGAACTTTTGCCTACTAATGCCTAAAATAAAATTCATTCCGTTCTATTATAAAAAAGGTTCCGCACAAACCACTTAAAAAAATTCTATGAAATTAAAAAAAATGTTCTCAAAAAATTGTTTCCTGTTGCGCAAATGACTGTCCTTTTGTCTATTAATGACTAAAATTACTTTTATTTCATATAAATATTGAAAAAGGTCCCGCACAAAACACTTTAAATTTTTATGATATATGAAATAATGGTATATATAATATAAAAGTATACATATGTAATAATACGACGATAAAATAGTGAGAAATCATCGGTTATGTCATTTCGGTTATGTCATGTGCCCCTATACCTTGTTTTTAGTTAAATATCTGCTTATAGTGACTTCAAAAAATTGCCAAAAGTTCTGAAAAAATAAACAAGTAAAAAAGCATTAAGTTCGGCCGGACCGAACTTTTCATACCCTCCACCATAAAATATTCTGAACTAAAATGGAATAATTACTTTTCATTCCTGTCCCCAATTTTAAGTGGGTACGTTAAAATGTCAGATAATGTTTATGTACATTTATGCTTCATTCGGGAGGCCCTTTTTTATGGCGCCTATATCTAACTATGTACGTTGACAATTTTTGGTGGGCTAGAAATTGGGAGGTACTGTTATATAGAAGTTATAATAAAACATGGACCTATGTTGACAGTTTTTGATGGGAGCCTTTAATGTCAAATAACTCCTAATTCGGTTAAAAAATTTAGCTAGAATCTTCAAAATATCGAAAATCGGTACATAACGTGGGAACTTCAAATGTCATTAACAGCTAGTTCGGAGGTATCTGGGCTATACGAAAATATGAACTTAAATGAACCGTTATATGGGGGCTATACCAAAACGTGGACCTATGTCCACAAGTTTTGTCATATAAGTTTATTGACATTTAAGAACTTTAAATGTCAAATTATAGCTACATCGGTCTGAAAATGTAGCTACAAACGTCAAAACACCGCAAATCGGGGGTACCGTTATATGGGGGCTATACCAAAACGTGGACCTATGTCCACAAGTTTGGTTATATAAGTTTATTGACACTTAAAAACCCTAAGTGTCAAAATATAGCTAAATCGGTCTGAAAATGTAGCTAAAACTGTCAAAATACCGTAAATCGTTGGGTACCGTTATATGGGGGCTATAGCGAAACGTGGACCTATGTCCGAAACTTTTGTTATATAAGTTTATTGACATTTAAGAACCCTAAATGTCAAATTACAGCTACATCGGTCTGAAAATGTAGCTAAAAACGTCAAAATACCGCAAATCGGAGGGTACCGTTATATGGGGGCTATACCAAAAAGTGGACCTATGTCCACAACTTTTGTTATATAAGTTTATTGACACTTAAGAGCCCTAAATGTCAAATTATAGCTATATCGGTCTGAAAATGTAGCTAAAAACATCAAAACACCGTAAATCGGGGGGCACCGTTATATGGGGGCTATACAAAAACGGGGACCTATGTCCACAACTTTTGTTATATAAGTTTATTGACACTTAAGAACCCTAAATGTTAAATTATAGCTACATCGGTCTGAAAATGTAGCTAAAAACGTCAAAATACCGTAAATTGGGGGGTACCGTTATATGGGGGCTATACCAAAACGTGGACCTATGTCCACAACTTTTGTTATATAAGTTTATTGATACTTAAGAACCCTAAATGTCATGTTATAGCTAAATCGGTCTGAAAATGTAGCTAAAAACGTCAAAATACCGCAAATCGGGGGGTACCGTTATATAGGGGCTATACCAAAACGTGAACCTATGTCCACAAGTTTTGTTATATATATTTATTGACACTTAAGAAACCTAAATGTCAAATTATAGCCAAATCGGTCTGAAAATGTAGCTGAAAACGTCAAAATACCGTAAATCGGGGGGTACCGTTATATGGGGGCTATACCAAAACGTGGACCGATATATCCCATCTTCGAACTTGATCTTGCGACGGCTAAAAAAATGGTATTCCCTAATTTTCAGCGAAATCGGTCAACAAATGCGACCTGTATGTTGCGAACGGACGGACGGACGGACGGACATGCATAAATCGACTCAGAAAGTGATTCTATGTATATCCCTAGAAGGAACTATGGGTCTATCTCGCTTCCTTTTGTATGTTACATACAAATGCACTAACACATAATACCCCTTACCACATAGTGGTGTAGGGTATAAAAAGGCCGGGTCGCATTTCTGATTCCTGGGATTGTACTGAGCAAAAAAGTCTACTAGAGCATATGGCTACGCTAAAAATCAAGCCACCTGATTTTCACTTGAAGTTTTTTATCCACGTTTTTTGGATATTTTGGCATATAACAGCCACACCATTGAGATTTTCGATCCAACACTAAGACAAAAATTTTAGCCAAGACAATCATTAAGAACTCTCTGCTGCATTGCTTATTCAGGCAGTTTTGGCCTTGAGGCAGCGCACATTTTTCGGAAAATGTCGATACATGACCAGACAAATATTCAGGCGTTCTGATGCAAAAATTCTATGATGTTGGTATTCATGTACAACGAAAATACCGTTGGTTCTCTTGGGTCACTTCGTTTTTATATCCTCAGCATTTATGCTAACGAGGGTATATACACTTTTATACGGGCAAAATGTGCCTCATCGAAATAATGGTTTTAGACCCCAAGGTATGTTTGGACGAAATGTGTTTCAGACAATTTGGAGTCGATTGAGCAATGTCCGTCCGTCTGTCTGGCTGGCAGGAGCGCACGATAACTCTCGAACGGATCATTCGATTCGATCCAAATTTTGGCTTTCGTAATATTTTGTCCAAACTTAGTTTAAGTTCGAAGATGGGTTATATCGGTCCACTCCTTCCGGTACCTCCTCCACAAAAGTTCGAAAATGTATGGAAAATTTGTACGTACGACAACTCTTGAAGGGAGTAACCGATTTGGTACATACTTTGAATATCGTGAAATGTCTACCAAACATAGATGAGTTTCCAATATGGACTCAATCGGTCCACTCCTTCGGGTACCTCACACACAAAATTTGGGATAAGTTCAGTTGAGGACCTGCTCTCGAATCGCTTTGATTTTTGTTTAAGCAACTTGTATTCACTGCCCCCTATACGACGGTACAAGTTTCATCAGGGGCAAGCCCGCACTTCCTGAGAAAATAGCCCCAAAGTTGCAAAAAACCCTATGACTCCGTGTGTAGTGGTTGGAGCGCAAGATAACTCTCGAATGGATCTGTCGATTCGGTCCAAAATTTGGCCTTAGTAATATTTTGTCCAAACATAGTTTAAGTTCGAAGATAAACTATAGCGGTCCACTCCTTCAGGTACCTCCCCCACAAAAGTTCAAAAATGTTCGGAAAAACTTTTCGTACGGTAACTCTTGAAGGGAGTGGCCGAATTGGTCCATACTTTACACATCCTAATATATCTACCAGATATAGATCAGGTTCAAATATGGACTATATTTGTCCACTCCATCCGGTACCTCCCACACAAAATTTCGGATAAGTTCACTTTACGACCTGCAATCGAAGCACATTGATTTTTGTTGAAGCAACTTGCATTCGCTGCCTCAATGACGATGGTAAAATTTTTTTCAGGAGCAACTCCATACTTCTTGAGCAAACAGCCCGAAGGGTGTAAAAACCCCCTATGGCACCATATGTAGTGGCTGGAGATCCACTTCCATAATGGTCAATGTCGATCCATTCCTTTAAGTATCTCCGCAGCAAAACTTTTGATCTTTAATCCTAATCAACATTTTTGTCGATTCATACATCTAAAATGTTTAAACCCCCTAAATAAATAAGTTTTTTTGGGAAAAATTTGTTTCAATATATCACAGGCTGAGGGTATATCTCTGTCAGCAAAGCTGACTGATACTTTTTTACTTGTTTTGTTTTATAAAGATAAATGTAGTGAAAAAGGGGGTTTCTAAGATTTCCAAGTTTAAACGGGTATAACTTCTATTTTTCTCAACGCATTTCTATTGATCCTTTTTCCTTTTAAAGGGGTGAATTATATCTTTAAAACAAGCTATTATTTTTTAAATCGGTTAACAAATGGCTAAGTTATAGTGGTTGAAGTGTGAAAAAAACACACAAGAAAAAACGGGAAAATGCTTTGCTTCGTGCTCTAGGCTGCTTAGAAGATACCAAACAGTATAATTATTTATTGAGACTTATATGTTTTAGTTTTTCATGACTGATGGACCGTTAAACCTCACCATTTAGGGAAATTTGTAAATATATCGTTTTTATTCATCGGGGGCGCAACCACTGTTGTCTGGAAAATTAATTTGCGAGCCGATGCACTCATAAGTTTAGCAAATAGAGCGATAATGAAACAATAAGCTGTTTGAACCACGGGATATTTCTGAACATTTTCTAAAAACTGCATGAAATAAGGTTCAGCAGTTTTCAAAAAAATAATGTATTGAAAAGAATGGGCGTGGTCATTAGTTTTCAATTTCTTTAAAACGTGGGCGTAGTTACCGGCTCCAAATATGTACCTAAGGTACACACAACCCCATTGCCTCCCAAAATTTATACTGAAACCGATATAATCAGAAGTTTGGCTTATGCATATAGCGTTTAAAAGATAGGCGTGGAAGCTGCCCCACCTCCTCTGAAATTCATAAAATAAACATAACAACGGCAAACCTTGAGCTTTTGCCGCAAGTTTCATGGAAATCGGTTCAGTAGTATTGGAGGTATAACATATTTAAAAAAGCAGCCATGGTCGGGTCTTTAGGTCACAAAGAAGTACGTAGATTGTAGATTAATTGGTACATTTTTAAACCGATACATTCGTAATTTTTGCAAATATAGCGTTTTTTTAATATCGCATCTCATCCATGTACTTTCCCTAACAATTTCAGGAAAATCGGTTCAGTAGAAAAGATTAAAATTGAAAATTTAAGAAAGTGGGCGTAACAGTGGGCGTGGTGAAATTTTTTTTTGCATAAAAACCTAAGTCGGATTATGGCGAATATTTCACAAAAAAATTATCCAAATAGGTCCAGCCGTTCTCAACTGATGCCATTACTAACGAACGATATTTGATTTTTATTGATAAAGATTTTCATCATATTTTTGTGCAAAAATTAATTGGACCAAAAATAATTATAATAAAGCCTTTGCTTAAGCGTTTTCTCATAGTTTTCTTATAAAATTAGTAAATATAACAATAAAATAAAAAATCTTTTGATATATTTAGAAAAAAAAAAATAATTTTGCCCGGAGTCGCAGTCGAGCTGTTTTTCAAGACTCCGACTCCAGCAAAATTTATCAGACTCCGACTCCGAAACCCTGATGTCAACGATTTTTGGTGAAGAAGTTTTGGGACCACTGGGAACCTCAAATGTCAAATTACAGCTAGTTCCGCCATAAAATGTAGCAAAAATCCCCACAATAACTTAAATCAGGAGGTACCGTTATATGGGGGCTATACCAAAACGTGGATGTATCTTGGTAATTTTTAGTGGAGAAGTTTTTTTGGTTATTGGGAAAAACAAATGTCAAATTTTAGCTAATTCCGTCAGAAAATGTAGATAAAGCCTCAAAATACCTTAAATCGGGAGGTACCGTCATATGGGGGCTATACCAGAACGTGAACCTATCTCCACCATTTGTCTTGCAGAAGTTTTTTGACTTTTTGAAACTCGTAAGTGCCAAATTGCAGCCAATTTGGGCTTAAAGTGTAGCTAAACTCCTCAAAATACCTTAAAGCGGGAAGTACCGTTATATGGGGGCTATGCCAAAACGTGGATCTATCTGGACAATTTTACTGGAGGAATATCACTGTCATTTGAAACCTCAAATTTTAAATTTCAGCTAGTTCGGTCAACAAATGTAGCTAAAATCCTCAAAAGTACCAAAGTGCCTTTTAATGGGGGCTATACCAAAACTTGTACCTATTTTATTTTATCCTGATCAAGAAAAAACAAAGTTAATATACCCTCTATGGTGAAGAATTTTTAATTTTAATTTTTAATTTATTGAGACTAAAGGATAACAATAAGGTGATTTTTTTTTACATAATAATGAACACTTACGACTATAATGTATTATCGCAATGATTAAATGGTGTTTACAGCATCAGGCTTATACATAGATTGTCGCTTATATACATAGATAGTGTTTATAAAGGTATATACGCCCTTGCTCCCGGGGCTGATTAAAAGGTTTCTTAATTTTAGGGGTTGTGTACTTAAAACTAAAAAAACAAACAACAAAAAAAAAAAAACAAAAAACAGACAAAAGAAGGTAAACATGTAACTACCCTCGGTGGGTTCCGGCAAGGGCCTTTTCGTAAAACCCAGAAATACCATCGTTGTGTTCCAATGAAAGTCCCAAAGGGGATAAATAATAAACATTTGACCAGCTAATGTTTATTTGACTATTCACAACTTCAGACATGTGTTGATTTTCATGAAGTGCCAATCTCTGGTTGAACTTTTCCAACATATCACAGACGTACCTAGAAAGCCGCTTAATCTTACAATTTGTATAAATGTAGTTATTAGAATATCTTTTATTGACGCACTTACAATTTTTACCGATACAGAGTCTCAAAATTTTCCTCTCTAAGATTTCAAGTTCTTTCATAACCGACGGAGATATATTGAACCAAATAGGAACCCCGTACAAAATAACAGGCCGAATACAAGTCTTATATAGCATCAATTTTGTGCGGACAGGTAGATTTTTATTATAGAGAATTTTTAAAAATGATACAAAAACGCCTTGAGCTTTATTTCGTGCTTTTCTGGCATGCCCATTAAATTTAAAAAGTTTATTAAATTCGATACCAAGATATGTGACCTTATCTTTAAATGGTATTTCAACCCCATTTAAAAACATCTGTAAAGATTTGCTTTCCGGAACAACAAATCTTTTACATTTACCCGAAGCATTTCTGATGCAAATGGCTTCGCACTTTGCAGCATTAATCTTTATGCCCCATGTGTCATAAAATTGTTTCACATTGTCAAGGTATTGAGAAATATTTAATAATGCTCTAGCGGGAGATTCGCTGTGGGAATACAATAAAGAATCATCCGCATATAAAATGCCTGATGAATTTTCATAATTGTGAGGGAAATCGTACATAAAAATTTTGTATAAATGGGGTGCCAAGACTGAACATGGTGAAGAAAAACGTACTTATTTCTGTCATTCATTTTTCATTTCTTCAGTTTTTGGGGGGAGGTACCAGAAGTTATGGACCGAACTTAAACTAAGTTTGGACGATATAATACGAAGGCCAAATATTTGAACAAATCGGTGGATCAGCCACTACACATGGTACCGTAGGGGTTTTTTACAACTTTCGGGTTACTTTCTCAGGAAGTATGTACTTTTCCCTGAAAAACTTGTACCGCCGTAACGGGGGCACTGAATACAAGTTATTACAAATCAAATCAAAGCGATTCGAGAGTAGGTATTCAACTGAACTAATACGAAATTTTGTGTGGGAGGTATGGTCTCCTTTGGAATCTCTTCTATGCCTGCACGATGTGCAAAGTATGAACCAAGTGGGTTACTCTCTTCAAGAGTTATCGTGCGCACAATTCTTCCGAAGATGTTTGTGGAGGAGGTACCTGAAGGAGTGGGCCGATATGGCTCATCTTCGAGCTTAAACTAAGTTTGGTTTATCCGTTCGAGAGTTATCGTGCGCTACAGCCAGCGACACAGACGGACATTACTAAGACGACTCCAAATTGTCTGAAACGGATATCCTCCAATCATACTTGGGGTCTAAAACTATAATTGTGATGAGGCGCATTTTGCCCGTATGACGGTATAAAAATATGCAGTCAAAATAATAATAAAACAAGTAAGCCAAGGATATAGTCGGACGGGGCCGACCATGTGATACCCTACACCTTTACACCTGGGAATTAGCTTTCCACATATCAAAATTTCTTTATGGAACAAATAAACTTATTGTAAGAAGTAACTATGTGGATTCTGGTACCGTATCACATCAAGCTTAAATAATAATATAATAATTGTTTCACAAACTTCCCAGAAGGGAAAAGGGAGACTTCTCTCATATCATTGAGTGAGTGTACCCCGATTCATATTCGCTCACTGATATGGGACCCACAACTTATCTCCGAGTCCGAACGGCGTGTCCTAAGACACCACTTGTAGAGAAGTTTTACATGGCTGAAATACTCAGAAAATGTCGCCAACATTACAGAAGGATATTTTTGTACCGTTGAAAATTTGATGTGTTGTCTGGTTGGGGAAACATTTTGAAAAAAGGTGGTAAAGCGACCCATGCCTCAATGTATGCATAAAAATCCATGTGGACAATTAATACTCTAGGGCACCATGTCATTTGCAATAATGCAAAAACTGGGAATGGGAAAATGTAGTTCTCTACACAAAACGCATAATATATTAGGCAGTAGGCCCATTATCTAGCAGACACGTTATTGCAATTTGAACCAGGGGGAAGGTCAGTTGTTCTTTTTCTATATGTAGGCTACTTTGCCGGTATATGCCCTCAAAGAAATAAAATATACAACAAAAATATATGTTTTTATTTTTCATACAAAGGTAATGGTCAATTTCAACCGCTAAAAATTGTAGGCATCTTCTTCGACTTAAACTCTTACCTCGTGCAAAATTTCGTGATTATTGAGCTATAATTGCGACCTCTATCGTGTTTATGATTACACTACAAACAAATAACTGGGTATGTTTGTCTGTAACTCTGTTATCCTATCATGTGCACCAACACAATTGACATCAATAGAAAAGTCAAGAGTTCCTCTTCCAGGTATAGCTTACATACCCGGAATATGTCTCCCAGAAATAAAGATTTAACCTTTATACCGAAAATGTTCACAATTTTCACACAAAAGTTGTGGTCCATTTAACCTTCTAAATATTATCTGGTAATCATCTTAAAATGCAAGCTTTTTCTTTGTCATATACTCTTACCTTTATTAAAATTTCGAGGCGATCGGACTATTATTGCGACCTACAGAGCAGCTACAAAATCGGATATTTCACGATCATCACTTATAAAAATAGGGATCTATTCTGGTCCGAACCCGACCTCCATACAAAATTTCGTGACGGTCTGTCCATAATTGCGGCCTGGAGTTTGATTACAATTTATAATGGACAGACGGACGGACAGAGGGACGGACGGACGGACACACATCTCAAAATCGCTTTATCTCGTCGAGATATGAAGATTGGTATACCACATTGGGGTCTCCGACGAATATTTCGCGGTGTTACATGAATTTTTTACCTAAACAAACTTATATTACCCTTTCCACCTAGTGGTGTAGGGTATCTATATATATAAAAAAGGATGATGTTAGTTACTACGCTTATAACTCAAGAACGGCTGAACAGATTTTGACAATTCGCACAAATTCGGAATGGTCTCATGGCAGAAAAGGATAAAACCTAAAAAAATCGCGAAGATTTGCGAAAAATTTGCAAAAATATTTTTTCAATAAAGTCAATTTTTCCACAAATTTCTATCGAGCTTCGCGTTTGGAGTAAATCTTGGCACTTATTTGGACAGTTTTTGGCGAAAATTGTATTTGCACCTACTGTGAGGGTCCATTGTACTCCTCTGTTTTGTCAATTTTTGAAAGTTGTAAAGAATTTTTTATTCACAATCAAATCGATTTTCATTTATTTTCAAGCGTCTTTTTAGGAAATTAACAGCGAAAAATGGTTAAAAGGTCTTAGTTTAGAGTTTGTAAAGATTAGTGGTGGTTTCGGTCAGATACCGATTGAAAAGACTAAGATGATAATGCCAAAAGTGGTTTCCACAGTTTTGAGGAAAAAGGTACAAATCCACAAAATTGGTGGGTTAATTGAAACATCAAGAGCTCCGAGGTAATTTCATTTAAACCGTAGGTAAAAACATCTTCGAAAGATAAACTTCCGATGTATGCGGTATACAAAAAAAATGATGCTCCCACTGTAAATCAATTTAGTTCCCGCAGAGCTGGAAGGCAATTACAAACGGCCAAATACATACATACAAACATACATATCGTCACCATAAATGCCCGAAGACGTAACCGACATGAAGATCGAAATTCGTTTTTTGACGTAATCTGATACATAAAGCTAAAATACATGCTCTGTCAAAATTTCAAGCTTCTATGTTCGAAAAATGGGATAATATTGCAGATTTTGTTGTAATGGAGGATCTCAAAACTAAGTGGGTGTACACACGATCAGTTTTGACGGTCAGGTTAGCTCAAATAATCAGTTGCTTGCCAGTGTGGCCGTTCACTTTTGTCAGTCATCAGGCAACCACAAAATATTTTGTGGTTTCTGGACGGTTGGACAGTTATCGATAATTCCGAGAAATCGTCAGTGAAATAGAATAGCTCTGTCCATGTTACCAGAGCCATTGAATCTAATACCGAATTTGCAGTGCAAGTATAATTCGGGAGATCACATTAAATAGAGAAGTCAGAAAAAATAAGTAAAAAAGCGTTAAGTTCGGCCGGGTCGAACTTTTTATACCCTCCACCATAAAATATTCTGAACTAAAACGGAATAATTATATTCTTTCCTGTCCACAATTTTAGACGAAGATATTTTGTGACCTCTGATACCTACATAAAGTAAAAAACATAAAAAATGTATTCAATCGGTAAGGAACCTTATATGGGGCTATATCAAAGTGAAAATCGGGAGGTACAGTTATATAGGGGGCTATACCTAAACATGGACCTATGTTGACAGTTTTTGGTGGAGATATTTTGTGATTACTAGAAACCTCAACGGTCAAATTACAGGTAGTTCGATCAAAAATTGTATCTAAAATACTCAAAATACCAAAAATCAGGAGGTACCGCTATATGGTGGCTATACCAAAACATGGACCTTTACTGCTTTTAGTGGATATACTTTGGGAACCACTGTTGGAGATGTTTTGTGATTACTAGGAACCTCAACTGTCAAATTATAGGTAGTTCGGTTAAAAATTTTAGCTAATATCCTCAAAATACCGATAATCGGGAGGTACCGTTATATGGAGGCTATACCAAAACATGGACTTATGTTGACGGTTTTTGGTGGAGATGTTTTGTGATTACTATGAACCTCAACTGTCAAATTACAGGTAGTTCGGTCAAAAAATGTAGTTAAAATACCCAAAATATCGAAAATCGGGAGGTACCGTTATATGTAGGCTATACCAAAACATGGACCTATGTTGACGGTTTTTGGTGGAGATGTTTTGTGACCACTGGGAACCGCAAACGTGAAGTTACAGGTAGTTCGGTCAAATAATGTAGTTAAAATCCCCAAAATACCGAAAATCGGGAGGTAGCGTTGTATGGGGGCTATACCAAAAAGTGTTCCGATATTACCCATCTTGAAACTTGACCTGCCTATGGAAAAAAAGACGCTCGGGTGCAAAAATACAGCGCTCTAGCTCAATTATTGCGAACGCTAGAGTGATTACAACAGACGGACAGACAGACGGTCATGGCTAGATCGACTTAGAATTTTATCCTGATCAAGAATATATGTGCAAATGATTAGTTCCATGTGTTACAAACAGAAAAACAAACTAAATATACCCTCCATACTATGGTGGAGGGTATAAAAACAGACGAAGGTGGTTACCTGATAACGATCGGATCAAAATGGGTAAATAGGTTAAAATGGGTTAATTGATTAAAACGCAAATTTAAATAAGCGCTATATTCAGCATTAAATTCAAATTCATATTCAATTGCTTGAGTGAAATATCGTGTTCAGTGGTGGAAACAAGAATTTCAGAAAACCATCGATTATGAAACGAGTAGGGCGTTATGATATTATTTTGCTTCAACTGCGCTTCCAAATATTTTTATTTACATCGCAAAACGTGTTATTTGCTTAAAAATATATCTTAGTCCCAATTTAGAGTTACCTATTTTTTTTCGCGGCTATTGTCATTTTATAGAAGAGAGAGTCGAGGAAAATAGAAACACTCTGCCTATCAGTACCTTCTCTCTTCGTCAAACTGACAATTGTCTAATGTGCATCTGCTTCAAAGATCGTCCTAAACAGTTCAAAACAAAGAAATATTTGAAATTGAACAAGGTGATAGCAATAATAGTATTATAGGTTTGAACCAAAGCCATAAAGTTCTGTACCTAACAAACTGCGAGACGAAGTTCGCCGGGTCCCCTAGTAATAAATAAAATTAAACATAAATTCAACGATTTCTTCAGGTTTTTTGTAGGTTTTTAGTATCCATAGAATAACGGCTAATAACATGTACTATATAAACCCGTTATTTGGTGATGTAGCTTATTTGCTTATTCTGAAGCTTTTATTTCAGATGAGCTCAATGATTTTTTTACTGTACTTCTTGCCGTAACAATTCTTATTTTGAGCTTTGTTGCGAAATCTTTCTCAAAATGTCTTAACATTATTTCTAGAAAAGAAGTCTGCCCCTTCGTTACTGCCACTCAGTAGTTGTACTTCATGTTTACATTCTATTGTTATCTCCTCCCCAAATTCAACAAGTTTAAGTTCAACAAACCACGCCCATCTCTTAACGTGGCGGTGAGGAGGAACAAATTATAAACAATGCAATAGTTTGCCAATTTCTTGTTACTAACGTTGAGCAGCATTTGGTTTTCCCTGAACTTCATCCTTGTAACCAACGATCCTTGGAGCATTAAACTTTTAATTATCCAACAATGCAACCCAAACACAATGACAGACAATGCATTTTGTTTCAAAACTTTGCCCATTAAATACAAAACTTCAACAAAGTGGGAACATACCTTTGTGTTAGAATTTTATCGACATTGACGAAACGACGACCATTAGCCGCAGCTGCTTGTGCTGCTGCCGCTGTCATTTGTTGATGTTGCTGGTGTAGGGTGGCACTGAGTTTGGAACCCATGCATATGGTATAGGTACCATCCAGATTGTCATTACAATTGTTGGAATCTTTGGGTTGAAGATTTTCAAGCTTTTTGAAAGTCTCTGCAAAAGGGTGGAAAAGAAAACCAAAAGTTAATTTGTTGTTGAAAAGGAAAAAAAGTTTTAAGGGTTTTGAATAAAAACCTTGATTGCCAAAATTGTTGTTGTTGTGGTTGTTACTGTTGCTCTTTTGTTGGTTGCTGTTGTTGTTATTGTGATGATTAAAATGTTGTGCACGATTTGTATTGTTGTTAATATAATAATATGGCGGAGATTGTTGTTGTTGCTGCTGCTGTTGATGAGGATGCATTGGAAAACTGTTATGTTGAGATTTTCTTCTCGTTGTCGTCTGATAATGGTGACCATTTAAATTGTAATTAACCTTGGGATAAGTGGCATTCATATTAAATTGTTGTTGCTGCAGATGTGCATATGCACCCATGCCGGGATAATATGTGGGTGGTTTATGCACCCGGTAGGTACCATTCAAATCCATTGCAGGGAATCTATAAAGAAAGAATTTTTTGTTGGGTGTTTTCGTGAAAGTAAACTCCCCTTTAGTTTTGCCTCTCTGTCGTTTCAACTTGAAGGAGTGAGTGAGAAAACTCACAGGGAATTTACGTTCAGAATAAGGCTGGTTATTATTTTAGGGGGAAATACAAATATTTTAAATGACTGATAATGACTCTCACGTACATATTAATAAATTCAATTTTATTGTCCACTTTCGAATTTCTATTTCTGTCTTTTTTCATTTTAAGCGAACTTATCATACGCGATTTTCTTATCATTCATCTAACTTTTATTCAGTATGTAAGTATGACCAAGTCTTACCTTGAATTTATTGCTTGTCTAGTAAAACGTCCACTAATGCCATCACCAGCAACATTATTATTATTACAGCTATGTCCTGTTCCGCCGCCACCACCGCCACCACCTTTACCTGGAACATCATTACTCACAATACTACCACCACTACTCGTATAATTGCTATCAGAACTTCTTCCATCGACTGAAGAATCTGAGCATGAGTTGGGTATAATGCGTCGTGTAGTGTAGACAGGATAATCAACTGAAATGACAAGTAAATCGAATTACTGAAAATGTCAATTTTTAGGATATATGTATTTTTAAAAAAAATTATAGAAAGAAAGAAATGAAATAAATCAAAAGCAAGTAAGAACGGGGGTGACGTAGGGGATGGAAGATACCAAGCAACGGTCCTGACCGGTTTTAACATGGCAAAGCCCAGGATTTATCTTGGTCCCTCTTTCATCCCAAGCGGACACTGACCTCCCCGTGGTGTCACCTGGGGAACTGCCTTTAACACCCGTTAAAGGTAGTGAACTAACATGTGCCGCGCGTTCACCCATAAGAACGTTAAAAACTTGGGTTTGGGCGTCGGGTTAGTAACCCTCCCCTAGAAAAAACAGCCTACTATGAAAAAACGAATAAAAAGAAAAACAAACCCCTCTAAAGTTGACGAACCCCGCAAACGTTTTAAGGACCATGATCTGCGAATCTGCACCTGGAATGTTCGCACTCTTTATAGAGAAGGTGCAGTCTTCGCATTGGCAGACGTACTTGAAAAGTACAAGGCCGATATTACTGCCATACAGGAAATACGATGGATTGGGAAAGGCGTCACAACAACACCTAAAGGTGGCGCACTGTATTATAGCTGCCATGACGTAAAGCATGAGTTTGGTTGCGGATTCGTAGTTAGTCGGAGACTAAAACACCTTGTATCCAGCTTCACCCCAGTGAATGAAAGACTTGCTGCAATTCGAATAAAAGCTAAATTCTTCAACATCAGCTTTATTTGAGCTCATGCTCCCACTGAAGAAAAGGACGAACAGATCAAAGATATATTTTACGAGCGCTTAGAAGAAACATATGACCGTTGCCCTGCCCATGACATTAAAATCATTCTAGGCGATTTTAGTGCCAAAATTGGAAAGGAGAATATCTTTGGCCCAACAGTCGGAAATTCAGTCTCCACAGTGAAACATCTGACAATGGTATGAGGCTGATAGACTTTGCAGCTGCAAAAAACATGGTAGTTAGTAGTACCAGATTTAATCATCTCGATATTCATAAGGGCACCTGGCTGTCTCCAGATCAGAAAACGAGAAATCAAATTGAACATGTTGTGATAGATGGAAGACATTCATCGAACGTGTTGGATTTACGATCGTTCCGAGGCGCAAACATTGATTCGGACCACTACCTTGTTGCACCAAAGGTACACACCCGCTTAAACGTAGCAAACAAAGTACGAACAGACACAACACGAAATTTAGACATCGGTAAGCTGCAATCACAACAGATAGCCACAGCATATTCCACTCAACTAGCCCAATAGCAAAGCACTCCTCGTTTCGATAACATATCAGCGCAATGGCAAAGTATTGCCCACTCCATGCAAACAGCCGCAAAAACCATACTTGGATACCAGAGACCTTTACCAAAGAATCCATGGTATGATCAGTAGTGTCGTGCTGATACCGAAGAGAAAAATGCGGCATGTAGGGCTACATTACAATCCGTAGCAACACGTAGCGCACGAGAGAGATATCGGGAAAAAGGAGAGAGGAGAAACGTCTTTTCCGCAGGAAAAAGAGAGATATGGAAAAGCGGGAGTGTGGAAAAGTCGAGATGTACAGGAGCCAGAATGAAGTCCGAAATTCTACCAAAGAGTGAAGCATCAAACTGATGGCTTTGGTACAGGCACATCCTCCTGTAGAGACCAGCAAGGTAATTTGGTAACTGATACAGATAGTGTGCTCAGGATATGAAAAAGAGCATTTTTCAAACCTGTTGGTATCCAGCGAAGACGACGAAGATACCACAAATCCAATCCCAGAAGATGGTATTGAATGTATACCGCCCATCCAAGATGAGGTAAAGACTGCAATAAACCGGCTGAAGTATAATAAGGCAGCAGGAGCAGATGGCTTACCAGCCGAGCTGTTCAAAACGGGGGCGACACGCTGATAAGGTGTATTCATCAGCTATTTAGCACCATCTGGCAGGAAGAACAAGTACCCAACGATTGGAACCTGAGTATCCTGTGCCCCGTCCATAAGAAAGGAGATAAGATTGTATGCACTAACTATAGGGGCATAAGTCTACTCCCGATTGTCTACAAGATCGTGTCAGGGATATTGTGCGAACGACTAAAGCCTATGGTCAACGAGATAATTGGGCCATACCAATGCGGCTTTAGACCTGGCAAGTCCAACATTGACCAGATATTTACCCTGCGGCAAATCCTGGAGAAGACCCAAGAGATGCAGATCGACACCTACCACCTTTTTGTCGATTATAAAGCAGCCTTCGACAGTAACAGAAACCTTTATGAAGGTCGAGGGAGAATCTGCTAAAGTGGTTCTGGCGGTAAACGGCGGGAAGACTAAGTTGATGGCATCGACGCGCAATGCGTCCATAGAGATCGGGCCAACTGTTGACGTTGGTTCCTATAATTTTGAGGTAGTAAAAGACTTCGTCTACCTCGGCCCCGCTTAAACACAACAAACGACATCAGTTGTGAAATAAAAAGACGAATTGTATTGGCCAACAGATGCTACTTTGGCTTAAGTAAGAAGTTTAAAAACAAAGCCACATCTCGTCAAACAAAAATAACGCTTTACAAAACACTGATACTACCCGTGCTGATGTATGGTTCCGAAGCCTGGGTACTTGCGCAAATAGATAAGGCAGTGCTTGGTGTGTTTGAGAGAAAAATTCTTCGAAAGATCTACGGACGAATCTGCGTTAACGGTGAATATCGACGAAGCATGAACCACGAGCTGTATCTGCTATACAACGACATTAATATAGTTAAACGTATTTAGATGCAACGATTGCGTTGGCTAGGCCATATCATAAGAATGAGCGATGATGAACCCGCTAAAAAGCGTATAAATATGAGCCGTTTGGCGGTGCACGCACAATTGGCAGGCCAAAGAATAGATGGCGCAAACAAGTGGATGAAGAGATGACAAGGCGCGGTATTCCAGAAAGAGAAGCAATAGACAGAGAGAAATGGAGATCTATTCTTAGTTCGGCCTATAGAACAAATGTTCTGTAATGGGCCAGCTAAGTAAGTAAGTGTGATGATCGAGTTCTACGACAATGGCACAGAGAGCCGAAGTCTATATGTGGAATAGTAAACAAAAAACAAGTAAGCAAAGGGTATAGTCGGACGGGCCGACCATGTGATACTCTACACCACTGCCCCTGGGAATTAGCTTTCAGCAAATCAAAATTTCTTTTATGGAACAAATAAGCTTATTGTAAGAAATAACTTTGTCGATTCTGCCACCTTATCAGATTAAGCTTGGAACCAAATATTTTTATACCCTCAGCCATTAGGCTAAAGAGGGTATTTACACTTTGATACGACCAAAAATGTGTCTCATCGAAATAATGGTTTTAGACCCCAAGTATGTTTGTACGATATCCGTTTCAGACAATTTTGAGTAGATCTAGTAATGTCCCTCCGTCTGTCTGTCTGTCTGTCTGTCCGTCTGTCTGGCTGGTGCGCACGATAACTCTCGAACGGATCAATCGATTCGGTTCAAATTTTGAGTATCGAAATATTTTGTCCAGATTCGATTTAAGTTCGAAGATGGGCCATATAGGTCCACTCCTTCAGGTACCTCCCCCACAAATGTTCAAAAATTGTCGCAAAACTTGTGCGCACGATAACTCTTGTAGGGAATAACCGATTTGGTGCATACTGTGCACATCGTGTAATTTCTACCAAACTTAGATGAGGTTCCAATATGGACTCAATCGGTCCACTCCTTCGGGTACCTCCCACACAAAATTTCGGAAAAGTTCAGTTTAGGACCTGGTATCGAATCGCTTTGATTTTTATTTACGCAAGTTGTATTCGCTGTCCTCTATACGACGCTGTAAGTTTCATTAGGGGCAAGTCCATACTTCCTGAGAAAATAGCCTGAAAGTTACAAAAAAACCCTATGATATCGTGTGTAGTGGTTGGAGCGCAAGATAACTCTCGAACGGATCTGCCGATTCGGTCCAAAATTTGGCTTTCGTAATATTTTGTCCAAACTTAGTTCAAGTTCAAAGATGGATTATATCGGTCCACTCCTTCCGGTACCTCCCCCACAATAGTTCGAAAATGTTCGGAAATTTTGTGTGCACGGTAACTCTTGAAGGGAGTGACCGATTTGGCCCATACTTTGCACATTATGAAATTTCTACCAGACTTAGATGAGGTTCCAATATGGACTCAATCGGTAAACTCCTTCGAGTACCTCCCACACAAAATTTCGGAAAAGTTCAGTTTAGGACCTGCTCCCGAATCGCCTTGGTTTTTGTTGTAACATCTTGTATTCAGTGTCCCCTATACGAACGTACAAGTTTCCTCAGGGGCAAGTCCATGCTTCCTGAAAAAATAGCCTGAAAGTTGAAAAACAAACCCTATGACACCATGTTTATGGGTGGAAGCGCAAGATAGTTCTCGAACGGATATGCCGATTCCGGCCAAAATTTGGCCTTCGTAATATTGTTTCCAAACTTAGTTTATGTTCGTAGATAAGCCATATCGGTCCCCTCCTTCAGGTACCTACCCCACAAAAGTTCAAAAATATTCGGAAAAATTGTGTGCACGATAACTCTTGATGGGAGTGACCGATTTGGACCATACTTTACACATTCGCATAATATCTACCAGATATAGATCAGGTTCGAATATGGACTATATTTGTCCACTCCATCCCGTACCTCCCACACAAAATATCGGATAAGTTCACTTTAAGACCTGCTATCGAATCACTTTGATTTTTGTTGAAGCAACTTACATTCGCTGCCTCAACTACGATGGTAAAAGTTGTTTCAGCGGCAAGTCCATACTTCTTGAGGAGACAGCCCGAAGGGTGTAAAACACACTATGGCACCCCCATGGTCTATGTCGGCCCATTCTTTTAAGTAAATTTTCCGCAAAATTTTTGAACTTTACTCCTAATCAACATTTTTGTCGGTTCGACCAACATTTTGAAACCCCCTAAATACATAAGTTTTTTGTGAAAAAAAGTGTTTCAATTTGCACAGGCTGAGGGTATATCTCTGTCGGCAAAGCCGACTGATACTTTTTTACTTGTTAGTAACCAAAATTCTTCGTAAATGATTCGAAATAGTAAATTACGTTAAACTAAGTTTGGAATACATTTTTGTAAAAGTTTTAGAGTTATCTTGCACAATAGCCGGCATCGTTTTGGAGCTTTTGCACCATTATATCAGGAAGTATTGACTTACTCCGGAAAAAATTTTACCGTTGTAAATGAGGCCGCTAAAACAACATACTGAAAAAAAATCAAAACGATGCGAGAGGAGCTCTTAAACTTCACTTTTTCCGAATTTTGTGTGGGATTTACCCGAAGGTGTGGACCGTTATAGTCTATATTCCAACCAGATACATGACTAGATGAAATAATACGATGTGCAAAGTCTGTTCCTATAAGAATCTCCCTGCGAGAATTATCTTGCGGATTTGCCATTTTGTTTGGTGCCGTCAGAGTTTCATGAAGCTTTTAGGCCAATATCTCAGGAAGTATGTACTTGCGCAAGGAACAAAATTGCACCATCATAAGGGGAGCCGCAAGGACAACCTACTGAGAGAAATTTCAAAACGATCCGAGATGAGCCCCAAAACTTTACTTTATCCGAATTTTGTGTGGAAGGTACCCGAAGGAATGGACCGATATACTCCATAGTCGAATCCGATGTATATCTAGAAAGAATAATACGATGTGCAAAGTTTGGACCAAATCGATTGATCCCTTCGAGAGATATCGTTCATAGCATGTTACAGAAAATTGTTGAACTTTTGAGGGGGAGGTATCAGAAGGAGTGGACCAATATGGTCTATCTTCTAACTTAAACTAAGTTTGGCCAAAATAGTACGATATCCAAAATTTGGTTTGAAGAGGTTGTTCCGTTCTTGCGCACCAGCCAGCCAGACGGACCCCAAACATACTTGGGGTCTAAAACCATTATTTCGATGAGGCACATTTTGCCCGTATGAAACTGTATATATCATAAATGCTGAAGGTATAAAAAGTCGTATAGTTATTAAAGAATATTCTCTAAGATATTCCCATAGACCTTTAATAGATTCCACGTTTATTATCCTCTAAGAGGCTTTTGTATTTCCGTAAGAAAATTTAACGTGCATTTTTCACAAGGGGCTATAATAGTTCATTGAGTAACTCTAAGTTTATTGTCCACCAAGTTCTATGACAACGTCCCAAGGTAGTTGTTCTTTAACAGATTGTATTGTCCCAATTTGAACTTCTATATCGCAAAAATGGTAAAACCTACGAAAATATTATAAAGGTCAATCGTCTAGAGAATTTTCACAGCTACAATATTTTCTCTTATCACAATTCGATAGGACTTGCGATTTCCTAGCAAAATCGTGAAAACCTAAAAAAACCCTAAAAATGACAACTGGAATCGCGATTTATTTAAAAAGATCTCCAGCGATTTTTTTGGTTTATTGATTTTTCTCATCTATGAACAGTGTATTTCCAGAATCCGCAAATACTTCCCAGGTGTAAGAACATCCCATTTAAAGTTGGCTCAAGAGCACCGTGTCAAGCTTTTTGCCCTCTAAGGTCTATTAACAGCTCCTCAAGAAAGTAAAGTGTATTCTTCTCTAAGAGTTCCTCGTAGTTCTTTACGAAAGTCTCCACTAAGAGGCTCTTGTACTTCCGTAAGAAAATTTAACGCGCAAGGGGCTATAATAGTTCATTAAGAAACTCTAAGTTTTGTCCATTTAGTTCTATCACAAAGTCCCAAGGTAGTTGTTCTTTAAGAGATTGCAATGATTCTTTAAAAAGTACGGACTTAAAGTCCTCTTTTAAGCTCAATATTTTATTATTGGTCTCAATCTATTGAAAGTCCATTATTATTGTATCTTTATATATAAAAATGGTGTAAAAAATGTATAGTAATTCATAAAATGAGAACGGCTAGGCCGATTTCTGTAAAATTTTTTGTCAGTTATTCGTATTTTCGAGGAGAAGGTCTTTACGGAAGAAAATTTTGGAAAATCTCTCTGGAAAAGTCGGAAAATTGGAAAAATCGAAAATTGAGTTTTTGTATGAAATTTTATACCTTAATAGCGAGACGAAGGTCGCCGGGTCCGCTAGTTGTATATATTTTGTTTAAGAAAGTATGCGGTAAATGCCTTCTTGGCTCTAATATTTCTCCAAGCGACTCCTATAGTTCTTTAAGAAATGCCACTATCTTCCAAATGAAAAAGGATAACCATAGAGAGTGATAGCACCACTGACAAACATTTCAATTTCGCATTTAAAAAAATCCATTGATTTCGATAAGTGTCGTTCTCCTTTGTATTATCGATTTAAAACTCTACACCTTTATCCATTATTCATATTTCTTTCACCTGTCTTTTTTGAAGAATTTAAATTAACTGTCACTCAGTTTTTGTGGCTTTAAATTGATAATCAATAATTGACATGGAATCAAGATTGAGAATACTTTAAATTCACCAACCTACCCCATATCAAAAAAGGACAAAAACACTACGTCACAACTGTGGAAAAGTTAAGGAATGTTACGGGTTTGTTTAAAAGTTCATGGCATTGGTTGTTAGGTCAACAGCACTGGCACTGACATAGACAACAGCAATAAATAAATAAACAAACCGAACAACCAATAAACATAAATATTGACATATATACATTAACATAAAACATAAATATTACTTACCATTCGTTTTCTTTGAGGATAAACCATAATTGTAAGGATTTGAGGCAAAAACATGATGAAAATTGTAACCGCTATTGTCGTCCTGTAAAATGGAAGAATTTCAAACAATTTATACCTTCAAATTTCAAAATTTCACATAATTCAAATATCACAATAATGCTTTCTTTACCCATTTAAAATAATTCGCTGGCACTAAATTGTACAGAGGATAATTATTGTAGATTTCTAACATTTTACGTTTATTGGTAAAATATTGATCGGTTAGAAATGGTAAAACCATTAGTGGTTATTTGAATGTTTTAATACCGGCCGGGCTAGATTTTTAAATGAATCAGCCTATACAGAAATAAATTAAAAATCACTTTACTTCACTCTCTTAGGAATTTCTCTTCATATGTATAAAAATTCGTTTGATTTTTCCGTTGTCCTTTATCCAGACACTACTGAAATCAAACTATCGACTGCACTTGCATGTCGACGGCTTTTACCTCCACAGAACGGGAAATAATGATAGTTTAGAATACACTCAATCAACCCCTTTTTGTTTTGTACGTGTTAGCTCCTTGTTGTTCCTTTTTTACTATCCATAGTGCATATTGGTGATTTCCCACAACAACAAAAATCAATTATGGTATGGTAGAGAAGGACAATAGGCTGTATGGTTAGAGATTGATTTGGAAAATTGAATGACAAAACGAAACAAAATTTAGAAAAATTTTTCGTAGTCTCATGAGCGTGTTTTGAGTAAATTCGGGTTTGTAGTCTTAAGGAGACGTATAAATTCCGTTACGAATATTCGTGGCCCCTAAAAACCTTCTATGACACTTTAATAAACACGCTTATTAAGTTTAACAGCTACCTCTTTCTAAGAGATACCAATAGTAGTTGATATAAGTCTGGGCATATTCTGCCTCGAAAAGCCCCCAGAGTTCTTTAAAAAAGTTTAGGCTTTTTGTACCCTAAGAGGTCCCAATAGTTATTGAAAAGCTCTCCGAGCTCTTCAAAAAGGTCAGGCAGTTCTTCAAATAAGTTTAAGCTTATTGTTCCATTAGTTTAACACGGTGCTCTTGAACCAACTTTAAACGGAAGGTGCTTACACCTGGGAAGTTTTTGCGGATTCTCAAACTACAATGTTCACAGATGAGAAAAATCAAAAAACAACAAAAAATCGCCGGTTTAAGTTGCCATTTTCCGGGTTTTTTTAGGTTTTTACGATTTTGCTTGGAAACCGCAAATCCTATCGAAATGGGACTTAAGAAAATGTTATAGCAGTGAAAATTCTCAGTAAGATTGTCCTTTATGATGTTTTCTTAGGTTTTACTATTTTTGAGATATGGAAGTTCAAATTTTGACAATTTACTGACTGTGTCTCCTTATAAAATAACGCCATGACTACAATTTCCCAGCTTAAACTTAGTGGTACAACCTAGTAAAAAGATATGGAAACCAATCATATAGAGAATTTTCACAGCTATAAGATTTTCTCTAGTCCCATTTCGATGAGACTTACCGTTTTCAAGCCAATCGTGAAAACCTAACAAAAAAGCCTAAAAATGTGACCTGAACTTCTATATTTCAAAAATGGTAAGACCTAGGAACAAATCATAACGGTCAATTTTCACAACTACAAAATTTTCTTAAGCCCCATTTCGATAGGCCTTGCGGTTTCCAAGCAAAATCGCGAAAACCTAAAAAAACCCTGAAAATGACAACTGGAATCGCGATTTATCTAAGAAGCGCTCCGGCGATTTGTTGGTTTATTGATTTTTCTCATTTGTGAACAGTGTATTTCCAGAATCCGCAAATACTTCCCAGGTGTAATCACCTTCCATTTAAAGTTGGCTCAAGAGCACCGTGTCAAGCTTTTTGCCCTCTAAGGTCTATTAACAGGTCCTCAAGAAAGTAAACGCGTATTCTCTTCTAAGAGTTCCTCATGGTTCTTTACGAAAGTCTCCACTTATTGATCACGTAGTTCCTTAAGAAGCTCCTATAGTTCCTTCAAAAAGTCTACGTTTATTGATCACATAGTTCCTAAAAAAATTACGCTTATTATTCATATAGTACCTTAGGAAGTTCTAATTGTTGCATAAAAAAATCAAGGCTATTGACACACATTTCCTTAGGAAATTCCTTAGGAAACACCACGGTTATTCCTTAAGAAGTCCCCATAATTTCTTCAAAATTAAGAAATATTCTTAAGAAAGTCGGCGCCAATAAATCACATAGCTCTTAAAGAAAGTCCACGTTTATTGATCACATAGGTCCTTAAGGATGTGCCCGTTTATCCATTACTTAGTTCCTTAGGAATTTTCACGCCTAGCGGACAAAATTTGAATTTTTGCAACGCTTATTGTTCACGTAGTTCATTAAGGCTCATATAGTTTCATAAGAAAGTCCACGCTTAATATCCTTTTAGAGGCTCTGAAAGCGTATATTGTTCACATAGTTCCTTTAGAAAGTCCACTCTTATTGTTCACATTGTTCTCTAAAGCTCACATAGTTCCTTAAGAAAATTCGCGCTTATTGTTCGCATAAGGTTCAAATAGTTCATTAAGGCTCACATACATAGTTCATTGAAAAAGTCCACGCTTATTACCAAATATGTAGTTCATTAAGGCTAACGTAATTCTTTAAGAAAGTTCACGCTTATTGTTAACGTAGTTCATTAAGGCTCACATACATAGTTATTTAAGAAATTCCACGCTTATTGTTCACGTAGTTCATTAAGGGTCACATAGTTCATTAAGGATCACATAGTTCCTTAAGAAAGTCCACGCTTGTTGTTCACGTAGTTCATTAAGGGTCACTTAGTTCATTAATGTTCATATATTTCTTTAAGAAAGTCCACGCTTATTGCCCTCTAAGCGACTGCTTCATTTTCTTCATCAAATCCACGGATATTTTCCTCTTACAGACGTTTATTGATTCCTGAAAGTTTTCACAGAAAGTCCAGTCGTATTGCTTCTTTAATTTCTTTAAGATAGCTAATGCTTATTCCTCTATGAGTCTCCAATTGTACTTTAAGAAGTCCCCATAATTTCTTCAAAATTAAGAAATATCCTTAAGAAAGTCGGCGCCAATAAATCACATAGCTCTTAAAGAAAGTCCACGTTTATTGATCACATAGGTCCTTAAGGATGTGCCCGTTTATCCATTACTTAGTTCCTTAGGAATTTTCACGCCTAGCGGACAAAATTTGAATTTTTGCAACGCTTATTGTTCACGTAGTTCATTAAGGCTCATATAGTTTCATAAGAAAGTCCACGCTTAATATCCTTTTAGAGGCTCTGAAAGCGTATATTGTTCACATAGTTCCTTTAGAAAGTCCACTCTTATTGTTCACATTGTTCTCTAAAGCTCACATAGTTCCTTAAGAAAATTCGCGCTTATTGTTCGCATAAGGTTCAAATAGTTCATTAAGGCTCACTTACATAGTTCATTGAAAAAGTCCACGCTTATTACCAAATATGTAGTTCATTAAGGCTAACGTAATTCTTTAAGAAAGTTCACGCTTATTGTTAACGTAGTTCATTAAGGCTCACATACATAGTTATTTAAGAAATTCCACGCTTATTGTTCACGTAGTTCATTAAGGGTCACATAGTTCATTAAGGATCACATAGTTCCTTAAGAAAGTCCACGCTTGTTGTTCACGTAGTTCATTAAGGGTCACTTAGTTCATTAATGTTCATATATTTCTTTAAGAAAGTCCACGCTTATTGCCCTCTAAGCGACTGCTTCATTTTCTTCATCAAATCCACGGATATTTTCCTCTTACAGACGTTTATTGATTCCTGAAAGTTTTCACAGAAAGTCCAGTCGTATTGCTTCTTTAATTTCTTTAAGATAGCTAATGCTTATTCCTCTATGAGTCTCCAATTGTACTTTAAGAAGGTTGACATTTTGCGTGTTCCGCATAGTTCTTTAAGAACGCCATTTTAAGATCATCTTTTAACATTTTCTCTAAACATCTTCCTTAGGCCGGGGCAATTTGAAAACCTTAATGGGCCTTTCACGTTTCTGATTCCTGGGATTAATTGTATTGGTATGAATCAACCACTATAACTTAGCCATTTAATAACCGATTGGAACAAGTAATAGCTTATTCGAAATATATTATTCACCCCTTTAAAAGGAAGAAGTATCAATAGAAATCCGTTGTGGAAAAAAAGAAGATATGTCCCTTTAAATTTGAAAATGTAAGAAACCCAGAGTGAACCAAACGAACCGAAGGTATTTTCGTTGTCCATGGACCCTAACACGATAAAATTCTGTCACAGAAGGCTTGAATAGTCCAAAACTGCCTGAAAGAGCATTCCAATACTTTTGCGATGTACTGGAGAATTCTTAATTATTGTGTTGGCTACAATTTTGGTCATCGCGTTGGATCGCAAAGCTCAATAGTTTGGCTGTCGTATGCCAAAATATCCAAAAAACTTCAATAAAAAACTTTACGTCAAAATCGGGAGAATCGATTTTCATCGTAGACATATGGTCCAGTGGATTTTTTGTTCACTTCAATCCCAGCAATCATAAACGCGAAGGGCCCATTAAGGTTTTTTTTTCCTTCCACACAAATCGCCCTGGCCTAATCTTTCTATCACGGTGTGCCTGAACTAACTTTAAATGAAAGGTGCTTACACCTGGGCAGCTTTTGCGGATTCTGAAATTACAATATTCATAGATGAGAAAAATCAAAAAACAAAAAAATCGACGGAGGGATTTGTAAATAAATAGAGGTCAAATTGCACATTTGTATACATTCCGCTTTCACTCATGCTGTTCTTGTGCATCCTGTTATTCACTTCGCCTAGTGCTTTGAAAATTGTTGATGGCTTATTGAATTGGTAATCTATACGACCTATTGTAAATAAATTGTTTTCTTACTGAAATCTAAACATCAGTAGGTGTGACAATTGTACGCCTAAACACATTCGTTTGAAGAGAACTTAAAATAATTGGTCATTACCCTCAGTCCTTGCTTTTAATTCAACAATTTCCAGGTGCTCTTGTACCCTACCAAATAGTTATTATAACACTTCACTTTCGGATAACCAGCAGTAACAAGTGAGTAAAGGCTATAGTCGGGACAGGACCGACTATGTGATACCCTACACCACAACCCATGTGCATAAGATTTTCACTGGTAAACATTTCTTTTAGGGAATATTACCCGACTACCACCAAACACAGTATGTTCATTCCTCTCTGGGAGCCCCATTAGCCCCGATCAAAATTGCGACCTATTTTTTTTTCATTTTTTTCTAATCACACTACAGATTAAAGAAATGGAAAAATTGGATATATTACCGACTATTGTCATATCCCCCTCGTTATCTTCAAATTCCGTGACGATCCGATCAAAATTGTGACCTGTAGCGTGATTACCAAAATATGGGAAAGTGAGATGCATTATCGACTATTGCGATATATCCATTGTTTGACCCCCTACTCGAACCTTGCTTCGTTGTAAAGTTTTGCATTTAGAAGGTCCCCAAACAAAGCTGAGATATTCGACATTAAAATTGAAATCGCAAAAATGGAAACAGGTGTTGGATTGCGTGGTTTTCAGACGTAAACCACTATAACTTAGCCATTTGTTATCCGATTTAAAAAAAATAATAGCTAGTTCTAAAGATATTATTCGCCCCCATTAAAAGGAAGAATGATCAACAGAAATCCGTTGAGAAAAAATAAAATATGTCCGTTTAAATTTGAAAATGTACGAAACCCAGATGTTCACTACTTTTACCGTTATAAAAAATAAAACGAAGTGACCCAAACGAACTAAAGGCATTGTCGTTGTCCATGGATCTCAACACGATATTATTTTGCATCAGAACGCTTGAATATTTTTCTGGTCAACTTTTGTAGCACAGTGCCATTTATCGACATTTTTCGAAAAGTTTGCATCTTCTCAAGGCCAAAACTGTCTGAAGGAGCGTACCAATGCTTGGCTACAATTTTTGTCATTGTGTTGGATCGAAAATCTCAATGGTTTGGCTGTGATATGTCAAAATGTCTAAAAAACGTGGATAAAAAACTTGAAGTCAAAATCGGGAGGCTCGATTTTCACCGTAGACCTATGCTCTAGTGGACTTTTTTGCTCAGTTCAATCCGAGTAATCAGAAACGCGAAGGGCCCATTAAGCTTTTTTTCCTTCTATACAAATGATTTTTAGGAAAATGTCTGCACAAAATTTCCTCTGAGACCCTATAAAGTATATATATTCTTGATCAGGGTAACATTGTAAGTCGATATAACCATGTCCGTCCGTCCGTCTGTTGAAATCAAGATACAGCTCGTAATTTTTAAGATAGAGCTTTGTAATTTGGTGTAGAAGTTTCTATGACTCCTAGGATGTTTTAGATTGCAAATGGGCTATATCGGTACACGTTCTGGTATAGCCCCCATGTAACGGTACCACCTGATTTTCGGTATTTTTAAGGTTTTAGCTTAATTATCATACCGAAATGACTGAAATTTGGTACTTAGTCTTCGCTGGGGGTATACAACTTTCACCCAGAGTTTTGGCGGTATAGGTCAACGCCTTCATATAGCCTTCATAGAACGATACCTCCCGATTTTCGGTATTTTGAAGGTTGTGACCTCAATATTACACCGAAACGCTGAAATTTAGTATTTTATCTTCATTTGGAGTATAAAACTTTCCCCCAGAGTTTTGTTGGTATAGGTCCACGCCTTCATATAGCCCCCATAGGACGGTACCTCCCGATTTTCGATATTTTGAAGGTTGTGGCCTCAATATTCCTCCGAATTGGCTGAAATTTGATGTTTAGTCATCGTTTGACATATTAAACTTCCCATATGAAATTTTTGGGTATAGGTCCACGCCTTTATATAGCCCCCATAGAACGGTACATCCCGAATTTTGGTATTTTGAATGTTATGGTCACAATAATCCATCGAAATGACTGAAATTTGGTATTTATTGTTCGGTGGGGGTAATCAACTTTCGCCTCTAATTTTGTCGGTATGGGTCCAAGCCTTCATATATCCCCGATTGAACGGTACCTCCCACAATATTTCACAGAATTGACTGAAATTTAGTGTTTAGTCTTCATTTGGGATATAAAATTTTCCATATAAAATTTGTCGGTATAGGTCCACGCCTTTATATAGTCCCAATAGAACGGACCCTCCCGATTTTCGTAATTCTGAAGTTGTTACATCAATATCCCACCGAAATGACTGAATTTTGTTATTTATCCCATGTTTATGTTTGTCGACCGAAAGGTTTCTTGCGCTTCCGAAGTGGAAAAAAATCATTTTCTGTTCATGTAAACACCTTCGAAACAAAAATCTATGCGACCGACAAGCCATACGAAATAACACGTAAACGTACACTTTTCCATGGAAATTTGGGTTTATGTATTTCGAAAGGACTGCATTTTATAGAAAGAGAATGTCAAAATCACTCACTTGTTTTGTAGCTGTCGAGTAGAATGTAAACTCGCGAATAACACCGAAAATCTTAAAACAAATTTATGCAACAAATTCTTGAAACAAAATTAAAATTTTAGATACACGGTTTACGGACGGTTCCATTCATTATTTTCAAGAAATTAATTAAATAAAATAATTCAAAATATTGTATATGTGGATTTTGTTTTGATACCCTAAACCACTATGTGGTTTTGGCCAAAAAGTTTCTAACGCATCGAAATAATGGTCGTATATACCAAAATGAATGTCTCGACGAGCTGAGTCGATCTGGCTATGCGTTTAATCACGCTACAGGTGGCAATTTTGATCGGATTGTCACCAAATTTTGGGAATTGATGAGGGTCCCGGAGGGGAAGAAGCCTATTGATTTTGGTGATGGTCGGATAATATGCAGGGCTCGGAATGGGCAAAAAGCTTATTTGGAGAAAAAGTCAACGTTTTATTTCAAAGCCAATATCTCTGTTTCTTTAAGAGGTATATCAAAAGCAAAACCTGACAAGGGAAGCTGAAAATGTCACCTTTACAAGGATGTAAAGTAGGTTGTCATAGGTGGTCAAATAACAGAGATATCGCAATAGTCGGTAATGCACCCCATTTTCCGATTTTTTTGTAATCACGCTTCAGGTCGCAATTTTGATCGGATCGTCACGAATGTTTTGGGAGTTGATGCGGGTCCCTCAGAGGAAGAAGCCTATTAAGTTTGGTGATAGTATAGCAAAAAGCTTATGTGGAAAAAGTCAACGTTTTTATACCCTATACCACTATGTGGAAATGGTATTATAAGATTGTTTTGGTAAAAATTCATGTAACGCCGCGAAATATTCGTCGGAGACCCCCAATGTGGTATATCAATCTTCATATCTCGGCGTGATAAAGCGATTTTGAGATGTGTGTCCGTCCGTCCGTCCGTGTGTCCGTCTGTCCATTATAAATTGTAATCAAACTTCAGGCCGCAATTATATGGAGTTCGGTTTCACATCAGAATAGATCGCTATTTTAATTGGTGATGATCGTGAAATATTTAGCGGGTGAAATGGACCAAAAACATAATTTTTATCCTATTTTGTAGCTGCTCTGTAGGTCGCAATAATAGTCCGATCGCCTCGAAATTTTATATAAGGTAAGACATATGACAAAGAAGAAGCTTGCAATTTGAGATGGCGATCATATAATATATAGATCATACTTTTGTGTGGAAATTGTGAACATTTTTAATATACAGCTTATATCTTTATTCGTGGAAGAGATATTCCGGGCAAGTAAACTTTACTTGGAAGAGGAACGCTTGACCTTTCTATCGATGTCAATTGCGTTGGTGTACATGATAAGATAACAGAGTTACATCCTGATATACCCTGTTATTTGTTTGTAGTGTAATTATAAACACGCTAGAGGCTGCAACTATAGATCAATAATCAAGACATTTTGAACGAGGTAAGAGTTTAGGTAGAAGAAGATGCTTACAATTTTGGATGATGATCTGATATCATTGAGCGGGTGAAATGGACCATTACTTTTGTATGAAAAATACAAAAAAAAAATTTGGTCTATATTTTATTTCCTGCAGAGCATATGCCGGCAAAGTAGCCTACATATGGAAAAGGAACTACTGACCTTTCCCCCTGATGCAAATTGCAAAAAGGTGTCTGCTAGATAAAGGGCCTACTGCCTAATACATGATGGGTTTTGTGTTGAAAACCACATTTTCCCATTCCCAGTTGTTGCATTACACGGTACTTTTGAAATAATTTTAAATGGAAGGTGCTTACACCTGGGAAGTTTTTGCGCATTCTGAAACTACAATGTTCGTAGATGATAAAAATCAAAAAACAAAAAAAATCGCCGTAGCTCTTTTTAAATAAATTGCGATTAAAGTTGACATTTCTAAGGGTTTTCAGGATTTCACTATTTTGCTTGGAAACAGCAAGTTCTATTGAAATGGATCTATAGAAAATATTGTAGGTATGAAAATTCTCTACAAGATTGAAATTTATGATATTTTCGTAGGTTTTACACTTATTGAGAAATAGAAGTTCAAATTGGGACAATGCATTGGCTGTATCGTCTCCTTATAAAACAATGTCATGACTGCAATTTCCAACAACAACATATATATATATCTTAACAATTTTACAACCTAGGAAAAAACAAGTAAAAAAGTATCAGTCGGCTTTGCCGACAGAGATATACCCTCAGCTTGTATATACTGATTTTTTTTCCCAAAAACGCATGTATTTAGGGGTTTTTAAAAATTTTGGGAATTTGAACCGACAAAAATGTTCATTAGGATTAGAGATCAAAAGTTTTCCGGAGGAGATACTAAAAGGACTGGATACCAAATTTATAGAGATTGGGTACATAAACTGCATAGCAACAACAAAAGAGAAAAACTTATTGTTGGAAAATATTGTTGCAAATATATTTTTCGGTTTGATTCCAAAAATTAGAAAAAAATATTTGGGACTTCTTCAACTATTTCGCTAAAATCCCATAGAATAATGAATGTATACTGCTAAAACTTCATCAAGAAATATGGTTTACCATCGTGGAAGCTTATTTGCTTACTGTGATAACTTATAAGGATAGGAAATTAAGAGTAATATTGAAATTACAATCATTCAAAAAATTTGGAAATTAACAAGTAAAAAAGTATCAGTCAGCTTTGCTGACAGAGATATACCCTCAGCATGTGTATATTGAAACAATTTTCTCCAAAAAAAAAACGTATGTAATCAAGGGGCTTTAAAAATTTTGGATGTATGAACCGACAAAAATATTGATTAGGATTAAAGATCAAAAGCTTTGCGGAGGAGATACTAAAAGGAATGGATCTACATTCACCATTATGAAAGTGGATCTCCAGCCACTACATATGATGCCGTAGGGGGTTTTTACACCCTTCGGGATGTTTGGTCAAGAAGTATGGACTTGCCCCTGAAAAAAAGTTTACCATCGTAATTGAGGCAGCGAATGCAAGTTGCTTCAACAAAAAGCAAAGTAATTCGATAGCAGGTCTTAAAGTGAACTTATCCGACATTTTGTGTGGGAGGTACCGGATGGAGTGGACTAATATAGTCCATATTTGAACCTGATCTATATCTAGTAGATATATCAGGATGTGTAAAGTATGGACCAATTCGGTCACTCCCTTCAAGATTTACCGTATGAACAAATTTTCCGAACATTTTTCAGCTTTTGTGGGGGAGGTACCTGAAGGAGTGGACCGATATGGCTTATCTTCAAACTTAAACTATGTTTGGACAAAATATGACTAAGGCCAAAGTTTGGGCCGAATCGGCAGATCCGTTCTAGAGTTATCTTGCGCTCCAACCACTACACACGGTGTCATAGGGGTTTTTTGCAACTTTTATGCTATTTTCTCAGGAAGTATGGACTTGCCCCTAATGAAACTTGTACCGTCGTATGGAGGGCAGTAAATGCAAGTTGCTAAAACAAAAATCAGAGCGATTCGAGAGATGACCCTAAACTGAACTTTTCCGAAATTTTGTGTGGGAGGTACCCGAAGGAGTGGGCCGATTGAGTCCATATTGGAACCTCATCTAAGTCTGGTAGAAATTTCACGATGTGCAAAGTATGGACCAGGTCGGTTACATCCTTCAATAGTTATCGTGCGCACAAAATTTTCGAACATTTTCGAACTTTGGGGGGGGGAGGGGGGGGTTACCGGAAGGAGTGGACCGATATAGCCCTTCTTCGAACTTAAACTAAGTTTGGACAAAACATTACGAAAGCCAAAATTTCAACCGAATCGGTTCATTCGTTCGAGAGTTATCGTGCGCTCCAGCCAGCCAGACAGACAGACGGACGGACATTGCTCAATCGACTCCAAATTGTCTGAAACACATTTCGTCCAAACATACTTGGGGTCTAAAACCATTATTTCGATGAGGCACATTTTGCCCGTATGAAAGTGTATATACCCTCGTTACCATAAATGCTGAGGGTATAATTACGAAAGCCAATCTTGTAGAGAATTTTCACAGCTATAAGATTTTTTCTAGTCACATTTCGATAAGACTTACCGTTTTCAACCAAATCGTGAAAACCTAACAAAAAACCTACAAATGTGACATGTACTTCTATATCTCAAAAATAAAATAAACCCTAGGAACAAATCATAACGGTCAGTCCTATATAGAATTTTCACAGCTACAACTTTTTCTTAAGCCCATTTCGATAGGTCTTAAGCTGAGTACACATTGTCAGTTTTGAATGTCGATATTTCGCAATTATCGATAACTGTCAAACCATCCAGCAGCCACAAAACATTTTGCAGTTGCATGATGAATGACAATAATGAACGGCTACACTAGCAAGCAACAACAAAGCTGTCATTCAAAACTGACAATGTGTACCCAGCTTAACGGTTTCCAAGCAAAATCGCGAAAACCCAAAATAAACCTAAAAATGTGAATTTTGACCGCGATTTATTTAAAAATCCCTTAAGCGATTTTTTCTTGTTTTTGAATTTTTTTCATCTATGAACATTGCTGTTTCAAAATCCGCAAAAACCTCCCAGGTGTAAACGGTATCAGGAGTTTTTAATGCATAGTAAACCTCCCTGCGAAAAATTGTTGCTATTGGTCCATTATTTGGTATACTCCCTATATGATTTTTATATCGATTTATTTAAGCAGATGTCACCCAAATATTCTAAGCCAATATGTTCCTATAATGAACTCAGACTGCACAAAAAACATTATATTGAAACTAAATGTAAGAAAGGATAATATAATTACTTAAAAATATTCCAAAAAATTTAAATTCAGCAACTATAAAGGGGAATTAAACTTTTGGTCATAACTGCCAAAACCGCAAATTTCCGCAAAAAGTCTATACCGTTTTGAAATCTACAGGCCCTAGGCTTCAATTTGGTACTAGTGCCCATTCTTGCGAATTTTTAGAAAGTAACTAAAACTTTAAGGAAATCCATACATCTATATTAAATATTTTCATTTTGACCCATATTATAACCAAAATATATGTCAACCCTTGCAATTTAGAGGAATTTTCATAACTAGAAAAATGAAGCTATGGCAATTTACTAAATGATTCAACTTCATAAATTCCCTTAGGATATAATTTTTTCTTCAAAATTAGTACTGTTTGTGAGGCTTTTGCTCCTTAAGAACCGCGAAATATGGAAAAAAATAAGTTGAGTTTCGAAAAATTTGGAATGTGTTGAAGCGATTTGCATTTTTAAATTTTGCATTGTCGCAATTTGAACTTCTATATCTCAATAACGGTAAAACTGACGAAAATATCGTGAAGGTCAATCTTGTAGAGAATTCTTATAGCTACAACAGTTCCATTTCGATAGCACTAGTGGTTTCCAAGCAAAATCGTGAATACCTAAAAAACTTCTAAAAATGCCAACTTGAATCGCGATGTATTAAATTTTTTTTGTTTTTTTGATTTTTCTCATCTATGAACATTGTAGTTTCAGAATCCACAAAAACTTCCTAGGTGTAAGCACCTTCCATTTAAAATTGATTATTGATTATTGCAATTTACATGGTGCCCTTACGTTTCAATTGTACAATTGAATTTTTATACATACATTGCAGCATGAGTCTCTTTGCCACCTTTATTCTAAACGATTTCCCAGCCAGGCAAAATCAAATTTTCAACGGTGGCAAAATATCCTTCAGTAAGGTTTGCGACATTTTCTGAGTATTTCAGCCAAGTAAAACTTCCCTACAAGTGGTGTCTTAGGCTGTGGGTCCAATATGATTGAGCGAATATGAATCGGGGTACACTCATTCATTGATATGAGAGAAGTCCCCTTGTCCTTTCTGGGATGTTTGTGAAACAATGTACCAGAATCAACAATGTTATGTGAAAGCTAATTCCCAGGGGTAAAGGTGTAGGGTATCACATGGTCGGCCCTTGGCTTACTTGTTTTTAAACTGACACTGTTGTACAGTGTTATTAGATGTTTGTGGGGTAAATATCATAAGCAGTTGGCCTCATTTTTAAACTGACATACCTAATTGCTACAGTCTACACAGAATAAAATTACATATAGTATTATAGCTAATGTATGAAGGAGTGACCCTAGATAAAGGCTCATTTTGGGAAATATTTCACAGGAAGTATTGTCGTCTTCCTTCACGATTATAATGATTACACGCTATTAGAATTTCAGCTGAAAATGGATGAAATTTTTACAGTTAATCCTTTCGATAGTACCAAACATCCATTATATCGTTTAATCAGGATTACGTGGACTACCTACTAAACAATCCTCGAACTGTCCTTAAACTACACTTAGGGAATGTTTTGAAGGTACCCGAAAGTACAAACTTGAGACTTATGTTAATCACTACTTTCGATTGTCGAGAAAACCAGCCATTTAGGTTGGTAATCAAAGTGTTCAATGGGAAGTGATCTCTTAGAGCTTTTGGACCATGATTTCAAAAATTTCAAAATTATCCACGAACAGCGCTTAAGAGAAAATTTTTTACTTTTGTGAGTATGTACCTTCTGACACCTCGGGAATATTCATGCAAAAATATGAATATTTCGGCGAAATCGGCTACTCAATTCGTAAGATATAGTGTTCACGTAATTTTAGTTGGTTCCTGTGGAGTTTTAAGAGCTTTTGAGCCAGGAAGTATGGACTAGCTCATTTACGGATCATTTAACGGTTCCGCCTAATTTTAAGCGCATAAAGTTTTATGTCACATTATCTAATCCAGGTGGCTGGAGTCTGATATTTCAAGATGAGGTTTTTGATTTCCTTTATTTTTTGCTGTGGTGATGCTGCTCATCAGCATTTTTTTGACTAACGGTTCCAGAGATATTGCGCCTTGAAAATGTCAAATTCAGTAAACACTATATGGAAAGAAATACTCATAACTTCTGTAATATTAGTCCAAATGAAAAAAATATTTTTTTTGCTGTTTTTTCAGCTATCTAATAAAAAATTGAAAAAAAAATATTTTTTTGTTGTTTTTTCAGCTATCTAATAAAAAATTGAAAAAAAATTGCGCAGCGGTCTTGGATGCAATTTTTGGCGATTTAAAATTTAAAATCAATTTTTATCAATGATTGTACTCTCTGATTTTCTTGAATTGTTTTTATTAAACTACAAATTTTAAGTCCTATATGGTAGTGCGATTCGAATGAGTACTATTTTTTCTTAATTTTTTAAAATCTGTCTATAAATAGGGGGCCACCGTGGTGCAATGGTTAGCACGTCCGCCTTGCACTCAGAAGGTCTGCGGTTCGAATCCCAGGCCAAGCAACATCAAATTTTCAACGGTGGCAAAATTCCCCCTCAATAATGCCGGCGACATTTCCTGAGTATTTAAGCCATGAAAAACTTCTCTACAAGTGGTGTCGCAAGACATGCCGATCGGACTCGGCAATAAAAAGTAGGTCCCATATCATTGAGCCAATATGAATCGGCGTGCACTCATTGATATGAGGGAAGTCTCCCTTGTCCTTTCAGGGATGTTGTGGGAACATATGTATGTATGTCTATAAAATTTGTCCTTTATATCAGTGTGAAATATTTGTTATTTTTCCAAAAAGTAAAAAATACATTTTCCAACATTTGTTTTGTACTTTTATTTGGGAATTTATTATAAATGTTTTAAAAACTTCGTAATTTTTTGATTTTGAAAATGGACAATAAACCAACTAAATTGTCGATCAAGAAACTACAGCTTGGGAATCATATGAATGGGCATCCGAGACGAATAATATACCAAATATTAAAGTGATATTTTCAGCAGAAGATGACTCTGTAAATTCGAAAGAGGATTTGAATTTGAGATATTAAATGACCAAAGTTATCACGAGTACAAAAAACTTAGTTCAGTAATACGCACTAATGCTGGTACAACATTCGCTAAACCATTTTTTAAATCGCAAAATGAAGAAGTTTTTAAGATGTTTAAGATAAATTCCTAAATAAAAGATCAAAACAAATGTTTATAAATGAAACTGTTTAATTTTTGATAAAACAACAAATATTTCACACAGTTATAAAGCAAAAAAAAAAAAAAAAAATAAAAAAAATAAGAAAAAAAAACAGTCAGGAAAGGATCAAAGTCGGGCGGGGCCGACTATATGATACCCTACACCACTGTGAATAGGTAAAATATATATGGGAGCTAAATCCAAATGTGAACAGACTACGATTTAATTTGGCACATATATTTCTAGACCAAACACCGTCAAATATTCCAACTCCATACATCCATCAAATACCTTAAATCGGGCGAAAATATATATGGGAGCTATATCCAAATCCGAACCGATTTCGTTAAAATTTGACACTTTTATTTCTAGACAAAATTCCGTCACACATTCCATATTTCTTTGAGATCGGACATATATAACGTGTTTTGTGCACCAAATACCAAAAATCGGCCAAAAATTCATATGGGAGCTATATCCAAATCTGAACCGATTTTGATATAATTTGAAACATTTATCTATAGACCTAATTCCGTAACACATTCCAAATTTCATCAAAATTGGACAGATACAGCGTGCTTGGTGCATCAAATACTTCAAATCGGCCGAAAATATATATGGGAGCTATATCCAAACCGATTTTCACCAAAAGCAATAGCGTTCTTCATTAGGCTAAAAAAAATGATCTTCCCCAATTTTCAGCAAAATCGAACAATAAATCCGACCTGTACGTTGCGAACGGAAGGACGGACATGCATAAATCGACTCAGAAAGTGATTCTATGCATATCTCTAGAAGGAACTATGGGTCTATCTCTTTTCCTTAGGCATGTTACATACAAATGCACTAACACATAATACCCTTACCACAGGGTGGTGTAGGGTATAAATAGTAATCATTCGAATCCCACCATAAAAATTTGTAACTAAACGGAGTTTAATACAAAAAAATTCAAGACAATCAAAGAGTTCAATCATTCAGAAAAATTGATTTTAAATTTTAAATCGCGAAAATTGAATCCAAGACCACTGTGCATTTTTTTTTATTTTTTATTAGATGAAATAAAAAATGAAAAATGAAAAACAAAAAAAAAAAAAAACACAATAAAATATTTTTTCTATTTGTACCAATATTTAAGAAGTTATGATTATTTCTTTGCACATAGTTTTTACAGAATTTGGTGTTTTTCAAGGTCCGACATCTCTGGAACCACATTTTAAAAAGGTGTCCGATTTCACTCAGAAATCCCCATATATCTCTCAAATTTTTTGTTATTGTCCATAATGTATTCGGTTTTCTAAGAATGTAACTACCCGTTAACTTCACATTCCCTAATCAAGTATGAAGTATTAGAAACCGTTTAGTGCTAGCATACACCTAAACACATAAATTATAGTAATTTCCAATACATTTCAACAACACTTAGACGTATATTGATATTCAAGGTTGAGGTAAATGAAGTGATTGCTTTCCGTGGCGGAAAAGTTACCCAAACGCACCCACGCCCACACACACATTCGTTTTACGTACATTTTCAAATATCTTCGAGTGGATGGAGACTTCTGTTGGTTTGCGAAATGATTGACGATGGAGGGGATCATCACTATTGGAACTGCAATGAAATGCAAAATATTAAAGTGATAAAGTCAATATTTAACAATTCCATTTCAACACGTACCCGGTTTTGAGACAACGAAAACTTTGCTGAGCACAGACACGAGTACGCTGGGCTCTGCGCTTTAACGATGATGGTGACACCGAACCAATACCCGCTGTTATCCAGTCTATATCTGGACCCTGTTGGCCATTGCCCTCCGTGACGTTACCATTGTCGTTGACTTTTGCTGTTTTAAACGTTTCCTCCAAGGCAGAACTGCTCTCATTTGCCAGACAATCGCTGATATTAGCCGCAGCGGCTAATTGTGTGGGTGGCACATGCAATGAATATTGTACCGCACCATCGTTGCTTACCAAAGGCAATTGTTTGCGTGACAAACGTGCTTTAACGGCTGCCACCAATGCTGCACCATCATCACGTGAATTGGCAATTTGTTGCACCACATCAAGCACTTCTCGGGTGGAGGAAATCTGACCCAACACTGCCAGGACATCGAGTGCTGCTTGACGAACACGACGTTTGCGGTTTAAAGCTGCATATGTGGCATTAGTGACACATGTTGCCGTATCAAAACAGGTACTGGGAAAGGTCATCAGTGCGTATATAACCATTTGTAAGGCATGCTCACGAAACTATGGACAAAGAGAGAGTAAAAGAGTGTTGTAAAAATGACAAAAATATTACAAAATTAACATAAAGTCATAAATTGCCAAGAGAACAGGTTAACTGATTGTTTGTTTCAATTTTGTTCCAACATAGTCGGCAGTATTTACAGATTGTATGAAAAATAATTGTAATTAATTGCCATAGGTCAAAGTGGTGAATGGGAAGGATAGCTAAGTAATGGATTTACAAAGAATCCAAGGAATTGTCCTGTAAGAAGCCAAGGAATTGTGCTGCAAGGAGCCAAGTGTCTGGACAGGGCTCTCAGTCCATTAACCTCTAAGCAGACTAGTGATTCAAAGTCGACTGTAACCAATTCACAATAGGGAAGTTCGAAGAGGGTGCGATATTCTGAGGATCCAAAGCTAGTTATAAAAAGATTGGTGGCTCGTCAGTCGGGCAATGATTCAACTTCGCGAAGTTGACTCCTTCCAAGACGACATGTAGTCAAGAAAAAAACTCGCTCACCCTTGTGTTGAGAAGTTCTGAAAACCATCAAAGCATGTGAGAATGATTGCCTCAGATTACCTCCTAGTAGCAGTCATTGACAAATCGGATCCCGAATCAATGAGGATAATTGAATGCTGATGGAGGGTAGATAGAGAAACGTCCGACGCTATGGGCGGCAGCAAAATCGTCTTTGGAAATGCAGCGGTCTTAAAAGGGGTTAAAGTTAACAAAATCGGACGGACCGAATTTTTTATACCCTCCACCATAACTTATATTGGAACCAAATTTCAGACATTTTGTTGGAATATGTGGCTAAAACTTGAAAAATACCGAAAATCGGGCCGAACCGTTTTACTGGGGCTATTTTAAATCACAAACCTATCCAAAAATAAGTTGTAGCTCCAACGGAGACTAAATAATTTGTGTGTAATACCGTAAATCCCGAAAAATGTGGCAGAATTTTTCAAAACATGTAAAATCAGAGGTTCCTTAATGTAGGGGTAAACTTGGACCTATGATCGCAAGTTTTGGTGGTGGAGTTTTGTGACCACTGCGAACCTCAAATGTTAAATTGCAGATAGTTCTGTTAAAGAAAACACGTGTTTCTGTTGATAATTTTTTGTGGAGAAATTTTGTGACCACTGGGAACGTCCAATGTGATATTAAAGGTAGTTCCATCAAAAAATGTAGCAAAAATGATCAAAATACGTTAAATCCGGAGGCTATACCTAAACATGGACCTATGATCAAAATTGTTGGTGGTGATGTTTTGTGACCACTGCGAACCTCAAATGTTAAATTTCAGGTAGTCAAAAAATATAGCTTATATCTTAAAAATATCTAAAATCCGTAGTTAGCATTATATGGGGGCTATACCACAATATGGACCTATATTGACAATTTTTTTTTTGGAGAAGTTTTGTCATCGCTGAGAACCTCAAATGTGAACTTAAAGGTAATATAGCAAAAATCCTCAAAATGCGTATAGGGGCTATACTTAAAGATGGACCTATGTTGACAATTTTGTGTGAAGAAGTTTTGGAAATACTAGGAACCCAAAATGGAAAATTGCAGGTAGTTCGGTCAAAAAAATGTAGCTAAAGCCTTCAAAATACCTAAAATCCAAGGTACCGTTATATGGGGGCCACACCAAAACATGGACCTGTGCTGACAATTTTTGGTGGAGAAGTTTTGTAACCACTGGGAACCTCAAATCTCAAATACCTTCGAAATATCTAAAATCCGAAGGTACCGTTATATGGGGGCTATACCAAAACATGTACCTATGTTTACAATTTTTGGTTGAGAAGTTTTGTGACCAATGCAAACCTGAATTGTATATTTACAGGTAGTTTGGTTAAAAATTGTAGCTAAAATCCTAAAATTACCGAAAATCGGGAGGTTCCGTAATAGGGGGTTATACCAAAACGAGGACAATATAGCTCATATTCGAACCTGACTAGCTCAATTATATCGGACGCTAGAATGATCGCAGAAGTCGGACAAACTGACATGTCTAGATTGACTCAGAATTTATCCTGATCAATACATTATAGGTTCGCAAATGATTATTTCGATGAGTTACAAAAAAAAAACCCTTAACATTACCTTACATATTATGGTGGAGGGTATAAAAATGGTCAGAAGGGGATAGCTGCCATCCAGATATGGATTGCTAGAGAGAAAACTTCGTGAATGATTGTTAGACAGAGTATATTTTGGTTTGGGGTGGGGTCAGATCCGCATCCCAGAGTCATAGTAAGGTACAGGGGCAGCATAGTCTCTATGTTGTGGAGATAAACCTGCACCCCTGCAATGCTACTGCTCTCGAACTTTTAAAAATCTGCGAGTATGCAGTTAGGGAACCACGACCCCTTTTTGGAATAGGATAATCCTACCTCCTGTATATACGGAAAAGTATTTCTAAAAAATTGGAGGTTATAGGAAGAGTTTTCCTTGTCGTACCAAAAAGCGATACATTTTTAAGTTCCGTATAGATATAATGCAATATTGGTACAGGATTGAGATTAATTGTGGACAAGGGTTAAATCACTCTCGAATCCAGTAAAGAAAGACGATAGAACGGCTGTTTCTTTTAACGGCAAGACAGTGACAGATCACAAGCGGCGTTCGTGTTATTTTAGCTGGCTATTTATAGAGTACCCCGAGAGTGATAGGGTGAAAAGGAGTGAGCTACGGCATAGCGTTGGCCCACACAGAATCTCAATAGTAATGCTTAAGTAACTGGATGAACACGGAGTTTTTTTATTTCACAAGTGCCCTAGGACGCCAGCAAAGATGAATCCTACGGGCCGATTTCCCTCCTTTTGTCAATGTCAAAGATTCCCTTACAAAGCAATAGGTCGGTCCGCGGTAACCTTTGCGATTCCAGTTGGCATGCAAACGTGCCAGAATAGGCTTCCCCCACCGAGGCACGTCAGGAGACATCTTCATGATATGTAAAGTCCATAAGGGTTTTTTTATGGAATATTTTTCCCATAGACTTTCAGTCCCATAAGCGTGGATTTTTAGCAATATTTTTTCATGGAATTTGATTCTCTAAGCTTGGATTTTTATGGAATATTTTTGCACGGACTTTCAGTCCCTTAAGCGTGGATTTTTATGGAATATGTTTTCATGGACTTTTAGTCCCTTAAGCTTGGATTTTTATGGAATAATTTTTTATGGGCTTTCAGTTCCCTAAGCTTGGATTTTTAAGGAATATTTTTTCATGGGCTTTCAGTCCCCTAAGCGTGGATTGTTAAAGAATGTTTTTCCATTGACATTCAGTCCCTAAAATTGGATTATTAAGGAATATTTTTCCATTGCCTTTCAGTTCCCTAAGTGTGGATTTGTATGTAATATTTTTTCTTGGACTTTCGGTTCCCTAAGCGTGGATTTTTATACAATATTTTCCATGAATTTTCAGTTTCCTAAGCGTGGATTTTTATGGAATATTTTTTCATGGACTTTTAGTCTCCTAAGCGTGGATTTTTAGGGATAATTTTTTCATGGAATTTTCCCTAAGCGTGGAATTTTATGGAATATTTTCCATGGACATTTAGTTCCCTAAGCGCGAATTTTTATGGAATATTTTTCCATGGACATTCAGTTCCCTAAGCGTGGATTTTTATGGAATATTTTTTCATGGCTTTCAGTCTCCTAAGCGTGGATTTTTAGGGAATATTTTTTCATGGCTTTCAGTCTCCTAAGCGTGGATTTTTAGGGAATATTTTTTAGTCCCCTAAGCGTGGATTTTTAGGGAATATTTTTTAGTCCCCTAAGCGTGGATTTTTAGGGAATATTTTTAGTCCCCTAAGCGTGGATTTATAGGGAATATTTTTCATGGAATTTTCGCTAAGCGTGCAGTTTTATGGAATATTTTTTCATGGACATTCAGTTCCCTAAGCGCGGATTTTTATGTAATATTTTTTCATGGACTCAGTCCTCTAAGCGTGGATTTTTATGGAACATTTTTCGTGGACTTTCAGTCCTCTAAGCGTGGATTTTTATGGGATATATTTTTATCGACTTTCAGTCCCCTAAGCGTGGATTTTTATGGAATATATTTTTATCGACTTTCAGTTCCCTAAGCGTGGATTTTTATGGAATATATTTTTATCGACTTTCAGTCCCCTAAGCGTGGATTTTAATGGAATATTTTCGTAGATTTTTATGGAATATTTTTCATGGATTTTTAGGGAATATGCATATTGTTACGGAATTAAGTTTAACTAATATCCGTGTAGACGTTGTTTTATTCCCCAGTACGATTTGTACCAAATAAAACAGGGTTCGTTTTAGATTACGTTTCTACAATGCTTTATTTACTTTATTACACTTATTCGGAACCGACTTTAATTACTAAGCACACAGCAAGTCTCTAGTTAGCACGCAGCTATTCTTTAACCGATCTGTTCAGTTCAACGCTTAAAACACAACTAACTCAATGTTGCCGCTCCTTCCGCTATTTATAACCAAAATCTCCTTGGTCTAGAATTATCCAGTAATCTGGCAACATCTCGAATCTGTGCAGCGAACTCACAGACGCACATTCGCACTAAGCGAACAACCATACTCACATACATACAAGTAGACCAGCAAAGTAATGACGTAATTACAACAACAAACAAATACACGAAATACAAGAAGTAGAGACTAAACGATAATTACATGATTATGGCAAGACAAATAAAAGCACATTAATAAAAGGTAAAGTAACATCTAGAATAATGAAGAGAGTTCTACATGGTAGTTGTTGTTGCTTAAATAAAGTAACTGCGTAATAAAGACTTTACGTTACAATTCAAATTTTTAAATTAACGGAAATTAAACTAAACTAACTTATATTTTCATGGACTGTCAGTCCCCTAAGCGTGGATTTTTATGGAATATTTGTTCAAGGAATTTCAGTCCCCAAATCGGATTTTTATGGAATCTGTTTGCATTTATCAAGGACTCTCTGTCCCCAAAGCGTGGAATTTTATATAATATTTTTCGTGGACTTTCAGTCCCCAATGCGTGGATTTTAAGGAATATTTTTGATGGACTTTTCCTCCCCAAAGCGTAGATTTTTATGAAATATTTTTCATGGATTTTTCGGGAATATATTTTCATGGACTGTCAGTCCCCTAACCGCGAATATTTTGGAATATTTTCTACGGACTTGTAGTCCCCTGTATTATTACGAAATATTTTTCATGGATTTTTATACCCTCCACCATAGTATGGAGGGTATATTAAGTTTGTCATTCCGTTTGTAACACATCGAACTAATCATTTGCGACCCTATAAAGTATATATATTCTTGATCAGGATAAAATTCTAAGACGATCTGGCCATGTCCGTCTGTCCGTCTGTTGTAATCACTCTAACGTCCGCAAAAATTGAGATAGAGCGCTGAAATTTAGCACCCGAGGGTATTTTTACCATAGGCAGGTCAAGTTCGAAGATGGGCTATATCGGTCCACTCTTTGGTATAGCCCCCATATAACGGTACCTCCGGATTTGAGGTATTTTGACGTTCTTCGCCACATTTGCAGACCGAATTAGCTATAATTTGGCACTTGGGGTTCCTAGTGATCAGCATACTTATATCCCAAAGGATATGGGCATAGGTCCATGTTTTGGTATAGTCCCCATATAACGGTACCTCCCGATTTTCGGTATTTTGAGAATTTTAGCCACAATTTTTAACCGAACTATCTGCAATTTGACATTTGAGGTTCTCAGTGGTCATGAAATAAATATCTCTGTAATTTGCCATTTGAGGTTCTCAGTGGTCATGAAATATCTCCACCAAACATCGTCAACATAGGTCCATGTTTTGGAATAGCTCCCATATAACGGTACCTCCCGATTTTCGGTATTTTGAGAATTTTAGCCACAATTTGTAACCGAACTCTCTGCAATTTGACATTTGAGGTTCACAGTGGTCATGAAACATCTCCACCAAACATCGTCAACATAGGTCCATGTTTTGGTATGGCCCCCTTATAACCGTACCTCACGATTTTTGGTATTTTGAGCATTTTATTTACAATTTTTAACGGAACTAGCTGCAATTTGACATTTGAGGTTCTCAGTGGTCATGAAACATCTCCACAAAACATCGTCAACATAGGTCCATGTTTTGGTATAGCCCCTATATCGGTACCTCCCGATTTTCGGTATTTTGAGAATTTTAGCTACAATTTTTAACCGAAGTAGCTGTAATTTGCCATTTGAGGTTCTCAGTGGTCATGAAACATCTCCACTAAACATCGTCAACATAGGTCCATGTTTTGGAATAGCCCCCATATAACGGTACCTCCCGATTTTCGGTATTTTGAGAATTTTAGTTACAGTTTTTAACCAAAATAGCTGTAATTGGACATTTGAAGTTCTCAGCGGTCATAAAACATCTCCAATGAAACATCGTCAACATAGGTCCATGTTTTGGTATAGCCCCCATATAACGGTATCTCCCGATTTTCGGTATTTTGAGAATTTTTGCTGCAATTTTTAACCGAACTAGATGTAATGATCGGTATTTTGAGAAATTTAGCTACAATTTTGTCTATTCAAAAATAATTGTCAATATATGTACATATCAGGAAAAATGTCTAAAATTGTCTTTTCCATTTCAAAAAAATCAAAAAAAAAAATTTTTTTGATACTACATCAATGATTTTTGGTACATAGATTAAGAAAAATATCAGCATTCCAAATCTGTTTTCGTTACTAATTTTGATCGTTGCGCGCAAAAGATATGACCATTTTAATTATGATAATTAGAAAAAATTCTAAAAAAAATCGCGGCTTAATATAGTTAGCTGTTATATCCTATTATTGTTAACTGAATTCGTACCCTTTGCGATGATGCAAAAAATAATCGCAAAGTCTCAATGGATTCGCGAAAAATCAAATTTGTTAAATAGTTCCACGTATTTACAAATATATTGTTGAAACAATAGCGCTCGTACTTACGAAAAATATATAAAAAAATTATAACAGCATCCAGACATTTTGAGGAATAAAATGAAACCTAAGTTGTGAAGGTTGGAGTTATAGTATTCATGTTATTTGCAAAAATACGAAGAAAATATTACGAAAAAATTAAAACCATATTATTCTATTTTTATTTTTTTATGGTTTTATAGGAAAAGTTGGAGAAAAAAATGTTTGTGTTCTTCGGCATTTTCGTCAAAATTTCACGCAATAATGATGATATTCCGTTGTAACAAATTTTTCGCTTATAGTTTTCCTATTGGATAATATTATTAGAACCTTACATTAAATCACAAGGAATTCCAATTGTGGCATAACGTTAAAATAATGTTATATTTAATATTACAACATTTGAGACGCATATAAACCGCGTAATTACGAAAATGACATGATGCGTATCCGATTTTCCAACACAGCGAATCAATCCCTCTTATTTGATGTACAGTTTGTCAAATTCTAGCATCCGCTGCATATTAGGGTGCAAAATACAGTAAAATTGTCATAATTTCCGCGAAGTTCATTTACATTTTATGCCCATCCGATTTCATTAATGACCATTAAAAAATACATCATTCTAGGCCGTTTCAATGCGATCCATCAAGAACCGTGGATGTAGCATCGCACTCAATTTTTAGAAAAAATCTAGTATATCTCTGGATTTACGAGAGTTTTTAAATATCTGTTTTCGCGCAGTTTAAACACGCGTATCGATCTATTTATTTAAGTAGAACTGACACATCCAAAATGCGTTTTAATATTTTCAAAATAATTTTTTGCAAATTTTCGAAATTTGAGGGGTATCATACCCGCCGATCTAGTGGGTGGATTTTTACGCGTCGTGGCTTGTTAGATTCAGAACGTAAAAAAACTAAATTTACGCGGGTTTCCACGGAAATCGAATGACGTTTGTAAATTTTAAACCAAAAAAATAGGTTTTTGAGAAAAATTTACGCACAAAAATTTCGTGTTTGGGCGCAGATTACTGTGATCCTGTGAGGGCTACATCCTCATGTTATACATTAAAAAATGCGAAATCGCGAGTACTACAATCAAATAATAAGCTTTTATGGAAATCCAGCTGCGCGTCCCGATTAAAGCAAAAATTAAAAAAACCCCATTTTTCAGGTTTCATAATGTCAGCATCCGTTTGAGGCAGATAGAGTGGATATATTAAAAAATCATACATTAGAAACTTCAACTCTAAGGTGTGCTCTTTAACTTCTCCTTTGAGCATTAAGCTCTGCATTGAGTTGTAAAACCACTAATTGGAAAATAACATAATGAAACTCGTTTATTTCAACGATTTTTTCCGATTTTTTTACCTTAGTACGACCACAGCTTCCGCTCAAATTATTATTTTAAGAAACCCCTCGGTGAATCGGTCTAAAACAGTTTATTTTACCGAAATGCGGTCAAAAGTTATGGTATAGTAAAACTGATCGCGAGTTACAATACCCCATACCTCAGTTTCAACATAAGTTAATTTTCTACAAAAAGCTTGATATGTCCATGTTTTGGTACATCCACCCATATGACAGATCCACCGTGAGTTGAACTTCCGCATTATGGCGTGATGAAATTTTTGTTAGAGACCCTGTGGGCCATCAGAATTAGCGTTATATCTTTGTTCACGGTTGCTTAAGTGATCTACAAAAACAACAAACAAAGACATAATGCTAATTCATGATGGCTTACAGGTTCTCTTGCAAAAACTTCATCACGCCATAACGCGGAAGTTCGACTCACGGCGCATCTGTCCTTCGGGGTTTTTATCTCTGCCCCAACATTTGTGTTCACAGTGTAATTTAAGCAATATTGGGAGGCAGTAGGAGTCTATCCATTGTCGAAAAGCTGTTTCACCTAAAATTGTGAAAGAACCCTAATTATTCCATTTTAATTAAGACTATTTTATGGTGGAGGGTATAAAAAGTTCGGCCCGGCCGAACTTAACGACTTTTTACTTGTTGGTCCTCTAAGCGTGAGTTATTATTAAATATTCTTTCATGGAAGTGCAATTACCTAAGCGAAATATTGTTTCAAGGAATTTCAATCCCCTAAGAGTGAATTTTTAATATGTTTTACAAATCGTCTTGGGATTCCTTCCCCATCTCTTTCCACCCATCGACCACTTTTGTTCCTATAGATATATCACAAAATTATGAATATTCACTTGGTCTGTGCAGTGACGACGACGGAAGTTTTACCGACATGCAAATGAAATGCATTGAGCACAAGGTGCCTAGTTCATTTGGAACCATCAAACATCATGCAAATCGAAATGTGACGAATACTGCTGTTGAAAACAATCACAATCACATTCAGTAATGGTTGACCACTACTGATTGGCAAGTCGGTCGAAGTCTCTACAAAAGAAAACTTCAAAAAAATTAGCATGAAATTAATGTTCAAATCAAGCAGTGGTCACAGTCCGCTGCACCCAGCACTTACTAAATTCAGTCTTATGGTGCCAACATTATGAAATTTGTAAAAGAAAGATAAAAAGGGTTGCCATTTGGTATAATTTTCTATCTAATGATTTTCTAAGAGAAAACAAAATTGGTCGTAATTATTCGGGAGTCAAACATGTTTGTATATTGAATCGTGGTGGTGGTTACATCTGAAATCATCCTATTCACCAAGTAGGTGATACTGGACAATGGTAGGCTTAACGCGGCCACTAATTTCCCCAAAGTTTGCAGTATCATGTTTGATAGACTTCGTAAGGGTTTTGCATGTGTTGTAAACATCTGGGGAAAACTCTAAAGAGGGAACAAGATTCTACAGTCAACACATGAATAATCAGGATCCAAACTGAATCCGAAGTATACTTATATCTACCCTCGATTATTCGTAGTTTTTTAGTTTTAGCACCTAGAGAGGGTGTTCAAAGGTAAAAGGTTCACATTTCCCTCACCTCTCTTTAGAACAAAGAGACATGTACCGGAAGGAAAATTGTCAGGACTTCCTAAAAACAAAAGTTTTTTCCTGGTCTAACGGCAACCCTTTTTACAAAATTTGTTTTTCTTGTGTCTCATTTTTTTAAAGAGACAATCGTACAATCGTACAAAAACACAAACACTCAACCTAATCGCAAAAGAAAAGAACGACAAAAGAGAACAAATTGAGAACTTACCCTTGAGCTTTTGGCATGCAGAAAGTCCTGTGATATCAATTTCAAAATAATGGCTGATGGTGGTAAGCGTTGCATTAGCGCTTTACACACCCGATTGGCACCAGCACCACCTTGCCGGCACAGGCCACTCATAATTTGCATGGTACGGTCTTCCAAATTGTCCAGTGGCAGGCGTGTTATCAAATTAATTAATAGTTTTCGTTTTTCTTCGGCCACATCGATTTTACATTCCGACGAGAGTAGAGTACGTAGCAGAGAATCCAAACAGGGTTGAACACGTGCTAAATTGTCAGAGGATCTAAGTGATTGTTCCAATTGTATGACACCTTGTAGGCGATGGCGCCAATTCTGTGAAGAGAAAAGGAAGAATGGAAATTGTTTAAAATTTAGTGGCTAAGGTAAGTTTGTAAATGTATAATTAAATTATGATTACGAATCATATAAAAATTGATTATCATGTAATTTGTTTTCCCTTAAAAAGGGTTAGGCCATACAAATAAATGCTATCTCTTTGGTTTGGTTAGTGGTAGAGTCAGCCTAAACATGCAAATTTCTCATCATCATTATCATCGCCATTAGCGCGCACTTCTTGAAAACCTTGAGCTGCCCAATGTTTGCCAATAAATTTTAAGACTATCACCCACACCAACTAATTTGTTGGGCATTTCATTGGAATTTGCATGACCTTTGAAGCTGGTTGGTGTTCCTTGCAGACAAATTTAAAGAATTGTCTTTTTACATTTTGTTTGTTAACATTTTAGAAGTTAGTCGTTAGTCGTATCTATGTGTGCGTGTTCTAATGTCGTTTGTCCATTTAGGCAGGATGTGCAGGAATGAAATAGGGCCTCATTATTAACAAGACTTTTATGGTGATTTTTTAACAATTTTGTTTTAAAGGATAGCAGGGTCACTTTGTGGATTAAAAAAAAAAAATATTGGAAGGCATAGCACACACCTGGGCCTAGAAATGTTTAGTATATTTTTTAAAGGATATCAGAACAGTAAGCCTATATTTTGTCAGAAGGACTGCTTTTAAAGATAGAGAGTAAATATTTGGTACACAAGTTTTTATTACTTGCAGGATGGTTGGTGTGGAAAATGGGATATATCGGTCCACGTTTTGATATAGCCCCCATAGAACGATACCTCCCGATTTTCGGTATTTTTAAGGTTTTAGCTTCATTAGCCTACCAAAATGGCTGAAATTTGGTACATAGTCTTCTTTATGGGTATAAAACTTTCCCCCAGAATTTTGTCGGTATCGCTCCACACCTTCATATAGCCCCCATAGAACGGTACCTCCCGATATTCGGTATTTTGAAGGTTTTAGCTTCATTATCCCACCAAACTGGTTGAAATTTGTTAATTAGTCTTCGTTGAGGATATAAAACGTTCCACCTGATATTTGTTGGTATAGATCCTCGCCTTTATATAGCCCCATTTCCTGCTGAAATTCGTTGGTATAGGTGCACGTTTCGATTTAGCCTCCTAGAACAATACCTCCTGATTTTCGTAATTCTGAAGGTTGTGACGTCAGTATCCCACAGAAATTACTGAAATTGGTATTTTGTCTTCTTCATAAACGAAAGGGAAACTAATTGTTCCATTTTACTTCAATACAACTCGTGGTGGAGGGTATAACAAGTTCGGCCAGGCCGAACTTAACGCCCTTCTTACTTGTCACTACTTAAGGTGGTCCCATAGTTATTTAAGAATAACCAGTTGTCCTCTAAGTAGCCCAGTCAAAAAAGACATTGAAATAGCCAAAATTCGCACAAAGACGAATTTTTGTGGAGAGCTAGGGTTTTTCCATTAGATGCAACCGTCCTAAAAGTCCCCATCACTATTGTGCCAAAAAAGTTATTCGCGGTCAAAGGCCAAATTTAAAGGATTTTTAGGTTTTCGGGAAATAAGCACATATTCAGGTGAAACGACTAAAATAACCGGAGTATCCGGGTCTGTTCCCCCAAAATATATATGCTTCCTTGAAGAGCGAAATTATACGAATCATTAAAAAAAAACAAGTAAAAAAGTATCAGTCGGCTTGGCGTACAGAGATATACCCTCAGCCCAGGGACGTAGCCAGGATATCATTTCGGGGGGGCCAATTTTCCTTGTTTTCAGAACTTTTTGGCAACATATCAGAGTTAATATATGTTCAAACAATACTTTTGAATACCTTTAAAATGAAATTCTGGCGCCCAGAATTTTAGCAAAAATCTATGAACACAATTTTACCCAATCTAAATTTTTTATACTCTCAGCCTTTAGTCAAAATGTGCTTCATCGAAATAATGATTTTAGTGCCAAAGTGTGTTTGGAAGAAATCTGTTTTAGAAAATTTGGAGTCGACTTAGCTATGTTCGTCCGCCTGGGTGGCTGCCTGGAGAACACGATAATTCTCGAACAGATCAACCGATTCGATCCACTCTTTCGATAACCTTCCACAGTTTAAGACCTCTCTGGATAATTAGTAAATATACCTGTGTAAGCTTAAGACCTCAGTAGTCATGGCTTAACTTCATTTATGCTAATAATTTAGTTATAAGTAAAAATATGAAATAAATAAATTAATAAATAAAAAGACCCCTTTGGAAACGGTTTGCTTTTTGCAACAATTGTTCTCGGGCCCCTATTACTACAATACAAGTTTTTTCAGGAACATGCCCATACTTCCAGAGAAAATGGCCCGAAAGCTGTAAGGAACACCTACGGTCATCATGTGTAGTGGCGGATACTGCGTTGGTCCAAACATTCTTTATAGCAATATTTCTGCGAGTCTTATATAAAGTTCGTAGATGGTGATTTTCGGTCTACTCTTTCCGGTATTCCCCCCAAAATTCAAAAACTAGCTACAGTGGTATGTGCGGTTTTTCTTGAACGAAGCAACAGTTTTGTTCCAAACCTTGATTTTAGTAATATTTTGTCCAAACTTAGTTTTAGGTACATCCCAACAAACCTTCAAAATAGTTGTTTAATGCAGTTTAGTGTCGGTATTCTTTGTGTTTAGAGCGGTATTATGTTTTTCGTGAGCAAGTCTATATTTTATCTTGAAAAACCTGAAAATTATACTGTGACGCACTGAAATGACTGGTGGGCGAAATATCTTTTAAAAGGAATGACTCCTAAAATAAGATATACTTCCAAAATGAACTATGTCGGTCCGGTCCATTTCTTCAGTTACCTCCTCCGTAATATTTGTGATCAATGATAACATCCATATTTTGTTGGTGAGTTCATACGGCGAAAATGGATACAAAATTCTGAAAATCTCCAAATACATAGCTTTGGGTTAAAGGATTTTGGTTGTGTAGCCGCTATTCGATCTGTCCATAGATTAAAGTTTCAGTTCACACAGGCTCAGGGTATATTCCTATCCGCAAAGCCGAATGATACTTGATGAGATTTTGACGAATCTGAATCTGTTTCCGATCTGTTTTTTATTTCGTTTGTCGTTATAAAGTCCTTTGCCGAAGAAGGAAAGAGGAACAATTCTAGAAATGTGTATCCATTGAAAGTACTTCCCAAAATACAATTCAAAGAGTAATCGACAAAAAAATTAACCTCAATCTTAATAATCTTGATTTTATTAGCATTCGAAAGATCGAACAAAACATACAAATACGAGAGAAAAATTCTTTTTTGTACAATAGACATTTACTAATTTGTAGGAAGAGGTTTTCAAAATATTCTTAACGGACGACACTGCGGTGGAATAGAAATTATATCATAAAAAATGGTTGATATAGTTTTTTTTGTTGCAAATTTCAAACATAATGAAGAATGTGTAATTGTTATGATGTTCCAAATAGTTCATTACAAAAACGTGTTAGGGACTATATACTTATTGCTGTTATCAAAAGTTGCAAAAACAAAAGATCGCAAGAATGTTTTTTGTTAGATGTTGGTTATAAAACAAGGTATTGGACGTATATGCTACAAACATTCAAATAAATACAAAAAAGTATTATTCTGAACCCAGTAACACTTACTGTCAGCCTAAAATTACGATTAAACGCTTAAACAACACCTTAAAACTTAAAAACAACTATGCAGAAAATTGCTCAAAAAAGTCTAAAGTGTTCATTATTTGTATACTTTCAAATATGTTGGACAATAATGTATACCAATGTAGTTAAATAATTCTCTGTAGTACTTTCTCCAAATACTTTACATATTTCTTGAAAAATTTAAAACAGTTTAAAATTTTATTCAAAAATTAAAAAAATGTGTAACATAAGCTAATATCCTATGGGAACAAAAATCATTCGGGTGGGGGGCCCGGGCCCCCCCCCCCTGGCTACGTCGGTGCCTCAGTCTATGTATATTGAAACATTTTTTCACAAAAAACGTATGTATGTAGAGGGGCTTAAAAATGTTGGGCATATGAAACGACACATATGTTGATTAGGATTAAAGAGCAAAAGTTTTGCGGAGGAAATACTTAAAGGAATGGATCGACATTGACCATTATGGAAGTGGATCTCCAGCCACTACATATGGTGCCATAGGGGTTTTTACAACCTTCGGACTGTTTGCTCAAGAAGTTTGGATTTGCCCCTGAAAGAACGTTTACCTTCGTAATTGAGGCAGCGAATGCTAGTGATTCGATAGCAGGTCTTAAAGTGAACTTATCCGAAATTTTGTTTAGGAGGTACTGAATGAAGTGGACAAATATAGCCAATATTTGACCCTGATCTATATCTGGTAGATATATTAGGATGTGTAAAGTATGGACCAATTCGGCCACTCCCTTCAAGAGTTACCGTACGAACAATTTTTCCGAAAATTTTTGAACTTTTGTGGGGTAGGTACCTGAATGAGTGAACCGATATGGCTTATCTTCGAACTTAAACTATGTTTGGACAAAATATTACTAAGGCCAAATTTTGGAACTAATCGGCAGATCCGTTCGAGAGTTATCTTGCTCTGCAACCACCTCAGACGATGTCATGGTTTTTTTTTGCATTTTACAGGCTATTTACTCAGGAAGTGTGGGACTTGCCCCTGATGAAACTTGTACCGTCGTATGGGGGGCAGTGAATCCAAGTTGCTAAAATAAAAATCAAAGCGATTCGAGAGCATGTCCTAAACTGAACGTATCCCAAATTGTATGTAGGAGGTACCCGAAGGAGTGAACCGATTGAGTCCATATTGAACCTCATCTAAGTCCAGTAGACATTTCACGATTTGCAAAGTATGGACCAAATCGGTTACTACCTTCAAGAGTTATCGTACGTACAAATTTTCCGAACATTTCGAACTTTTGTGGGGGAGGAGCGGAATTTGTTAGCGAGAAAACTTAAATTTTTTTATGAAAATTATATTTTTGAGATTTTTTATGCATTTTTTATAAAAAAATTTTTCTCTAAAACGTATAGTTTTCCTACAATCCGGCCTTCTTTTAAAAGTTCCACAAACTTTGGAGGGTAGTATAGGTGTATCCCTTACATGCCAATCCCTTGGTTTTTTGATTGAGAAAATACTCTTAATATATTCCTAACAAATCCCTGACTTGATATGATTCTAACATTTTTGAATTAAATTTTTATCGCATATTTAAATTTTTCATCAAAAGTCGAAAATTACAAAAAAGTCGATTTTTTTGAATAGCTTGGGTTTTTGGCCAATTGCGTGGAAATGCGTATGTCAAATGAAGCGTTATCAGCGTGAATTTACAGATAACAGACAATACTATAACAAATGCAAAAAACTCCACAAAAATATTCGAAAAAACCGGAGTTTTACGTCAATTTTTGCAACCCATTATATATTAGGCCCGTTATCTAGCAAACACTTTATTGCAATTTACGTCAGAGGAAAGGTCAGTAGTTTATTTCCATATGTAGGCTACTTTGCGTAATATATATGTCCTCAAGAAATTAAAATATCGACCAAAAATAATTTTTTATATTTGTCATACAAAAGTAATGGTCCATTTCACCCGCTAAAGAATATCAGATCATCATTCAAAATTGTTTTAACCCTCTAAATATTATCCGATCGCCATCTCAAATTGCAAGCTTCTCCTTTGTGAGAATATACTCTTACCTTATTTAAAATTACGCGTTGATCGGACTATTATTGAGACCTACAGAGCCGCTAGAAAATTGGATAAATATTATGTTTTTGGTCCATTTCACACGCTAAATATTTCACGATCATCACCAATAAGAATAGGGATCTATTCTGATCTGAACCCGACCTATATACAAAATTTCGTGACGATCGGTCCATAATTGCGGCCTGGAGCGTGTTTACAATTTATAATGGTGAGACGGACGGACACATATCTCAAAATCGCTTTATCTCGTCGAGATATGAAGATTTGGTATACCACATTGTGGGTCTCCGACGAATATTTCGCGGTGTTACATGAATTTTTACCAAAACAAACTTATAATACCCTTTTCCACATTGTGGTTTAGGGTATAAAAAGTATTATTATACGACTACCACGAGTGATTTAATCAAAGAAAATAATTTATTTCCTTACTATTCGTCAATCCGACAATTTGATAATTCAGACACCGCAGAAACCTGTGGTGTCCGGATTATCGAGCTTATACTGTATATATGGAAGCAATATCCAAATCTTAATCGATTCTTAAAATAGGGATCACCCTAGGGCCAAAAAGTGATGTTGATCAATTGGTCAATAAATGTGACCTGAACTTTGTTTTCAAAAATACATGACCAGGCGACAAACCTAAAGCGTCTCTGAAAATGAATCCATGCATATCATCAAAAGGGACTATGGCTCTATTTCGTTTCCTTCTGTATGTTGAAAACGGATACACTAAGACATAATACCCTTATCACAGTGTGGTGTAGGATATTAAAATATGGCTATATATTTTTATATGTTATATGCTTTTGTAAAATATGAACGATTTTATGTAAAATTTAATATTTTCTTAGTCTTAATGTCTAGCTCATTTGTTTTTCTGCCAGACAATTTTTGCCGAGCAGAAACTATCAACATATTTGGATACGTTGATTGTGACATTTCTGATTGAGTTTTTGAACAAATTTGTATAGGAAAGCAACTTATGTTAAAATAAGAAGGCTGGGTTATAGGAAATTTTCTCACTTTGTGAAAAGAGTGGATAAAACAGACGAGGAAGGAAGAGTAAAAGGGTTAGTTGAACTTGATAAAATTTAGGATGACCCGCCCCATAGTCATGTATGGCTCCTGCAGTATTTCAACAAGACGGTAGGATATATGGAATAGAAGTAAGATCGAGATCTACTTTTATGAGCACCAAACAGCTTGTATTTTTTGTTTGTCACACTAGGACACCTGAGAAGGTTCTCAATTGTTTAGTCTCTTCAATATCTTCTCAGCAATCAAGGTTTTTTGTCTTCCCATAGTCATGTATGGATCTTGCAGTACTTTAACAAGGCCGTAGGATATATGGAAGATATGTAAGAGAGGGATGTAATTTTATGGGCACCAAACAACCTGTATCTTTTGTTTGTCACACTAGGACACCTGATAAGGTACGCAATTGTTTAGTCTCTTCAATATCTTCTCATAACCAGCAGCACTCAATATTATTGTCTTCCCACTTACTTGCCATTGATCGTGTGTAGCAATGACCAGTAATGACCTATACAGTCAATTCTGATGTCTTACTTGCGAAATCACAGAAGGGACACACTTCTACATACTGAGACTTCTGGCCAGATTGACTTCGATAGCCTGCACCCAGGTCTGTCCTGCCAGTTCTTAATGATTTTCTCAATGTAAAACTTATTGAGTTTGTCGAAGAAAAACGTAAATCGCTGTCTTGACACAGTCCTCCACTTGCAGGTCAAAAGACTGGGAACGCCGTCTTGCTAGTTCTTCAACTGTCGCGCGTTTGATATTCAGTTCTTCACAGTATACACCAGCTCCAGTTCCTTCTTGCATCCTTGACCCATCGGCGAAGATGGGTAGGCAATTAGGAAGTGACCTGTTCTGTGTCCAATCATTCAGAACAACATTCAGTGCTGTCTTGCTATAGTTCCACTAAGATAACTAATGCAGAACGTTGCACAATAGCTAACCTAGACAGATTCGAAGTATTACTTACGACAAACCTTCAAACGATACATCCATAGATAAATATAGGCCAGACCATGAAGAAGCCATAGGAAAGGGTGTAAAACTCATTCCCTCATGTCCCTAGTGACTGAATTCCTTTGCGAACTCTCTGCAATGTTTGAATTGATTAGTCTGTTTTCTAGATTTGCATCAATCCTGTTAGATAGAATACAGGGGACACTAAGTACTTCTAGAGCATGTTACGAATTGCTAAAGAGGTCACGAATTATGTAAAATTTTTTTTCTAAGTTAAGCTACCTTTTATGTGTTTTCAGTAAAAAAGTGGAAAGACTAATCGGTCTATAGCACTATGAAACACTGAAAATGCAAACAACTTCTAGTATGGATTTTTGAAAGTACATATTTAGACTACAAAAACCCTAGTTGGTTTTGTCCTGTCAGATCCAGTTCGGATTTTATGGCCTCATCTAAACCGGGCTAAATCTACACTTTTATGCATTTATCAGGCCTTTAGGAATTTGGCCGAATAGGAATTTGGCCTTGCTGTCATTAGCAATATTGTAGCCGTAAACTAGTAGAACTTATCTTTTGAAGAAACCACATAAGAAAAACTCCATCTAGGGCATCAAAATCTATAAAATATAGAAAATTTTACATAATTACTGAAATTCTGGTCAGTATCGGCTAAACTATTGGAAGTTGAACCAAGTAACCTTTTGCAAAAATCTTCCAAATAAAGTTCTCAACAATTCTTTAGAACATTCTGAAACTCTAAAATGCTTACTTCATGTTGTTTCAGCGGTATTTTGCATCATATCCTTTACAACACGTATTTCAAACACAGTTCACACCAACAGTTTATTCTCGCATTTCGGATTTCACTACATTATTGACATTTTTATTAAATCGTCGTAGAAAAATATACTGAAAACAAGGAATTTTACAACAATGACATGTTGTGTATTACATTCCAGGAAATATTTTTCCCAAAGAAAATATTCAGAAAAAATTAACGGTTTTGGAGATACGGTGCGAAATGTATAAAAATTGTGATATTTTTAAAAATATTTTGAAATTTGAATTTTCGAGTTTATTATTTCTCCAAATATTTTATTCTTGTCCTTATCTACAAATTTGCATCAAAAGTCAGAAGAAGATTCGCATTGGTTTCAGAGATATAGCTCCGAATCTCCTTAAAAACTCAATATTTAACCATGTTTAGATGGGGCCATAAAATCCGAGCTGGATCTGACGCAACAAAACCCAACTAGGGTTTCTTGTCTTTTGGGTCTGTACTTTCAAAAAATCCTCAGTTTGAATTGTTTTGCACAAGATCACCTTAAAAATGTTGCACAGTGTAGTCTTTTGTTAACGAGTGACTTGGCTTCCCAGCCTTACCTAATTCCATAGGGCTGGTATGTGCGACAATGGCGAACGTTTTAAAAATGTCCTTCAGTATGGTGTTTAAAACAGGCAGTGCGCGATGGCATCAGGTCCAGGCGATTTATATGGTTAAAAGGTGCTAATTCTGTGACCGACACTGTATATGCTTTAGTTTTTCATGACTGATAGACCGTTGAACCTCACTTTTTAATGAAATTTGTAAATATATCGGGCGCAATATATCAGGGGCGCAACCACCGTTAAACAAATATAGCGATTATAAAACAATAGGCACCCAAAATTCGTCTACAAATAGATAGCAGTTTGGACCACGGGACATTTCTGCCACATTTTCTGAAAACTGCATGAAATTGGTTCAGTAGTTTTAGAAAATAATGTATTGAAAAGAGTGGGCGTGATCATCAGTTTTCAAGATATGGGCGTGGTCCGTTATTTTGGCTGCAAATATGCACATAGGATAGACACAACCCCATTGCCTCCCAAAATATATGCTGAAACCGATTTAATCATAAGTTTGGCTTACACATAAAGCGTTTAAAAGAAAGGCGTGGGTAAGGTACCCCACCTCCTCCGAAATACATAAAATATAGATAGCAACGGCAAACCTTGAGCTTTTGATGTAAATTTCATGGAAAATTTTCAGGAAAATCGGTTCAGTACTTTTGTAGATATAACATATTTTAAAAAGTGGGTCTGGTCAAGTCTTTGGGTCCCAAAAAAGTAGGTAAGGTCGGAGACACAACCACAATTGTTTCGCAAATTAATTTCCAAACCGATACATGGTAATTATTGTAAATATAGAATTTTTAAAGAAAGAGGGTATGGGGGAAGTACCCCGCCCCTTCCGAAATTGATCAAAATATGGGGACCAACGCTGTACATTCCCTGACAATTTCATTAAAATTAGTTTAGTAGTTTTTGTAGAAAAAATTAAAATTGAAAATTGAAAAAAGTGGGCGTGGTCAAATCTTCTTTGCATAACAACATTTCAAAAAAGAATTATGCAAATCGGTCCAGCCATTCTCAACTGATGCCCTTACCAACGAACGACATTTGATTTTGATTTATATACATATATTGACACACCAACGAAATGACATCTTTCTGTCCGAAAAGTGGGGTTTCGCCAGTACACCTGGATTCTCTATAATGTAGTTGTTCCATATACCATCACTCCATTTAATGCTCCCAATAGGTTTTACATCCTTTGAGATCACCTTGCAAGATCATACCACTTGCTTTAAATCCATCTATTGCAGCACTGAAGCTTATCGAAGAATTCCTCTATGCTTTCCTGACCTCAAGCTTATACTTATTGAAACTATCGCTGATAAGTACCCGTACGTACATATTATGCTTAGTCCTACTAGCCTTCCTGCTAACCATCAGCTCGGTGTGCCCGTCGTATCGAATGGCTTCGACAAATCTTGTCCCACGGCTTGTTCAGGTTGAGTCCTGTGCTTACATGTGTGTTTAGGGACAATCGTTGTGATTGGCAATTTAGTAACTCATCTAAGTCTTGGTACGAGTAAGGCATCGAGTGTCTTTGCTACTAGCGAGAGAAAAAATATCGACCTGCAAGATTGACCCTGGCGGGACCACCTTGCCCTTCGGGTGCAATGTGGGAGGGTAACGATAAATGGTTAAATATTTTAATTAATTTCTCGTTGGAGTCGAGCATAATGACAGATGATTTTTTGTAAGTGAAAAAGGAAAGGCGAAGATTCAAACCCACATAACCACCATCATGTGACCGGTTTCGCCGTTGGTAGCGGTTCATCAGACATATCGGCTATGGAGTTGCTTCACTGTCATCGAACTTTTTCACTTTCAAATGCAATTAATTTTTACAGTGGTAGATATTTGTCCACTCAGTCTGACCATGACTTCTATTCCTTTGGAAGTTATGAGTTTTGTCCCTGAACTCTAAACACGTCGGTTTAACACTTTTTTCATATGTTTCTCAAGGACGTGGGTTCAAACCACAGCCTGGCTCAAGTTGATTTTTATTTATTTGACAATTGGTTTGGATGACTTTGATTTCCGAATGACTTCTGCAACTTCAACACTGGAAAACTCTGGCGGTTCATCTTCGGCTAAAAGAGTTCTAATGGGACGCGAAACTCCTCCCTTAGTTCTACAACTTTCCAGGTGTTCCGCAAACTGTCTATTGAATTGACGGGCGGGCCTCCGTGTTTCTGTCACAACGCCGTCAACAAATATGACAGTTGACCGATCGATCCTCTTACTATGATTGGACAACGATTTAATCGACAGTTCACCGACACCAGTGCTTCAGTCGCATCTTTTAAGGTGTTCTAGCCATTTGCTTTTCTTATCTCGAGCGTTAGTTAGTTGCCTGGCGCCTGGAGTACCTCGGGCTGTTCAGCGGAGATCGTCTCGTTCCACGGTGATTTAAGCTGCTTTTGTAGAAATGTTAGTTGCTTTTGTTAATGTCTTTGTTATCTCTCTCTTCAGGCCAGCAGAAATTGACCTGGTAGTTGCAGAATTGATAGTGTCTTTAAAACATTTCGCAGAGAATAAACAGTTCTCTGAAGCGATTGTCACTGAGGTCTCAGAATTCTTGACGAAAATTTCTATGAAGTTGCCGAGTTCAGAGACTATGATATCGGCTGGTCGTTCATTAGATATGATTATGTGAAGGTGGTCTAATTCAAGCGACATGACGCATTGCCATGGAACGTCGTTGATCAAACCCAGGGACACGATAGTGAGGTACGGCTAGCAGTCACCCGTAACACTTATGAGGGCGTCCTCGTTCACCGTGATAAATGTGGACTTATCAATCTGCTCAGCCAGCGTTACGTCTCTCTGGCAATTACCTAGGTTGCAGTGCCAAAGCTCGTGGAAAGCAGTGAAATCCCATAGTAATTGTTTCACAAACATTCCATACGGGATAAGGGAGACTTCTCTCATATCAATGATTGCACCCCGAATTAATATTATCTCCATGCTATGGGTCCTAGTGTTTATCGTCAAGTCCGAACGGCGTGTCCTAAAGACACTCAGGAAACATCACTGAGAGGTATTTTGCCCCTAGTACCACACGATTATTGCCAGCTATTCAACAGCGGTATGTACATATTTAACACCTCTGCTTCGTCAGTACCACACTTGACTGATAACCCCATATCTTTAATGTATTGGTCTCTAGCGTTAAGAGAGGCAGGTTTGTATTGTACAGATTGGGACAGCACCAACTCCAGTTTGCGAACCACGCTGTATCCGTCACAACTGTACAAGCTGCAAGTGTTGGCTAGATTGGTCTATTAGATCGCACCGACCAGTATGTTGTTTCGACTCATGAAATGAACAATCTCACTTACCTTGCCATGGAGGTCATTACAATTAAATTGCAGAAACGAGACATCTGATCACGAGTCAACATAGTATATTTTGTACTAGTCTTTGACCCGGACTAACTAGAAACATCCCCAGTTGTGACAGACAGAACAAACAGATATAGTCGAAACACCTCGTGAAACGAAAAATATGAACACTAACACTGATGCTGAAGTGCAGATAGTCTGCATGGGTTGACGACCATCAGGTTAAGTTGGAGAAGTTGTCTATACGATTTGCCCTTGCTCTCATTCTTTCCCCGTTGCGGAACCACACTGCTTAATTTTCGTATACAGTTCTAGATTCAATTTTCTGTACTGACCAATAACACTGACCATTTCCAAAGCAAATATATCGTGCCAACCGCATTACAAAGTGTAATCGTTCTCTAGGAACAATTCGGTATAAAATTTTTCTTTATATGTGCCTGCTTCTATTATATCTTTTAATCTTTAACACATAATCGCCATGGCAAAAATACACTTTTTATATTATTTCCTTATATTTGTAAGGCCCTCAATGTGTTGAGCCTTATAATCTATCACCATCTTCTACACCAACTTCATTTTAGTTACATTGATTGTACATTATTTTAATTATTATATCCTATTTAAATACTTAGAACTTAATTTCCTACTTCTCTCTTTCAGTGTATAATGGTCAAATTTAATTGACTTTTGGTGTTTGCTTTTCTCGCTTTTGTTTCACTTAAACACAATGTGTAATTTTATTAAAGCGACCTTCAAACTTTAATTTAAGTAATTATTTTTTGTATATTTTGAAAGGTGATAACCTGTTTGTAACCTTTAAGTAGTACGAGTATTTAGGTCACGAGGATATGTGATTCGTGGATAAGGGTTGTTAGAATGTATTTTTACTTAAAGTGAACTTTTTTTAAAAAGCTTTAATTTTCTTTATAAAGTATAGAATTAAATTGAGAGACCTCATAATCACTCTTGCGACTTTTACACTAAACGTTAATTATAACTTTCATTTGAATAAATCGAATATTTTAGGATTTCAGTATGGTCAACATTATTTTGGGGTGAAAAAATAATTTAATTTAAATAATACTGGCTTGTTAGAAGCACTTTCGCTGATACCCTAACTAACTTATCTAACTTAGTTCCAAAAACCAATTCGATAAAAAAGTTGTTAAAAATTACAATTTATTGTTATATTTTGATGTTTAAAGAATAGCTAAAGAGAATGGTGATAATAGAACACATACGTCAGCATGCAAGGAAGGTCATCCGCTACAGAAACGTCTCGATGCTTCATCTAGCATTATAAAACCTTGTCATCACTCAATGTGAACTCTTTGAACGTTGTTTCCGAGTGTGTTTAAAGACTAATACGTTGGCAACGACTGTGAATTGTCTTTCTGACTGTTTCTTGTAGGATAATTTCAAAAGCTCCTATAGACGATGCTTTAAAGGTATTCTTCCGATCAAAAAATTATCTTCCCACAGTAGGACATTGTGAAAGCCAAACGAATCGACACCTTTTAAAGGGGGTTTGTGACGTGTTGAATAAGATCATCTGATAGAGCTATATATAATTCAACATATCTCTTTATCTTTGGAATCTCATGGTATGCTGGGATTAGGAAAACAGGATCTAGCTGAAAGCAATTTCTAAGATATGCTTGCTTTACTGCCCCATATGTACTATGGATCCTTTATATCCCCCATGGAAGTAGTAGTTCCTTTAGAATACCTTCGACAAGAAATTATGGTGAAGGACGTAAATAACCCAGTAACGACGGCAAGCGTTGGCGGGACCACAAGAAATATGAAGGTAATGTGGTATTAGGAGTAATCTAGACTTAGTTGCACAATTGGCAACAACACTAGTAGCAGCTGGTATTATATTGATACATGTCAATAAAAAACTACCGAGATGGAGAATCTAAGTACACAACAATAACAGTCAGTACCCCCAAGGACAGAAATGTCAAAGAAATTAGAGATACAAAACATTATAAATGTGGGATGTGTTTTGAAATTGCGCTCTTCTTCAAAAGAATATTACTCTGCCCCAAGCAACGTGGTGGAGTCTGCTTCCGAAACAGAATCCAAATGCGAGGAAGGAGGAGATATAAAGAAGGCTAACGAACTTAATTGGCGAGTGGACAGGAATTTAAACCCAAAAGAAAAGTGTTAAGCAAAAGGAAAATATGTTGCGGACACGTCACATGCTGCAAGGATGCTAACGTGGCTGGGCTGACTGAGAAACAATCATCTTCTCTAAAATCCAAAAACTATTAAAAAAGCACGGCTTATTTGAAGGACTCCAAAAATTATTTAAAAAATCCACGGCTTATTTGAAGGACTCCAAAAATTATTTAAAAAATCCACGGCTTATTTGAAGGACTCCAAAAATTATTTAAAAAATCCACGGCTTATTTGAAGGACTCCAAAAATGATTTAAAAAATCCACGGCTTATTTGAAGGACTCCAAAAATGATTTAAAAAATCCACGGCTTATTTGAAGGACTCCAAAAATGATTTAAAAAATCCACGGCTTATTTGAAGGACTCCAAAAATGATTTAAAAAATCCACGGCTTATTTGAAGGACTCCAAAAATGATTTAAAAAATCCACGGCTTATTTGAAGGACTCCAAAAATGATTTAAAAAATCCACGGCTTATTTGAAGGACTCCAAAAATGATTTAAAAAATCCACGGCTTATTTGAAGGACTCCAAAAATTATTTAAAAAATCCACGGCTTATTTGAAGGACTCCAAAAATTATTTAAAAAATCCACGGCTTATTTGAAGGACTCCAAAAATTATTTAAAAAATCCACGGCTTATTTGAAGGACTCCAAAAATTATTTAAAAAATCCACGGCTTATTTGAAGGACTCCAAAAATTATTTAAAAAATCCACGGCTTATTTGAAGGACTCCAAAAATTATTTAAAAAATCCACGGCTTATTTGAAGGACTCCAAAAATTATTTAAAAAATCCACGGCTTATTTGAAGGACTCCAAAAATTATTTAAAAAATCCACGGCTTATTTGAAGGACTCCAAAAATTATTTAAAGAATCCACGGCTTATTTGAAGGACTCAAAAAATTATTTAAAAAATCCACGGCTTATTTGAAGGACTCCAAGAATTATTTAAAAAATCCACGGCTTATTTGAAGGACTCCAAAAATTATTTAAAAAATCCACGGCTTATTTGAAGGACTCCACAAATTATTTAAAAAATCCACGGCTTATTTGAAGGACTCCAAAAATTATTTAAAAAATCCACGGCTTATTGGAAGGACTCCAAACATTATTTAAAAAATCCACGGCTTATTTGAAGGACTCCAAAAATTATTTAAAAAATCTACGGCTTATTTGAAGGACCCCAAAAATTTTTTAAAAAATCCACGGCTTATTTGAAGGACTCCAAAAATTATTTAAAAAATCCACGGCTTATTTGAAGGACTCCAAAAATTATTTAAAAAATCCACGGCTTATTTGAAGGGTTTCAAAACTACATCTAGTACTTAATTTCTAAATAAATAAAAGATTTTTCACGCGATTTAATAAAATTCTAAGCACTGAACTCGTTGAACTCATTAACCTGCAGTTAAAACTACACAGCAAATAAAATCTAAGCTTCCCTAATGGGAATTATGGCCATTACCAAACATTACAGATTTAGGCAACCCACACACACAGGGGGGAAAGCGTATGAGTGATAATATTCCATTACAAAATAAGTCATACGTTATGAAATTTTGTATTTCCGTTCTACATTCAAAAACCACTACACAACAAAAACGGTTTGACAAACTTGATGATGGGAATGTCGTTAAATTTGTTGTATGCGTGAACGTGAACTATCCATATCCAGGCCATAGATTTATTTTTGCCTTTTTTTTTGTGTTTTTTCGCTCTTTTTGTTTCTCTGTTGATTCCCTTAATTTCCACAGACTCCTCATCACTCCAATTGTTTTTGATTTCTTCTTCTTCACCTCCTCAGGAACGTTTGAATTGTCCATTTGTAAGTTTCTTCAGCATTTGGTGCTTAAATTTTGATTTGTGACTATTATGTTTGTTGACTACCACCTCAAATCTCTACGTCTATGTGCCCGTTGAGATTTGTTGTTGTTTTTGCTTTAATTTACTGAAAATGACCCCCACATTACAAAGTCCTAGCTAAAAAATATGTTGTTTTTTCTTTAACTGACCACCAGAACTCAAATAATGCATGCGATATGTAGCCGGGCTTGAAAAGTTATTTTAAAAATCCACGGCTCCTTTACAGGGCTTAATAATATTTAAAAAATCCACGGCTCCTTTACAGGGCTTAATAATATTTAAAAAATCCACGGCTCCTTTAGAGGGCTTAATAATATTTAAAAAATCCACGACTTCTTTAAAGAGCTTGACAAATTATTTAAAAAGTTCACGACTTCTTTAAAGGTTTTGAAAAGTTATTTAAAAAACCCACAGTTTGAAAAATTATTTAAAAAATCCGCGACTTCTTCAAATGGCTTGACAAATTATTTAAAAATTCACAAATTCTTTAAAGGGTTTGAAAAATTATTTAAAAAATCCACGGCTTGAAAAATTATTTAAAAAATCCACGTCTTGAAAAATTATTTAAAAAATCCACGACTTCTTTAAAGGGCTTGAAAATTTATTTAAAAAATCCACGGCTTCTTAAAAGGGCTTGACAAATTATTTAAAAACTCCACGGCTTCTTTAAATGGTTTGAGAATTTTTTGAAAAATATACGGCTTCTTTAAATGGCTTGAAAAATTATTTGAAAAATATACGGCTTCTTTAAATGGCTTGAAAAATTATTTGAAAAATATACGGCTTCTTTAAATGGCTTGAAAAATTATTTGAAAAATATACGGCTTCTTTAAATGGCTTGAAAAATTATTTTAATAATCCAGGGCTTCTTTAAATGGCTTGAAAAATTATTTTAAAAATCCACGGCTTCTTTAAATGGCTTGAAAAATTATTTTAAAAATCCACGGCTTCTTTAAAGGGCTCCAAAAATTATTTAAAAAATCCACGGCTTCTTTAAAGGGCTCCAAAAATTATTTAAAAAACCCACGGCTTCTTTAAAGGGCTCCAAAAATTATTTAAAAAAATCCACGGCTTCTTTAAAGGGCTCCAAAAATTATTTAAAAAATGCACGGCTTCTTTAAAGGGCTCCAAAAATTATTTAAAAAATGCACGGCTTCTTTAAAGGGCTCCAAAAATTATTTAAAAAATTCACGGCTTCTTTAAAGGGCTCCAAAAATTATTTAAAAAATGCACGGCTTCTTTAAAGGGCTCCAAAAATTATTTAAAAAATGCACGGCTTCTTTAAAGGGCTCCAAAAATTATTTAAAAAATGCACGGCTTCTTTAAAGGGCTCCAAAAATTATTTAAAAAATGCACGGCTTCTTTAAAGGGCTCCAAAAATTATTTAAAAAATTCACGGCTTCTTTAAAGGGCTCCAAAAATTATTTAAAAAATTCACGGCTTCTTTAAAGAGCTCCAAAAATTATTTAAAAAATCCACGGCTTCTTTAAAGGGCTCCAAAAATTATTTAAAAAATCCACGGCTTCTTTAAAGGGCTCCAAAAATTATTTAAAAATCCACGGCTTCTTTAAAGGGCTCCAAAAATTATTTTAAAAATCCACGGCTTCTTTAAGGGCTCCAAAAATTATTTAAAAAATCCACGGCTTCTTTAAAGGGCTCCAAAAATTATTTTAAAAATCCACGGCTTCTTTAAAGGGCTCCAAAAATTATTTAAAAAATGCACGGCTTCTTTAAATGGCTCCAAAAATTATTAAAAAAATGCACGGCTTCTTTAAAGGGCTCCAAAAATTATTTAAAAAATCCACGGCTTCTTTAAAGGGCTCCAAAAATTATTTAAAAAATCCACGGCTTCTTTAAAAGGCTCCAAAAATTATTTAAAAAATCCACGGCTTCTTTAAAGGGCTCCAAAAATTATTTAAAAAATCCACGGCTTCTTTAAAGGGCTCCAAAAATTATTTAAAAAATCCACGGCTTCTTTAAAGGGCTCCAAAAATTATTTAAAAAATCCACGGCTTCTTTAAAGGGCTCCAAAAATTATTTAAAAAATCCACGGCTTCTTTAAAGGGCTCCAAAAATTATTTAAAAAATCCACGGCTTCTTTAAAGGGCTCCAAAAATTATTTTAAAAATCCACGGCTTCTTTAAAGGGCTCCAAAAATTATTTAAAAAATCCACGGCTTCTTTAAAGGTCTCCAAAAATTATTTAAAAAATCCACGGCTTCTTTAAAGGGCTCCAAAAATTATTTAAAAAACCCACGGCTTCTTTAAAGGGCTCCAAAAATTATTTAAAAAATCCACGGCTTCTTTAAAGGGCTCCAAAAATTATTTAAAAAATGCACGGCTTCTTTAAAGGGCTCCAAAAATTATTTAAAAAACCCACGGCTTCTTTAAAGGGCTCCAAAAATTATTTAAAAAATGCACGGCTTCTTTAAAGGGCTCCAAAAATTATTTAAAAAATGCACGGCTTCTTTAAAGGGCTCCAAAAATTATTTAAAAAATGCACGGCTTCTTTAAAGGGCTCCAAAAATTATTTAAAAAATGCACGGCTTCTTTAAAGGGCTCCAAAAATTATTTAAAAAATGCACGGCTTCTTTAAAGGGCTCCAAAAATTATTTAAAAAATCCACGGCTTCTTTAAAGGGCTCCAAAAATTATTTAAAAAATCCACGGCTTCTTTAAAGGGCTCCAAAAATTATTTAAAAAATCCACGGCTTCTTTAAAGGGCTCCAAAAATTATTTAAAAAATCCACGGCTTCTTTAAAGGGCTCCAAAAATTATTTAAAAAATGCACGGCTTCTTTAAAGGGCTCCAAAAATTATTTAAAAATCCACGGCTTCTTTAAAGGGCTCCAAAAATTATTTAAAAAATGCACGGCTTCTTTAAAGGGCTCCAAAAATTATTTAAAAAATCCACGGCTTCTTTAAAGGGCTCCAAAAATTATTTAAAAAATGCACGGCTTCTTTAAAGGGCTCCAAAAATTATTTAAAAAATCCACGGCTTCTTTAAAGGGCTCCAAAAATTATTTAAAAAATCCACGGCTTCTTTAAAGGGCTCCAAAAATTATTTAAAAAATCCACGGCTTCTTTAAAGGGCTCCAAAAATAATTTAAAAAATGCACGGCTTCTTTAAAGGGCTCCAAAAATTATTTAAAAAATCCACGGCTTCTTTAAAGGGCTCCAAAAATTATTTAAAAAATCCACGGCTTCTTTAAAGGGCTCCAAAAATTATTTAAAAAATCCACGGCTTCTTTAAAGGGCTCCAAAAATTATTTAAAAATCCACGGCTTCTTTAAAGGGCTCCAAAAATTATTTAAAAAATGCACGGCTTCTTTAAAGGGCTCCAAAAATTATTTAAAAAATGCACGGCTTCTTTAAAGGGCTCCAAAAATTATTTAAAAAATCCACGGCTTCTTTAAAGGGCTCCAAAAATTATTTAAAAATCCACGGCTTCTTTAAAGGGCTCCAAAAATTATTTAAAAAATGCACGGCTTCTTTAAAGGGCTCCAAAAATTATTTAAAAAATCCACGGCTTCTTTAAAGGGCTCCAAAAATTATTTAAAAATTAACTGTTTTGGAGATACGGTGCGAAATGTATAAATATTGTGGTATTTTTGCATATATTTTGAATATTTTTCCAAAAGAAAATATTCAGAAAAAATTAACTGTTTTGGAGCTACGGTGCGAAATGTATAAAAATTGTGGTATTTCTGCATATATTTTGAAATTTGAGGCAATAAATGTAGTTTTTCGTGTTCATTATTTCTCCAAATATTGTTTTCTTGTCCTTATCTACAAATTTGCTTCAGAGGTCAGAAGAAGATTCGCATTGGTTTCAGAGATATAGCCCCGAATTTCTTTAAAAACTCAATATTTAACCATGTTTAGATGGGGCCATAAAATCCGAGCTGGATCTGACACAACAAGACCCAACTAGGGTTTCTTGGCGTTTGGGTCTGTACTTTCAAAACATCTTCAGTTCGAATTGTTTGCGCAAGATCTCCTTAAAAATGTTGCACAGTGTTATTTAAAAAAATCCACGGCTTTTTTATAGGGCTCCAAAAATTATGTACAAAAATCCACGGCTTCTTTAAAGGGTTCTAAAAAATATTCATAAAATCCACGGCTTTTTAAACGGCTTCAAAAATTATTTAAAAAATCCACGTTTTTTTAAAGGTTCCAAAAATTATTTAAAAAATCCACGACTTCTTTAAATCGCTTAAAAATTATTTAAAAAATCCACGACTTCTTTAAATCGCTTGAAAATTTATTTAAAAAATCCACGACTTCTTTAAAGGACTTGAAAAATTATTTAAAAAATCTGCGGCTTCTTTAAAGGACTTGAAAAATTATTTAAAAAATTTGCGGCTTCTGTAAAGGGCTTTAAAAATACTTAAAACTCCACGGCTTCTTTAAAGAGCTTGAAAAATTATTTAAAAAATTCACGACTTCTTTAAAGGGGTTGAAATTTTATTTAAAAAATCCACGGATTCTTTAAAGGGCTTGAAAATTTATTTAAAAATTCCACGGTTTCTTTAAAGAGTTCAAAAATTATTTAAAAAATCCACGGCTTTTTTAAAGGGCTTAAAAAATTATTTAAAAATCCAGGGCTTCTTTAAAGGGCTCCAAAAATTATTTAAGAAATATACGGCTACTTTAAAGGGGTTCAAAAATTATTTAAAAAAATCCACGGCTTCTTTAAAGGGGTTCAATAATTATTTAAAAAATCAACGGCTTATTTAACAAATCCACGGCTTCTTTAAAGGGGTTCAAAAATTATTTAAAAAATCCACGCCTTCTTTAAAGGGGTTCAAAAATTATTTAAAAAATCCACGGCTTCTTTCAAGGGGACCAAAACTTATTTTAAATATCCATGGCTTTTTTTAAGGGCTCCAAAAATTATGTAAACAATTCCACGGCTTTTTTAAAAATCCAAAAATTATTTGAAAAAATATCCATGGCTTCTTTAATAATTTAAATTTTCCTCATGTTACTGCGATTTCTATTCATGTCTTCATTACTTGGGCGGTATAATTAATATGAAAATAAAACATTGGCAATCACGAAAGTTATAAAACTATACAGTTATATATCGGGAAATTATGTCCAGATGTTATCTACTACTATCTGGAAACTCTTGCGAACACAAAAATCTGTAATGCAGGTAAAACTTCCCTCAACCTTTCTCTCCCAAAACTACATGAAGTACTTAATTACTAAATTAATAAAAGATTTTTCATGCGACTAAATAAAATTCTAAGCACTGAAGACGTTGAACTCATTAAACTGCAGTTAAAAATACATAGCAAATAAAATCTAAGCTTCCTAATTGGGAATTATGGCCATTACCAAACATTTAAGATTTAAGCAACCCACACACACAGGGGGAGAGCGTATGAGTGATAATATTCCATTACAAAATTAATTATACGTTATGAAATTTTGTATTTCCGTTCTACATTCTAATCACAACAAAAACCCGTTTGACAAACTTGATGATGGGAATGTCGTTAAATTTATTGTATGCGTGAACGTAAACTATCCATATCCAGGTCATAGATTTATTTTTGCTTTTTTGTGTTTTTCTCTCATTTTGTCTCTCTGTTAATTCCTTTAATTATTCTTACACAGACTCATCATCACACGAATTGTTGTTGATGGCTTCTTCACCTTCTCAGGAACGTTGGAATTGTCCATTTGTAAGTGTCTTCAGCATTTGGTACTTAAATTTTGTTTTGTGACTATAATGTTTGTTGACTACCACCTCAAATCTCTACGTCTACGTGTCCGTTGAGATTTGTTGTTGTTCTTGCCTTAAATTACTGAAAATTACCACCACATTACAAAGTCCCAGCTAATAAAAATATATGTTGTGTTTTCTTTAACTGACCACCAGAACTCAAAAAATTAATTAAAAATTAAATTAAAAAATTATTTAAAAAATCCACGGCTTAGAAAATTATTTAAAAAAATCCACGGCTCCTTTAAAGGGCTCAAAAATTATTTAAAAAAATCCACGGATCCTTTAAAGGGCTCAAAAAATTATTTAAAAAATCCACGGCTCCTTTAAAGGGCTTACAAAATTATTTAAAAAATCCACGGCTTCTTTAAAGGGCTCCAAAAATTATTTAAAAAATGCACGGCTTCTTTAAAGGGCTCCAAAAATTATTTAAAAATCCACGGCTTCTTTAAAGGGCTCCAAAAATTATTTAAAAAATGCACGGCTTCTTTAAAGGGCTCCAAAAATTATTTAAAAAATCCACGGCTTCTTTAAAGGGCTCCAAAAATTATTTAAAAAATCCACGGCTTCTTTAAAGTGCTCCAAAAATTATTTAAAAAATGCACGGCTTCTTTAAAGGGCTCCAAAAATTATTTAAAAAATCCACGGCTTCTTTAAAGGGCTCCAAAAATTATTTAAAAAATCCACGGCTTCTTTAAAGGGCTCCAAAAATTATTTAAAAAATGCACGGCTTCTTTAAAGGGCTCCAAAAATTATTTAAAAAATCCACGGCTTCTTTAAAGGGCTCCAAAAATTATTTAAAAAATCCACGGCTTCTTTAAAGGGCTCCAAAAATTATTTAAAAAATCCACGGCTTCTTTAAAGGGCTCCAAAAATTATTTAAAAATCCACGGCTTCTTTAAAGGGCTCCAAAAATTATTTAAAAAATGCACGGCTTCTTTAAAGGGCTCCAAAAATTATTTAAAAAATGCACGGCTTCTTTAAAGGGCTCCAAAAATTATTTAAAAAATCCACGGCTTCTTTAAAGGGCTCCAAAAATTATTTAAAAATCCACGGCTTCTTTAAAGGGCTCCAAAAATTATTTAAAAAATGCACGGCTTCTTTAAAGGGCTCCAAAAATTATTTAAAAAATCCACGGCTTCTTTAAAGGGCTCCAAAAATTATTTAAAAATTAACTGTTTTGGAGATACGGTGCGAAATGTATAAATATTGTGGTATTTTTGCATATATTTTGAATATTTTTCCAAAAGAAAATATTCAGAAAAAATTAACTGTTTTGGAGCTACGGTGCGAAATGTATAAAAATTGTGGTATTTCTGCATATATTTTGAAATTTGAGGCAATAAATGTAGTTTTTCGTGTTCATTATTTCTCCAAATATTGTTTTCTTGTCCTTATCTACAAATTTGCTTCAGAGGTCAGAAGAAGATTCGCATTGGTTTCAGAGATATAGCCCCGAATTTCTTTAAAAACTCAATATTTAACCATGTTTAGATGGGGCCATAAAATCCGAGCTGGATCTGACACAACAAGACCCAACTAGGGTTTCTTGGCGTTTGGGTCTGTACTTTCAAAACATCTTCAGTTCGAATTGTTTGCGCAAGATCTCCTTAAAAATGTTGCACAGTGTTATTTAAAAAAATCCACGGCTTTTTTATAGGGCTCCAAAAATTATGTACAAAAATCCACGGCTTCTTTAAAGGGTTCTAAAAAATATTCATAAAATCCACGGCTTTTTAAACGGCTTCAAAAATTATTTAAAAAATCCACGTTTTTTTAAAGGTTCCAAAAATTATTTAAAAAATCCACGACTTCTTTAAATCGCTTAAAAATTATTTAAAAAATCCACGACTTCTTTAAATCGCTTGAAAATTTATTTAAAAAATCCACGACTTCTTTAAAGGACTTGAAAAATTATTTAAAAAATCTGCGGCTTCTTTAAAGGACTTGAAAAATTATTTAAAAAATTTGCGGCTTCTGTAAAGGGCTTTAAAAATACTTAAAACTCCACGGCTTCTTTAAAGAGCTTGAAAAATTATTTAAAAAATTCACGACTTCTTTAAAGGGGTTGAAATTTTATTTAAAAAATCCACGGATTCTTTAAAGGGCTTGAAAAATTATTTAAAAATTCCACGGTTTCTTTAAAGAGTTCAAAAATTATTTAAAAAATCCACGGCTTTTTTAAAGGGCTTAAAAAATTATTTAAAAATCCAGGGCTTCTTTAAAGGGCTCCAAAAATTATTTAAGAAATATACGGCTACTTTAAAGGGGTTCAAAAATTATTTAAAAAAATCCACGGCTTCTTTAAAGGGGTTCAATAATTATTTAAAAAATCAACGGCTTATTTAACAAATCCACGGCTTCTTTAAAGGGGTTCAAAAATTATTTAAAAAATCCACGCCTTCTTTAAAGGGGTTCAAAAATTATTTAAAAAATCCACGGCTTCTTTCAAGGGGACCAAAACTTATTTTAAATATCCATGGCTTTTTTTAAGGGCTCCAAAAATTATGTAAACAATTCCACGGCTTTTTTAAAAATCCAAAAATTATTTGAAAAAATATCCATGGCTTCTTTAATAATTTAAATTTTCCTCATGTTACTGCGATTTCTATTCATGTCTTCATTACTTGGGCGGTATAATTAATATGAAAATAAAACATTGGCAATCACGAAAGTTATAAAACTATACAGTTATATATCGGGAAATTATGTCCAGATGTTATCTACTACTATCTGGAAACTCTTGCGAACACAAAAATCTGTAATGCAGGTAAAACTTCCCTCAACCTTTCTCTCCCAAAACTACATGAAGTACTTAATTACTAAATTAATAAAAGATTTTTCATGCGACTAAATAAAATTCTAAGCACTGAAGACGTTGAACTCATTAAACTGCAGTTAAAAATACATAGCAAATAAAATCTAAGCTTCCTAATTGGGAATTATGGCCATTACCAAACATTTAAGATTTAAGCAACCCACACACACAGGGGGAGAGCGTATGAGTGATAATATTCCATTACAAAATTAATTATACGTTATGAAATTTTGTATTTCCGTTCTACATTCTAATCACAACAAAAACCCGTTTGACAAACTTGATGATGGGAATGTCGTTAAATTTATTGTATGCGTGAACGTAAACTATCCATATCCAGGTCATAGATTTATTTTTGCTTTTTTGTGTTTTTCTCTCATTTTGTCTCTCTGTTAATTCCTTTAATTATTCTTACACAGACTCATCATCACACGAATTGTTGTTGATGGCTTCTTCACCTTCTCAGGAACGTTGGAATTGTCCATTTGTAAGTGTCTTCAGCATTTGGTACTTAAATTTTGTTTTGTGACTATAATGTTTGTTGACTACCACCTCAAATCTCTACGTCTACGTGTCCGTTGAGATTTGTTGTTGTTCTTGCCTTAAATTACTGAAAATTACCACCACATTACAAAGTCCCAGCTAATAAAAATATATGTTGTGTTTTCTTTAACTGACCACCAGAACTCAAAAAATTAATTAAAAATTAAATTAAAAAATTATTTAAAAAATCCACGGCTTAGAAAATTATTTAAAAAAATCCACGGCTCCTTTAAAGGGCTCAAAAATTATTTAAAAAAATCCACGGATCCTTTAAAGGGCTCAAAAAATTATTTAAAAAATCCACGGCTCCTTTAAAGGGCTTACAAAATTATTTAAAAAATCCACGGCACCTATAAAGGGCTTAAAAAATTATTTAAAAAATTCACGGCACCTATAAAGGGCTTAAACAATGCACGGCTCCTTTAAAGGGCTTAAAAAAATATTTAAAAAATCCACGACTTCTTTAATGGACTTGAAAAATTATTTAAAAAATCCACAACTTCGTAATAGGGCTTGAAATGTTATTTAAAAAATCTACGGCTTCTTTAGAGGGCTTGACAATTTATTTAAAAAATCCACGGCTTCTTTAGAGGGCTTGACAAATTATTTAAAAAATCCACGGCTTCTTCAAAGAGCTTGAAAAATTATTTAAAAAGTCCACGGCTTTTTTAAAGGGCTTGAAGAAATATTTAAAAATTCCACGATTTCGTTAAAGGGTTCAAAAATTATTTAAATAATCCACGGCTTCTTTAAGTGCTCCAAAAATCCACTGTTTCTTTAAAGTGCTCCAAAAATCCACTGTTTCTTTTAGTGGTCAAACAATTATTTAAAAAATCCACGACTTCTTTAAGTGATTCAAAAGTTATTTTAAAAATCTACGGCTTCTTTAAGTGCTCCAAAAGTTATTTAAAAAATCCACGGCTTCTTTAAGTGCTTCAAAAGTTATTTTAAAAATCCACGGCTTCTTTAAAGGGCTCCAAAAATTATTTAAAAAATCCACGGCATCTTTAAAAGGCTCCAAAAATTATTTAAAAAATCCACAGCTTCTTTAAGGGCTCCAAAAACAATTTAAAAATCTACGGCTTCTTAAAATGACTTCAAAACTTATTTAAAAATCTACGGCTTCTTAAAATAACTTCAAAAATTATTTAAAAAATCCACGGCTTCTTTAACGGGCTCCAATAATCCACGGCTTCTTTTGAAGGGCTCCAAAAATGATTTAATAAAATCCACGGCTTCTTTAACGGGCTCCAATAATCCATGGCTTCTTTAAAGGGCTTCAAAAATTATTTAAAAAATCCAAGGCTTCTTTTAAGGACTCCAAAAATTATTTTAAAAAAATCCACGGCTTTTTTAAAGGGCTCTGAAAATTATTTACAAAATACACGGTTTTTTTAAGGGGTTCCAAAAATTATTTAAAAATCCACGTTTTTTTTTTAATTATTAAAAAAGATACACGGCTTCCTTAAATGCTCCAAAAATTATTAAAAAAATCCACGGCTCTTTTAAAGGGCTCCAAAAATTATTTAAAAAATCTACGGCTTTTCTAAGGGCTCGAAAAATTATTTAAAAGTGCTCCAAAAATCCACTGTTTCGTAAAAATGCTCCAAAAATCCAAAAATTATTTAAAAAAAAATCCAGGGCTTCTTTAAAGGGCTCCAAAAATTATTTAAAAAATCCACGGCTCCTTTAAAGGGCTCCAAAAATTATTTAAAAAAATTCACGGCTTCTTTAAAGGGCTCCAAAAATTATTTAAAAAAGCCACAGCTTCTTTAAGGGCTCCAAAAACTATTTAAAAATCTACGGCTTCTTAAAATAACTTCAAAAATTATTTAAAAAATCCACGGCTCCTTTAAAGGCCTTAACAAAATATTTAAAAAATCCACGGCTCCTTTAAAGGCCTTAACAAAATATTTAAAAAATCCACGACTTCTTTAATGGACTTGAAAAATTATTTAAAAAATCCACAACTTCTTTATAGGGCTTGAAAAGTTATTTAAAAAATCCACGGCTTCTTTAGAGGGCTTGACAAATTATTTAAAAAATCCACGGCTTCTTTAAGGTGCTTGACAAATTATTTAAAAAATTCACGACTTCTTTAAAGGGTTTGAAAAGTTATTTAAAAAATCCACGGCTTTTTTAAAGGGCTTGAAAAATTATTTAAAAATTCCACGGTTTCGTTAAAGGGTTCAACAATTATTTAAATAATCCACGGCTTCTTTAAAGTGCTCCAAATATCCACTGTTTCTTTAAGTGGTCAAACAATTATTTAAAAAATCCACGGCTTCTTTAAGTGCTCCAAAAGTTATTTAAAAAAATCTACGGCTGCTTTAAAGGACTCCAAAAATTATTTAAAAAAATCTACGGCTCCTTTAAAGGGCTCCAAAAATTATTAAAAAATCCATGGCTGTAAGGGCTCGAAAAATTATTTAAAAGTGCTCCAAAAATCCACTGTTTCTTTAAACTTCTCCAAAAATCCACTGTTTCTTAAAAATGCTCCAAAAATCCAAATATAATTAAAAAAAAATCCAGGGCTTCTTTAAAGGGCTCCAAAAATTATTTAAAAAATCCACGGCTCTTTTAAAGGGCTCTAGAAATTATTTAAAAAAATCCACGGCTCCTTTAAAGGGCTCCAAAAATTATTTAAAAATCTACGGCTTCTTAAAATGACTTCAAAAATTATTTAAAAAATCCACGGCTTCTTAAAGTGACTTCAAAAATTATATAAAAAATCCAAGGTTTCTTGAAAGAGCTCGAAAAATTATTTAAAAAATCCAAAGCTTCTTTAAAGGACACTAAAAATTATTTAAAAAATCCAAGGCTTCCCTAATAGGCTCGAAAAATTATTTAAAAAATCCACGTCTTCTTTAAAGGGCTCGAAAAATTATTTAAAAAATCCAAGTCTTCTTTAAAGGGCTCGAAAAATTATTTAAAAAATCCAAGTCTTCTTTAAAGGGCTCGAAAAATTATTAAAAAAATCTAAGTCTTCTTTAAAGGGCTCGAAAAACTATTTAAAAACCCCACGTCTTCTTTAAAGGGCTCGAAAAACAGTTAAAAAAACAACGTCTTCTTTAAAGGTCTCGAAAAATTATTTAAGAAATCCACGGCTTCTTTAAAGGGTTCCAAACTTAATTAAAAAATTTCAAGGCTTCTTTTAAGGGCTCCAAAAATTATTTAAAAAATCAACGGCATTTTTTAAGGGCTCCAAAAATGATTTAAAAAATCCTCGGCTTCTTTTAAGGGCTCCAAAAATGATTTAAAAAATCCACGGCTTCGTTAAAGGGCTCCAAAAATTATTTAAAAAATCCACGGCTTCGTTAAAGGGCTTCAACAGTTATTTAAAAAATCCACGGCTTCTTTAACGGGCTCCAATAATCCACGGCTTCTTTTGAAGGGCTCCAAAAATGATTTAAAAAATCCACGGCTTCTTTAACGGGCTCTAATAATCCACGGCTTCTTTTGAAGGGCTCCAAAAATGATTTAAAAAATCCACGGCTTCTTTAACGGGCTCCAATAATCCACGGCTTCTTTTGAAGGGCTCCAAAAATGATTTAAAAAATCCACGGCTTCTTTAAAGGGCTTCAAAAATTATTTAAAAAGTCCAAGGATTCTTTTAAGGACTCCAAAAATTATTTAAAAAAAATCCACGGCTTTTTTAAAGGGCTCTGAAAATTATTTACAAAATCCACGGTTTTTTTAAGGGGCTCCAAAAATTATTTAAAAATCCACGTTTTTTTTAAATTATTAAAAAATTATTCTTTAAAGGGCTCTGAAAATTATTTAAAAATCCACGGCTCTTTTAAAGGGCTCCAACAATTATTTAAAAAATCCACGGCTCTTTTAAAGGGCTCCAAAAGTGATTTCAAAAATCAACGGCATCTTTAAAAGGCTCCAAGAACTATTAAAAAAAATCCACGCCTTCTTTAAAAATTTAAATGTTCCTCATGTTACTGCGATTTCTGTTCTTTATATGGGCGGTATAATTAAGTTTAAATGAAAACCTTGGCAATTACGAATGCTATAAAACTATACAATTATATATCTGGAAATTATGGCCAGATGTTTATGTACCAGATCCTGGAAACTCTTGCGAACATAATAATCTGTAATGTATGTGGAACATTACAATAAAACTCCTCTCAACCTTTCTCTCCCAAAACTCTCTTCCTGGTACTTAATTACTAAAGAAATAAAACATTTTTCACGCGATTTAATAAAAACCTAAGCACTGGACTCATTGAACTCATTAACCTGCAGTTAAAAATACAAAGCTAATGGGAATTATTGCCATTACCAAACATTTAAGATTAAGGCCACCCACACACGGGGTGAGATGGAGCGTATGAGTGATAATATTCCATTACAAAATAAATCATACGTTATGAAATTTTGTATTTCCGTTCTACATTCAAATCACAAAAAACGGTTTGACAAACTTGATGATGGGAATGTCGTTAAATTTGTTGTATGCGTGAACGTAAACTATCCATATCCAGGTCATAGATTTATTTTTGCTTTTTGGTATTTTCCCTTTTTTCGTTTTCTGTTGATTCCCTTAATTACTCTTACCAAAGACTCATCACCAAACCAGTTGTTTGAATTTCTTCTTCTCCTCCATGAAATCGTATGAATTGTCCATTTCGTACTTAAATTTTGATTTGTGACTATTATATTTGTTGACTACTACCTCAAATCTCTGCGTCTCCGTAGAGATTTGTTGTTGTTGTTGTTTCCTTAATTTACTGAAAATGACCACCACATTACAAAGTCCCAACAAATAAAATAATATGTTTTTTCTTTCTTTAACTGACCACATCAGGACTCAAATAATGCACGCGATATGTAGCCAGTTTTCCTTTTGTATGTGTGATTGCTGTAACATGTATTGTTGTTGGCGGTGTGTTGTTTGGGCTATCAGCAACTATTGCGGTATTTATGAGAATAACCTGTCGGTTTATGGCATTAGAAATGTGGGTCATATACAAAATGTAATGAAGAGGAACTCAAACCGCAAAAATAAATGGAGCAAAAAAATCGGTGGAGAGGGAGAGAAACATTAACCAAATTATTGCACGTTGTGACGTTCATACAGCATTTCGGGATATTTATGGGAAGTTTTACTGTGGTTTTGGAGAGGAATGTTTAAAGCACTAATGCGCCATACGCATTTGGATTTTACTCATACAAGATATCTTCTGATCCAGAATCGGTAGTTAATTGACTTGAGTTTAGTTTTACAAAAAAATTAGTGAGCAAATTTACAGAGCTCTGTACCAATGCAAAAGTTAAAACACAAAACATCGACCGATACTGATAAAGTGGATACTGTAAATGTAGATACTCTAAATGTGACTCTACTGAACGATTCTTGATATTGCCGTACCTGCGATAAGACCTAAATTAGGCTATTTAAGATGCCAAATTTGAAAAGTTCATATGTCTATGTTAGGACCACGGCAAGTAAAAATCAGTCAACGTCCGACTGAACATAGCTAAAAGATTATGAATTGACGCAATACGAATACCGAATAGAAATCAGCCATAGAATCCGCCAATCAACCAAATTGCTTAATAGAAACACCCCTCAGAAAAAGAGAGACAAATAAAAAGGGGTGTAAAAAATCGAGGTACACATGATCCCGATTGCAGTAAGAAAATTCCACTAAATAGTGAAACATAAAACTGATGACTATGGAGCTGGTATAACCCTGTCAAATGAAGATATATGTTAGTCTTCTATGAGACGACTTCTTGTATTTCTATGAGAAGACCTGCTGGTCCCCGATGAGAAAACGTGTTGGTCACTTATGAAAAGACGTGTTGTTCCCCTATGAGAAGACCCTGGTCCTATATGAGAAGATCTAGTGATTTTCTAAGTGCTTCTTACATGAACAGATTTTGTTGGATTTGGTTCGCTTTAGAAAACGTAAACGGTCAATTCCTGTTTTGTTTCGGGCTCCTAAGGTAGATCTAATATTCGTCGTCTGTGACGATCTTATAAACGTCGTTTTAAGCATAACGATCCTTTTTATTCACGACCACAAGAGGCTCTTTTTGAGTGATTGTCCAATTTTGCTGGATTTAATGAGAAAAATCCATTTTTGCGGCTAGGTGTTTATGCAATATCAAATCTCACGGTATATAAAATGATGACATAAAATGATGATCTTACATTATCCGTTCATGCACGGCTTAATTTTATTCTGACACAACGGCCGATTTTGGTCGACCCTCACGACCTTCGTTTTTTGGCTAGTGTCGGCCGCGATTGAATTCATTATAGCAGTTTTTCATAGTGCTATATGATGGCCCTTTATCGACATACAAAGATTTAATTTCATCGATGCACTCTTGCCGTGGTTATGCACGTCAGAATTTTTTAAAAATTATCAGACAAAAATGTTCACAAGTAAATTCCATTTTTTTGCAAAGTGATTTTTTCAAGTCACTGCAAACAACACAGCGCATGGTCGTATGAAAAACTGCCCTGAGTACGTAAGGGCTAAAAACTGTCCAACTGTCCAACAAATTTCAAATGGCGCCTGGCAACACGCGGTGTTGCCTAGTCCAAATAGTTTCCGTGCAGCCCTCGTATGAGGAGACCCATTGCTCCCCTATTAGAAAAACTCTTGGGTTTCTATGAGAAGGCTTGTTGATTTTTTATGAGAAAACCTGCTGGTCCCTAGGAGAAAAAGTGTTGATCCTCCGTGAGAAGACCTGTTGGTCTTCTATGTGGAGACGCCTTGTCTGTCATGAGAAGGTCTTGGTGACCTTTTATGATAAGACTTATTGCTCCTCTATGAGAAAAATTCTTGATCTTCTTTGAGAATTCCTGCTGATTTTCCACTTCTAATCCACTTGGTTTTCTAAGAGAAGAGCTGTTGATCTTCTTTGAGAATACCTGTGGATCGTTTAAGACAAGAACGGTTGGTCTTGTATGGAAAAAAAACCTGTTAATCTTCTATGATAGACTTACTCTTATTAATTAGCATGTTGATCATCTATGAGAAGACCTGTTGACCTTCTAAGGGAAGACATGTTGGTCTTCTATGGGAATATTTGTTAATCTTCTCGTTGAAGATCTTTTGCTCTTCTTTGAAAAGACCCGTTCGTCTTCTATGAGAAGAGCTGTTGACATTCTACTGTTCTAGGAGGAGACATGTTGATTTTCTGTATGAAGAACGGTTGGTCTTCATTAAGAAAACCAATTTATCTACTATGAGAAGACCTATTGGGTTTCTATGAGAACACCCGTTGGTCTCCTATGAAAAGACCTGCTGATCTTCTAAGAGAAGAGACATGACATGTTAATCTTCTATGAGAAGGTCTGTTGATTTTGTTTGAGGATACCTATTGATCTTTTATAAGAAGAGAAGTTGATATTCGATGGTAAGAACTTTTGATCTTCTTTGAGAAGTCCCCTTGGTCTTCTATGAGAAGACTTGTTGGTCTTCTGTTGAACTTATATGAACATACCTGTTGGTCCCTTATGAGAAGACCTATTGACCTTCAATGAGAAGACGTGGTGGTATTTTATGAGAAGACCAGTTGATCTTCTATCAGAACCTCTAAGATTTTTATGTGAAAACCTCATGGCCCCCTATGAGAAGACCAGTTGAAACCAATAAAGAAACCTGTAGGTCTTCTTTGAAAAAATCTGTGGATCTTCTATGGGCATACCAGTTGATATTCTATAAGAAGACCAGTTGGTATTTTAAGAGAGGACCTACTTAAGAGTCCTTTCAAGAGAGAAGGTAACACCAGAATTTACTATGAGCGATGTAGCAGATGTCATCCGAAACACGAAATCGTCCAACGTGTTGAGCCCACTGTGACGACGTGTTTTCACTTTGAAGCTGGGGTAGTTCAGTGGGGCCAGGGTCGTCACAAGAATTTTTTTGTTGGGAACTTTAGAGAGAGAGAAAACACCAGTTTAAGTTCTTTTCATAAACGTTATAATATTTAATTCTAAAAACACTTAACACTACATTTCATAAAACACTTTATCGAAATCAAGATATTCAGTTTTGTTTAGGCACAGTTCCCGAGGCTTCGGCAGCGTAGTTGATCAATCGTAATTCATAATAACACGAGAGGTGACATCCCACTATACCTTAATTGTTCACAGGTGCGGGAGTGATCCTTGTTGTCCGAGGGCTGTCTGTTAACTGTCATATGCTGGTGTCTTAGTAATCATTCGTTAGGGCGATGACGTCAATATCACAATTTGGCGAAATATGTTAAGAGATCGGTACGTCGATTGCTCTCAGTACCCCAATTAACTCACACACAACACCAAAGAGTTAAGAGATCGGTACGTTGATTGCTCTCAGTACCCCAATTAACTCACTACAATAACTACACCAGGTGTCGGCACTAATACAAACACATGGTTTGCGGTCTCACGCATACGTCTCTCTCTCTCTCTCCACAAACAGCGTATGCGTTAACGCATTGCCAAAACTAAAAATCAGTGAAACAAGCGGCAGCAGAACCTTCTTCATTGACTTCTGAACGAAGACTGAGTGGTGGTTGCTCTGTTGTTATTCTCATCAAGGGCACGTGTGCCCCTTTTTGCCGTATGCTGAACTACACTACAGAGTTAAAAAATTGGTACTTATCATACCCCAGTTAAAGCTGGGTACACATTGTCAGTTTTGAATGACAGCTTTGTTGTTGCTTTCTAGTGTGGCCGTTCATTTTTGTCATTCATCATGCAACCACAAAATGTTTTGTGGTTGCTGGGCGGTTTGACAGTTATCGATAATTGCGAAATATCGACATTCAAAACTGACAATGTGTACCCAGCTTAACTCACCAACGGTCAACAGACAACTGTACCGAGTGACGGCAACCAACTTCAGGTTAAAGCACTGTTCCCACTAGGGGGGTTCATTGCTGTGGTAGTCATATCAGTTGTATGGCGTTTAATTCAAAAGTTCTTTGAATTTAGTTTATTTCTTAAAACATAATCAATTTCCTGTAACCAAAAACGAGTGATCCGAGAGCACGACTTTTGGAGCGTTACACCACACAGAATCTCAATAATAATGCTTAAGCAACTAGGTTAGCCCGAAGTTAAGTACTTGACAAGTGTCCTCAATTTATCATTGGCAACTCATATTGTACGAGAAGACTGGAAAGTTGTCTCTACTGATGCCAGGCAAGGATGCCAGCAGAGGGAAATCGTACCGACCGATTTCCCTCCTGTTGCCAGTAGCCAGGATTCTAGTGGAAACTCTCCCCCCAATGCAAGCTGCAAGACTTTCCTCCAGTCGAGTTTGAAACGTTTTATACATGGAGTTCCCCAAGGCGGGATGATATCTCAGGAACTATTTAACATCTTCCTTTCTGAAATTACACACCCTCCAGATGGCATAGAGATCATAATGTATGCGTATGACTGGCGTCGGTCCACATCGTCGATGATATATGTGATAGGTTAAATAAGAGTATACACACAACTGGCTTAGTGCAGCTCTTCTGTCTGAGGAATATGAAAATATCCGCCCCTAAGTCTACTGCTACGCTGTTGGTCATGAAATGAGGCTTCCCCTGAACATATTGGTCGATGATATCCTGATTCCGACCCCTAACTACCTCAAGATATTGGGTGTAACGTTCGATAGAATGTTTAAATCGGTCCCGAAATATATAATCTTTATAAATAAAATTCAAATGACATCAGTTGAAAAAGGCTGGACCTATTTGGATAATTCTTTTTGTAAAATGTTCGCCATAACCCGACTTAAGTTTTATGCAAAGAAAATTTGACCACGCCCACATTTGCTCTCACTTTTTTCAATTTTAATCTTTTCTACAAAAAATACTGAAATGATTTTCCTGAAATTGCCAGGAAATGTACAGGGATGACCTCCGGTTAAAATAGGCTACATATTTTGTTGAATTTCTTTTTAAAATGCTATATTTACAATAATTGCGAATTTATCGGTTTGGAAATTACCTACCTTTTAGGACCATAACGCCATATCTTTATGAGTAAAAATCAAATGCCGTCATAAGCCAACTTAGTTTTTATGGGAAGAAAATTTTACTTTTTTCAATTTTCATTTTAAATTTTTCTGCATAATTACTGAACCGATTTTTCTGAAATTGTCAGGGAATATACAGTGATGTCCCCTGAAAACAGGCTATATATTTTATTGAATTCCAGAAGGGAGGGTGGGGGTGTACCTCCCCTATACGATATTTAAAAAACGCTATATTTGCAAAAAATTACGCATGTATCGGTTTGAAAATATACGGATTAATCTACAATTTAGGTACTTCTTTGGGCCTAAAGACCCGACCAAATCTGTTATATCTCCAATATTTCTGAACCGATTTTGCAGCAAAAGCTTAATGTTTGCCGTTTTTATGTATATTTTACGAATTTTGGAGGAGGTGGGTTACCTTCCCTACGCATTTCTTTTTAACGCTATATGTATAAGCCAAACTTATGATTACATCAGTTTCAGCGTACAGTTTTTAGGCAAATGGTCTTGAAACTGTTTTCAATACATTATTTTTCCAAAACTGTCCCGTGGTCCAGAATGCCCTTTATTTATAGATGAGTTTCCGAGGCTTATTGTTTTATAATAGCTATATTTGCTAAACTTATGAGTGGATCGGTTTGCAAATTAATTTTCGAGAAAACGGTGGTTGCGCCCCCGATCAAGAAAAACTATATATTTACAAATGTCCTTAAATGTGATGTTCAACGGTCCATCAGCCATGAAACAAAAAAAAACATATAAGTTGCAATAAGCGGGAGAAATCGACTTAACCATTTTTTTAACTTTTATAATTAGATCGCTTTAGGATAAAGACAGGCAACATGGACGATAATAAATTCTAAACAGCATCACTGGGCGAAAAAATTCGACAAATTCCGTAAGAAAAAAGAAAGGTTACAGACAAAATCTGTTGGAAAATTTAAAATCCTCCTCCGTTTGACAATTGACAGAAGAAATAAGGTAGAAAATACCTGTTTTTGAATTGTCAAACATAAAGACCATAAAAAGTTGTTATTAAAACTCATTAAGACGGGCCAGCAACTTGAACCAGGGTCTGCTAGTAGTATAATAAGATATAATATATAATAATATCAGAAGTAGAAACAAGATCCTCAATAGCTGCCGACAGCATTTGGGGTGCTGTCAAAAAAACCTTGTTGACCTCTTACAAGGTAATATGACGATCTGTAGTAAGCTGTAGTAAGCTATGGGTGCCAACGTGGTGCAATGGTATGCACGCCCGCCTTGCACGCAGAAGGTCGGTGGTTCGATTCCCCGGCCAGGCAACAGCAAACATTTTTCGACGGTGGCAAAATACCCCTCAGTAATGTTGGCGACATTTCCTGTGTATTTCAGTCTTGAAAAACTTCTCTACAAGTGGTGTCTTAGGACACGCCGTTCGGACTCGGCAATAAACAGTAGGTCCCATACCATTGAGCTAAATATGAATCGGGGTGCACTCATTGATATGAGAGAAGTCTCCCTTGTCCCGTATGGGATGTTGTGGAACAATGTTTGTTTGTTTGTAGTAAGCTATGCTACTTATTATTTGCCATCAATAGGGTAAGATCCCCAAACATGGCAATTAATTCAATATAACGGAACACATTACATATTAAGGGGCAGAAGGGATTTTATTCGAAGCCCTCATAATTGGGTACGATAAAAATGAGGTATGAGGTGAAAATTGTGAAAGCTAACACACTACACTGAAATACAAAATTTAAATTTTGAAAATTATCAAGGATGCCTCCGCAAAATGGGAATACAAGTTCGAGACACTAATTCGTACACGCCGAGGAGATGAACCAAGTTTCGATGGAATGAGTATAATATTAGATTTGTTCTAAACCGCCAAAAATTTTAAATTTTATGCTAATTGATTAGATCAGTCTCCAAATTTTAAATTCTCGTAATCCAGCTTGTTTTGCTGTATGTACCGTTTTTACATGCCTATTCTTTATAATTCCCTGTCATTAACCACTGTCTCCCCTCAGCAGCGTAATTCAATCTTTCAGATATTTCTTTTGTACTTAATACATTTTCATTTTGGGGAATATCAACACACATCTATGGCATTAGCATGTGTTGTATATGACGTGCGGTCATTGTAACTGCCGGAAATTACGTTGAAAAGGGAACAACAGCTCCCCAAAGGAAAGAAAACAACAACACAAATAGAAAAAGAAAAACATTGCTACAGGGACATATCGGTATGTGCTAGGAGACGCTATTTTTGAAAGTAAATTTTTAGTTTATTCTTAAGACATGTTCTCGTCCACAACAATTGATGTGGTTGTTGTTATTTTTGGTAGTATTTCTTTTTATATTTGAATTATGGTTTATTTGACATGTTCTCCAGAAAATTTTCTCATGGGAAGTTTTATTATGTCCACAAGAAAAGTAGGTCAAATGAAAGTTACAAAGCAATTAGGGACTTTATAGAAGTGAAGTTTTTATACATATTTTACATTCGTCTTTCATTCTTGAATATGTATGTATTTGATAAGGCAATTATAATTAATTTTGCAACAATTTGTCTGTTTTTTGTTTTATTCTACCACTATAAAAATCTTGTTTTATGCAAATACAGTTTTTGTTGACATCAAATTTTATTCAATATGTTTTGGGAACGATTTTCTCCTCTGATTAAAGAGGTTTATGTACATACATATGTATGTACAAATTTTTTCCCTCTAACAAGTGTATTGATCAAGTATCCTAGTTCTTATGTTAAAAATGTGCACATTGTATAGAATGGATGATGGAATGTTCTGCCTCTTTATGTGCAGTGCAGTTTACGCACTGACAGGATTACTTGCAACGTATAAGGGTCACAACAACACTTAAAGGTGACGCACTGTATTATAGCTACCGCTAAATAGAGCATGGGTTTGGTTGCGGATGCTAGAAGCCTCCACCAAGGAACGCATGGTATGAGGAGTGTCGTTCTGATACCGAAGAAAAGAATTCAGTATTAAGGGCTTCTCAATAATCAGTAGTAGTAGGCGTAGCATACGAAAGAGATATCGGGAGAAAAGTAGATGGGAGAAACATGAATGTGGAAAAATCGAGAAGTACTCAGGTTATGGAAAAAACATTGTTCCGTACTGTTGGTGTCCAGTACTAACAAGTCCGACGAATATACCACAGATCCAATATCAGAAGATGGTACTGAGTGTAACACAAATATTTTCAATTTCTTCATATTCCATTTCAAAAAAAAAGATACATTTTTTCACGCTACATCAAATATTTTTGGTATATAGGTTAAGAAAAAAATCGCCAGTACGAATCTGCTCGCGAGCCAATTTTTGTTTGTTGCGGACAAAAGTTATGGTGGTTTTATTTCGGCTTTTAAGAAAAAAATATTATAAAAATGCAAATTATTTTAATGAACTTGTGTTGTTACTGAAAAGTTCTCTCGAAGTGACTTCAGCAAGTAGATTTCATAATACATGTAAAATGTTACTCATAATTCGGGGAATGTACATAAAATCGATAAGTTACTGAATATAAGTCATCTTTTTCCAAAATAAAGGTCCATTTACCGGTCATAAAATCACATAAAAATTTGTTGTGGATCAAAATTTCGAGGCGAATCAAATGAGGAGAAAATCATACAGATATTTGTGTATTATAGTTTTGATTATACATCCATAGGGGTTTTGTGCAACTTTAAGGCTATTTTCTCAGGAAGTATGGACTTGCCCCTGATGAAACTTGTACCGTCGTAAGGGGGGCAGTGAATACAAGTTGTTGCAACAAAAATCAAGGCGATTCGAGAACAGGTCCTAAACTGAACTTCTCCGAAATTTTATGTGGGAGATATCCGAAGGAGTGATCCGATTGAGTCCATTTTGGAACCTCATTTAAGTTTAGTAGAAATTTCACTAAGTGCAAAGTATGGACCAAATCGGTTGCTCCCTTCAAGAGTAATCGTGTGCACAAATTTTCCGAACATTTCCGAACTTTTGTGGTGGAGTTACCGGAAGGAGTGGACCGATATAACCCATCTTCGAACTTAAACTAGGTTTGGCCGAAATATTGCGAAAGCCAAATTTTGGACCAAATCGGTTTATCCGTTCGAGAGTTATCGTGCGCTTCAGCCAACCAGACAGACAGACGGACGGACATTGTTCAATCGATTCCAAATTGTCTGAAACACATTTCGTCCAAACATACTTGGGGTCTAAAACCATTATTTCGATTAGGCACATTTTGCCCGTATGAAATTGTATATACCCCCGTTAGCATAAATGCTGATGGTATAAAAAGATAATTTTTTTCACGCTACATCAAGGATTTTTGGTATATAGATTAAGAAAAAATTCCCCTGTACGAATCTGCTTTTGGTTGTTGCGGACAAAAGTTATGGCGGTTTTATTCCGGCTTTGGAGAAAAAAATATTATAAAAACGCTAATTATTTTAATGAACACAATGGTTACTTAAAAGTTCTCTCGAAGTGGATAAAAAACTTCAAGTCAAAATCGGGAGGCTCGATTTTCACCGTAGACATATGGTCTAGTGGGCTTTTTTGCTCAGTAGAATCCAAGGAATCAGAAACGTGAAGGGCGGTAAAAAATGTAGCTAAAATTCTCAAAATACCGAAAATAAGGAAGTGCCTTTATGTGGGTACTATACCGAAACATGATCCTATTTTTTTAATTTTTATTGGAGTAGTTTCGTGACTGATGGGATCCTTAAAATTTAAATTACAGGTTGTTGGTTCAAAACATTTAGTTAAATTCCCAACATACCGAAAATCGGGAGGTTCCGTTATATTGGTGGCTATACTGAAACAAGGACCTATGTTGACAACAAGTGAGCCAAGGCTATAGTCGGTTCGGGGCCGACTATGTGATACCCTACACCACTACCCCTGTGCATAATCTTTTGACTGGTAAAATTCAAAATATGTATTAAAATTAGGATAGCTTAACGCTTTTGCTCTGAATGTCTTCATAAATACAGGTCAGTTTTGTTGAAACGCATTTAAGTGCATCGTCAGTACAACTCAAATAAAACAAGTAAAAAAGTATCAGTCGGCCGACAGAGATATACCCTCAGCCTGTGTATATTGAAACAATTTTTCCCAAAAATTTAGAGGGTTTTAAAAATGTTGTGCGTATGAAACGACAAAAATGTTGATTAGGATTAAAGAGCAAAAGTTTTGAGGAGGAAATACCTAAAGGAATGGATCGACATTAACCATTATGGAAGTGGATCTCCAGCCAGTACATATGGTGCCATAGGGGGTTTTTACACCCTTCGGGCTGTTTGCTCAAGAAGTGTGGATTTTCCCCTGAAAAAAACTTTTACCTTCGTAATTGAGGCAGCGAATGCAAGTTGCTTCAACAATAATCAAAGTGATTCGATAGCAGGTCTTAAAGTGAACTTATCCGAAATTTTGTTTGGGAGGTACTGGATGAAGTGGACAAATATAGTCCATATATGAACCTGATCTATATCTGGTGGATATATTAGTATGTGTAAAATATGGACCAATTCGGCCACTCCCTTCAAAAGTTACCGTACGAACAATTTTTCCGAACATTTTTGAAATTTTGTGGGGGAGGTACCTGAAGGAGTGGACCGATATGGCTTATCTTCGAACTTAAACTATGTTTGGACAAAATATTACTAAGGCCAAATTTTGGACCGAATCGGCAGATTTGTTCGAGAGTTATCTTGCGCTCCAACCACCTCACACGATGCCATAGGGTTGTTTTTGCAACTTTGGGGCTATTTTCTCAGGAAGTGTGGACTTGCCCCTAATAAAACTTTTACCGTCGTATGGGGGGCAGTAAACACAAGTTGCTAAAACAAAAATCAAAGCGATTCGAGAGCAGGTCCTAAACTGAACTTATCCCAATTTTGTGTGGGAGGTACCCGAAGGAGTGGACCGATTGAGTCCATATTGGAAACTCATCTAAGTCTGTTAGACATTTCACGATGTGCAAAGTATGGACCAAATCGGTTACTCCCTTCAAAAGTTATCATGTCCACAAATTTTCCGAACATTTTGGAACTTTTGTGGGGGAGGTATCGGAAGGAGTGGACCGATATAGCTCATCTTCGAACTTAAACTAAGTTTGGACAAAATATTACGAAAGCCAAAATTTGAACCGAATCGGTTCATCCGTTTGAGAGTTATCGTGCGCACCAGCCAGCCATACAGACAGACGGACAGACGGACGGACATTGCTAAATCAACTCCAAATTGTCTGAAACACATTTCGTCCAAACATACTTGGGGTCTAAAACCATTATTTCGATGAGACACATTTTGCCCGTATGAAAGTGTATATACCCTCGTTAGCATAAATGCTGAGGATATAAAAATGGAAAAGTGGGAAGTACGCCAACCATCAATAGGCTTCTTTCTCTGTGAGACCGTCATCAATCCCCAAAATTTCGTGAAGATCCGATCAAATTTCCGCCCTGTAGTGTGATTGCACAAAAAATGGAAAAAGGGATGCATTACCGACTATTGCAATATCTCTGTTGTTTGACCACCTATGACAACCTACATCGTTGTAAAGGTGATATTTTCTACTTTCCTTGCCAGGTTTTGCTTTCGATATACCTCTCACAGAAGAGAGATATTCGCTTTGAAATAAAACGTTGGCCTTTTCTCCAAATACGTTTTTTCAAATTCCGACCCCTGAATAATATCCGACCATTACCAAAATCAATAGGTTTTTTTCTCTGTGGAACCCCCATTAACACCCAAAATTTCGTAACGATCCAATCAAAATTGCGACATGTAGCGTGATTACAAAAAAAAAAAAAAAATAAAAAATGGGATGTATTACCGACTATTGAGATGTCTCCGTTATTTGGCCACCTACGCCAACCTGCTTTATATCGTTGTAAAGATAGGACTTTCTACTTTCATTGTCAGACTTTGTTTTTGGAAGGTCCGCAACCAAAGCTGTGATATTCGTCATTATTATTAAAATTGCAAAAATGAAAAGTTGTGTTCTATTAGCGGTTATTGCGATATCTTCTTTGTTTGACCACCTACGACAACCTATGTTACATTGTTGCAAATGCGATATTTTCTACCTTCATTAACAGGTTTTGATATACCCGGTTCAAAAGCGGAGATATTCGCTTTGAAATAAAATGTTGACTTTTCCTCCAAATAAGTTTTTTTGCCCATTCCGACCCCTGAATATTATCCGACCATCACCAAAATCAATAGGCTTTCTTCCTCTGTAGGACCCCCAATAACTCCCAAAATTTCGTGCCGATCCGATCAAAATTGCAACCTGCACCGTGATTACAAAAAAATGGAAAAATGGGATGTATTACCGACAATTGCGATATCTCCTTTATTTGCCCACCTACGCCAACCTAAAGATGGGTTTTTTTACTTTCATAAACAGACTTTGCTTTTGGAAACTCGCCAACCAGAGCTGTGATATTCGTCATTATAACTAAAATCGCAAAAATGAAAAGTTGGGTTCGAGTTATTTTTTCGACTCACACTCCGACTCCAGCAAAATTGCTCGACTCCGACTCCGAAACCCTGGTATATACCCTCTTTAGCCTAAAGGCTGAGGGTATAAAAATGTCGAATAAAAATCTGTTAAAGTGGGCGATAACACCAGCTTAATGGTATCGATGCGCAATGCATCCATAGGACCCGGACCAACTCACAGTGGATCCACCCATTGGCCAAAAATAAAAAACAAGTAAAAAAGTATCAGTCGGCTTTGCCGACAGAGATATACCCTCAGCCTGTGCAAATTGAAACACTTTTTTCACAATAAACTTATGTATTTAGGGGGTTTCAAAATTTTGGTCTCGTATGAACCGACAAAAATATTGATTAGGATTAAAGTTCAAAAATTTTGCTGAAAAAGTACTTAAAGGAATGGACCGACATAGACCATGGGGGTGCCATAGGGGGTTTTTACACCCTTCGGGCTGTTTTCTCAAGAAGTATGGACTTGCCCCTGAAACAACTTTTACCATCGTAATTGAGGCAGCGAATGTAAGTTGCTTCAACAGAAATCAATGTGATTCAATAGCAGGTATTAAAGTGAACTTATCCAAAATTTTGTGTGGGAGGTACGGGATGGAGTGGACAAATATAGTCCATATTCGAACCTGATCTATATCTGGTAGATATTATGAGAATGTGTAAAGTATGGACCAAATCGAACTTCTGTGGGGGAGGTACCGGAAGGAGTGGACCGATATAATCCATCTTTGAACTTGAACTAAGTTTGGACAAAATATTACGAACCGACAAAATATTTTGGACCGAATCGGCAGATCCGTTCGAGAGTTATCTTGCGCTCCAACCACTACACACGGTGTCATAGGGTTTTTTGCAACTTTCAGGCTATTTTCTCAGGAAGTATGGACTTGCCCCTAATGAAACTTACAGCATCGTATAGAGGACAGCGAATACAACTTGCGTAAACAAAAATCAAAGCGATTCGAGACCAGGTCCTAAACTGAACTTTTCCGAAATTTTGTGTGGGAGGTACCTGAAGGAGTGGACCGATTGAGTCCATATTGGAACCAAATCTAAGTTTGGTAGAAATTACACGATGTGCAAAGTATGAACCAAATCGGTTATTCCCTACAAGAGTTATCGTGCGCACAAGTTTTGCGACAATTTTTGAACATTTGTGGGGGAGGTACCTGAAGAAGTGGACCTATATGGCCCATCTTCGAACTTAAATCGAATCTTGACAAAATATTTCGATACCCAAAATTTGAACCGAATCGATTGATCCGTTCGAGAGTTATCGTGCGCACCAGCCAGACAGACCGACAGACTGACAGACGGACGGACATTGCTAGATCTACTCAAAATTGTCTGAAACGGATATCGTACAAACATACTTGGGGTTTAAAATCATTATTTCGATAAGGCAAATTTTTGGTCGTATAGGCTATTTACCTCTTTAGCCTAAAGGCTGAGGGTATAATGAATGTCATAATTTTGGTACTGCATCTGGCAACTCTGACAGCTATGACATGGCCCTTGTTAAAAATATATTAGTTTTTGTTTCATTCGAACGCGATCTTCTTAAGAATAGCTTCAAAAGTCGGAATATTGACTAATATTTTTTGTTGTGAGTACAATCTATATTTTAAGTGAATTTATGTGAAATTTTCCAAAGTAGGTCATGGGTTTAAAATTATTCAGTATTAAAATCAGCGGCCATCTAGTGCCAGACTATAAATGGTGGGTCGCTGACTGAAGCTGCCCTAGAATAGGGTTTCTATGGATATATTAGGGTATAACTCTGTTATCTGGCCACTTACATTAACATAATTGGCATCAGTGGCATGATGAAGAAATCTTCTTTCAAATTTGTCTTACGCTGGCTTACTTGTCTTCCAGGAGGAACGCTATAAAACCTATATTAAAAATTTTACCAATTTTCAGACAAAAATGTTGTTTTTTTTTTATCCGCTAAATTGGTTGGATTTTATGTTGTTTTGGAGATTGTTTTGTTTCCATAAGCCTATTTTTGCGTCATAAGATAATCGAGACCTTTGTTCATGTCATTTTGTATTAACAGCATAAAAAAATTCTCACCCAGCAAAATTTGAAGGAAGGGGTTCCATGCGATGACGTGATTTCATGGCATTTTTTGCGTTGCACTATAGGTAATTTGCCCAGTTTTTGAGGCAAAAAGTCGATTTTGCAACTTTTAATAATAATAATTTTTTAGTTGGCATTAAAAAAAGAACTTGTCAAAATTTATTAATATGAATGATATATTTCAAAATAGCGTCATTATCGCGGTTTAAATTGCAGTCAAAGTGAGAATTTCGAAGAAGAACTAAAAAATATATATATTGTAAGACATATTTCAATGTATTTAAAACCGCGGAAAAATAAACCAAATCTAAATATATGTAAAATGGAATAGATTGGTAATTGCGAGAGGAATTTATTTAATATATAATATAGCTTAAACATTATGGGTAGCGACCAAAAAACACAAAAAGTCAAAAATAAATATTTTATTTTTCTTAAACTCACTTCATGTAGACTTATACTAAATTGGCCGTGTTTGGCCGTGATTCTGCTATTGGGAATATCTTCAGCAAAGGGTTCTGAATCAACTACATAATTACCAAGGTGCGATTTTTTGCGTTTTTTGAGTTATATCACTTTTTTGAAGGTGCCCTCCTTGCAGAAAAATATATATTAAATACGAAAAAGCATCCGATTTGACCTAAAAAGACATTTTCTTTAAAGAAATATTCACCATGTGTTCTAAAAATTTACATACGTGTTGTGGTCAACATTTTTGTTAATTATAGCTGTAATAAGTTCTAACTAGGGATCATGATTGCGTGATTTATTTGGTCCTTTAAAAATATAATATTTATACAGATCTTTCGCGAATAAATATATTTAACATATCAATGTTTATAAAAATCTTTTGGCGGATCAGTACTTTAGTTCATTGTAACCGTTTTTCTTTTATTGTAACCGCTTTTATTGGGTTGGAACGGATAAAATAGGTAAAATGAGAATAGGGGGTAGGAAAAAGAAAAGTTGTTCGTTATATCCTGCGTTCGTTATAGACGTATTCGTCTGTAAAATTTTTATTAAAGCCTACTTTTAAATATCATACATTTAAATATTTGAAACAGTGCTTAAATTCGTCGCTATCCGCTTCTGCGTTAAAGCGGGCCTGAAAATCGTAACAAATTGTAAAAAATTCTATTCGCGGGGCAACAGCTTTTGTTTGTTATAGTCGTGGTCGTTTTAAGAAGTTGAATGTGTGTACAAATATTAAGAAAAATTCTTTGGAAACATAAAACTTTGTTCGCTATAAACGCAGTTTCTTATAACCGATGTTCGCTATATCCGAATTTTACGTTGTAATTCTTTGTTTTATCTTACTTTTGCATATAAAGCAATAAAAATGTATAAAAAGCCCACATATCCACCGCTATTAATTTTTGCCTCAAAAACAGGCCAAATTACCTATAGTGCGTTGGTTCGAACGAAGTCGTGAAAGATTCGATTTTTTCATTAGCATTTGAAGCAATACAAAGGAAGTCGTGAAAGATTCGTTCTTTTCATCAGAATTTGAACCCATGCTAAGGAAGTCGTGAAAGATCCGATCTTATCATCAGCATTTCAACCCATTCCATGAATCCAATAGAGATGAATTTGGTGTTCTTATTTATACACATTTTTCTAAATATATAAGATTAATTATTTACAATAAGCTTGATGTTGTCGGAGACTCGAAATCACAACCAACGTTGTTAAAACTCTCGTCGAAATGATAATGTCATTGCAAATTGTTGGTGAAAATGGCATGCCAAAGCATTGGTGGAAATGACATGCCAAAACATTGGTGAAAATGACATGTCAAAGCATTGGTGTAAATGACATGCTTTGGATCCACAAACGAATAGCATCTTTTTGGGGTCCACGCTCATATAAAATTCATCGATGAAGATGCTAAAAAGATGACATGCCAGATCACTTTCACTCATGATTGAATGTCATCTTTGGAATCGAACTTTTTGCTGGGACCGTATACCTCCTCCAGAGGAGAAAGGGGGAGAATGTTACACTCGCAGTTCCTTAAAACACTCTTCGTAACCGGCGCATTGGCTTGATTTTTACACTCTAAATATTTTTGGCCACTTTCTCCTTACAAGTGGATCCACTGTGCAACTGTGGAAATTGTATCTATAATTTTGAGGTAGTTAACGACTTCATTTACCTCGGCACTAACATAAACGAAGTAAACAGCATCAGTTGAGAAATAAGCAGAAAACCATGTAGTATTGTTCCAATATATGCTACTTTGGACTAAGCCAGTTTAAAAACAAGTAAGCAAAGGCTATAGTCGGACAGGGCCGACCATACGATACCCTACACCACTACCCTGCGAGTTAGCTTTCAGCAAATCAAAGTTTCTTTTGGACAAATAAGCTCATTGTAAGAAATAAATTTTTGGAGTCTGCCACCTTATCACATTAAGTTTAAATAACAATATAATAATTGTTCCACAAACATCACAGAAGGGACAGGGCGTGCACCACTATTCATGTTACAGCAATAGTATGGGGTCTACTGTTTATCGCCGAGTCCGAAAGGCATGTCTTAAAACACCACCTGTAGAGAAGTTGTACATGGTTGAAATACTCAGAGAATGTCGCCAACTTTACTGAGGGGTATTTTGCCATCGTTGGAAATTTGATGTTTGCTGGCCGGGAATCGAACGCCCGACCTTCAGCGTGCAAGGCGGGTGTGCACACAATTGTACTATGGTGGCACCAATAAGTAATTTTAGAACGGACATTTAGTCTGGGCCTAATTTTTTGCATATTGTGACATATTTGCTAAACCATATGCAAGACTTTGTGCCCTAAATATCTCATCGAATTGGCTGAAAGTTTGTATTAAGTATTCGTTCATCACAATTTTCGACCTGAAATTTATCGGTATAGGTACCTCCCGATACCCGGTATTTTGAAGGTTGTGGCCTCAATATCAAACTGAAGTGGCTGACATTTTGTATTCAGTCTTCGTTGGAGGTAAAAAACTTTCCACCTGAAATTTGTCGTTATATGTATGTCCACGTCTTCATATAGCTCCCATAACCAGAACCTACCGATTTTCTGTACTTTGAAGGTTATGGTCTCAATATCCCTCCGAATTGACTAAAATTTGGTATTAAGTCTTCATTGGGGGTATTAAACTTTCCATCTGAAATTTGTCGGTATAGGTCTAGGCGTTCATATAGCTCCCATACAACGAAAGCTCCCTATTTTCGACATTCTGAAGATTGTGGCTCTGGTTACAGATTTCTCTATTTTATTGACTTGTCTGAAGTGAATTTCAAACAGAAAAATGTACACATAAACATTTTAGAAGATATTATTGAAATATATGTAGCATACGAAAATATGTGAAATACAGACATTTTCCATATGCAAAAATAATATTTGCATATGCATAATTTATACATTTCGCATATTTTTGCATATGTGATATATTTCGATTGGAATTTAATTAGAAGCCAAAAGTATGCAAATTTTACAAAAATAGGTGTTGCATAAAATTCCGCTGTCTACATATCATTGAGCTGATATTAATCGGGGTGCTCTCATTTATATAAGAGAAGGCTCCCTTGTCCCTACTGGGATGTTTGTGGAACAATTATATACAGTACATTTTAAGAAACATTCTTAAATTTGAAAATTGGCGTTGTTTAGCAATTTCTGCTACATCTTTAAATTTTGAACAATTGGACAGGTAATATGATAGGTTTCCACGCAATTTGGAAGAACTGGGAATTTTTCTGTCATGATAGAGAAAATTTGTAGCATGGGAGGAAGATGTGGTTCTCTTCACAAAACTCATTATATCTTAGGTAGTAGGTCCGTTACATATTATTGCAATTTTCATCAGAGGAAAGATCGGTAGTTAATTTTTCATATATAGGCGACTTTGCCGGTATATGGCCTCCAGGGATTCAAATATGGACAAAAAATAAAATGTTTTATTTAGCATACAAAAGTAATGGTCCATTGCACCCGCTAAATAATATCAGATCATCATCAAAAATTGTAGGCATCTTCTTCGACCTAAACCCCTACCTCGTGCAAAATTTCGTGACTATTGATCTATAATTGCGACCTCTAATGTTTTTGATTACATTACAAGCAAAACACTGGATATATTAGGCTGTAACTCTGTTATCTGACCACATAAATAAACATAATTGGCATTAATTGAAAGGGCAAGAGTTGTTCTTCCAAATGTTATTTATGTGGGCGGAATGTGTGGTCCAGGAATAAAGATATTACCGGTATATTAAACATTTTCACAATTTTCACACAAAAGTTGTGGTCCATTTAACCCTCTAAACATCATCCGATCACCATCTCAAATTGCAAGCTTCTTCTTTGTCATATAATCTTACATTATTTAAAATTTCGAGGCGATCGGGCTATAATTGCGACATACAGAGCCGCTACAAAATCGGATAAAAATTTTGTTTTTGGTCCATTTCACCCGCTAAATATTTCTCGATTATCACCAATAAGAATAGGGATCTATTCTGGCCTGAACCCGACCTCCATACAAAATTTCGTGACGATCGGTCCATAATTGCGGCCTAGAGCGTGTTTACAATTTATAATGGACAGACGGACGGACGGACGGACAGACACACATCTCAAAATCGCTTTATCTCGTCGAGATATGAAGATTGGTATACCACATTGGGGGTCTCCGACGAATATTTCGCGGTGTTACATGAATTTTTACCAAAACAAACTTATAATACCCTTTTCCACATTGTGGAAATTAATTAATTAGGGTATAATTAAGCCACATCTCGTAAAACACACAAAACACTGATACTACACACGGTGTGCCTTAACCAAATTTAAATGGAAGGTGCTTACGCCTGGGAAGTTTTTGCAGATTCTGAAACTACAATGCTCATAGATGATAAATATCAAGAAACAAAAAAATCGCCGGAGGGATTTTCAAATAAATCGCGATTTAAGTTCACATTTTTAGGGGTTTTTTGGGTTTTCACGATTTTGCTTGGAAACCGCGAGTCTTATGTAAATGGACCCAAAAAAAAAAATTCTCCACAATATTGACCTTTATGATATTTTCGTAGGTTTTACCGTTTTTGTTCAAATTGAGACAATGCACTGACTGTATTGCCTCCTTATAAAACAATATCATGTTCAGTGCACCTTAACTAACTTTTGATGAAAACCGCTTACACATGGGAAGATTTCGAGGATTCTGAAACAGCAATGTCCATATATAAGAAAAATAAAAAAAAAACAGAAAAAATCGCCGGAGGGATTTTTAAATAAATCGCGATCAAAATTCACAATTTTAGGGTTTTTTTAAGGTTTTCACGATTTTGCTTAGAAACCGCAAGTCGTATCGAAATGAGTCAAAAGAAAATGTTGTAGCTGTGAAAATTTTCTACAAGGCTGACCCTTTTTTATCCAGTTACTGGTTTGAAATTCCTAGATTTTTTGTCCTTTTTTAAATTGTTCTTGCTTTCTGTTTTATATTTCAATTGTTATAGCTTGTGATGATAGTTATTATTACAATAAAAAAAAAACTTTACATTATATTTTACTCAAATTGTAAATATATTACACTATAATGACTAGTTTATTGCTCATTTGTCGAATTATCTCCTAAACAGTTGTTGTTTTTATTGTCTGTGTATGCAATTTGGATTTGCGTGTTTGCAAATTCCATTTATTGCTTTGACGGAATTACCTAAAAGTTTCAATATGAACAATCAAATAAAGTTAAATGCCAATAAAATAATGGAGTAATCGGGCTAAGTATGAAACAGCTGCCAACTATTACTGCCTCTGTTGCTGACATTCGATATTACCTTGTTAAGATTTTAAGCTCAAAGTTTGAAAAATACATCAAAAAAATGAAAATTTGGGTCATATTTCTCATAAAGCTGACCAGAACATAAAACGAAATTGGAACAACTCGAAAAGGAGATTAAGATTTGTAACAACGTTTATACTTTATGCCAAACAAATATTATTTATGCTTGAATAATTTTCATGTTGTAATGGAATTAACCCAATTCGCCATTTGTCCCGCAACAAATTTGCCGGTAATTCAACCGCAAAAATGCAATGAAACATTTAAATAAATTGTGCGTAATTAAATGTTTATTTTGGGTGTATGTATGCTATGTTCCAGTCGATTTTTGTCGTTGGCTACTCAACGGTGTTGTTGCAGATGAGCAGTTGGGGATATTTGTTGACCTGTTTTCCACAAATTGCCAAATTTCTCTAAAAGAAAATTCATGAAAAAATCAAGTGCGTGTTTCTTGGCGTAATGACAGCGACAATGACGTGTAAAACAATTGGGGTCATTTAAGGCGAACTATACATACATATGTACATACACATATACGTAATTGCAACAATATTATTAAAAAGGATACAACAGCAATAGATCTGAGAGTTCTCCAAAAATATTATATACACATAATATTCCTGACATAGTCAATATTAGCCCCAAAAGTGCAGTAACAAATTACACTGTGGCACAAAATGGAGGTTAATATCTGGGGCAGAGATAATTTATTTTGGGGAAAAAAGCCTTTGGTGAGTATATTAAGAATACGGAAGGACAGATCCGACTTGAGTCGAACTTCCAAGTTATGCCCTGTAAGGCATCTGAAATTAGCGTTATATCTTGTTAACGGTTGTTTAAGCATATTTATGAGATGACATGTCTTCAGCCAAATAGAATGAGGATTATTTTCGTAAAGTATTTCGACCTTCCAACTCGCTTCCTCCAGTGTCCTTTTCGTCCTTTATCTTAAGAACCGCTATAAAAGTACCACAAGATAACGTTTTTATACCCTCCACCATAGTATGGAGGGTATATTAAGTTTGTTTTTCCGTTTGTAACGCATTGAAATAATCATTTGTGACCCTATAAAGTATATATATTCTTGATCAGCGTAAAATTCTGAGTCCGGCGTTCCGTCCGTCCGTCCGTCTGTGTTAATCACTCTAGCATCCACAAAAATGGAGATAGGATAGGCTGAAATTTTGGGAAGATGCGTCTTTTGTTTGCAGGCAGGTCAAGTTAGATGATGGGCTATATCGGTCCACGTTTTGGTATAGCCCCCATATAACGGTACCTCCCGATATGAGGTATTTTGAAGTTTTTAGTCACATTTTCAAACCGAATTAGTTATAATTTGACATTTAGGGTTCCTAGTAATCAACAAACTTATATCCCAAAGGATATAGGCATAGGTCCATGTTTTGGTATAGCCCCCATATAACGGTACCTCCCGATTTTCGGTATTTTGAGAATTTTAGCTACAATTTTCACCCGAACTAGCTGTAAATTGACATTTGAGGTTCTCAGTGGTCATCAAACTTCTTCAGTGAACATCGCCAACATAGATCCATGGTTTGGTATAGCCCCCATATAACGGTACCTTCCGATTTTCGGTATTTTGAGAATTTTAGCTACAATTTTCATCCGAACTAGCTGTAAATTGACATTTGAGGTTCTCAGTGGTCATCAAACATCTCCACCGAACATCGCCAACATAGATCCATGGTTTGGTATAGTCTCCATATAACGGTACCCCCGATTTTCGGTATTTTGAGAATTTTAGCTACAATTTTCACCCGAACTAGCTGTAAATTGACATTTGAGGTTCTCAGTGGTCATCAAACTTCTCCACCGAACATCGCCAACATAGGTACATGGTTTGGTATAGCCCCCATAGAACGGTACCTCCCGATTTTCGGTATTTTGAGAATTTTAGCTACAATTTTCACCCGAACTAGCTGTAAATTGACATTTGAGGTTCTCAGTGGTCATCATACTTCTCCACCAAACATCGTCAACATAGGTCCATGTTTTGGTATAGCCCCCATATAACGGTACCTCCCGATTTTCGATATTTTGAGATTTTTAGCAACAATTTTTAATCGAACTAACTATAATTTGACATTTTCACATTTTCAGTGATCACGAAACTTCTTCACTAAAATTCGTCAACATAGGTCCATCTTTTCGTATAGCTCCAATATAACGGTACCTCCCGATTTTCGGCATCTACATTGTTTGATGGAACTACCCTCAATTTAATTTGACTTTTGAGGTTCTCTGCAGTTACAAAACTTTTTCACCAAAAATTATAAAGATAGGTTGACACTTTGATATAATCCCGTAGGTGGTACCTTTCACCTGGCTGAACACATTTTTTTAGATTTTTTTAGACCTTTCCGACTGAAATTCGTCGGTATAGGTCCACGTTTCGATATAGCCCCCATAGAAAGGTACCTTCAGATTTTCGTAGTTCTGAGAGTAGAGACCTTAATATCCCACCGAAATTACTGAAATTTTTATTTAGTCTTCCATGGGGTTATAAATAATTCCGGAAGAGAATTATCAATATAGGTCCACGTCTACTATATCCTCCATAAGAGCGTACCTCTTGATTTTCCGTATTTTAAAGGTTTTAGCCAAATTATCTTACCGAAATATCGGAAAGTCTATTTTGAGTCTAAAAACTTTCCACCATGGAACGGCACCTCCGAATTTTGGCATTTGAAAGTTTACTTAAATTGTTTTACCGAAATTGATGAAATTTGGTATTTAGTCTTCTTCATAAATTAAAGGAAACTAATTGTTCCATTTTACTTCAATATAACTTAACGACGGTCTTACTTGCTCCATATCCTAATTATCCACCTTTAAAGAATTCACACTTATTATAACATATACCTCTTAAATACTTACAATACTTTTCAATATCCTTGACCTACTTTAATATATTTAAATAAAAGATTTATTCGTTGATTTCCCTTTCTAAGGATTATTGAAATACCTGATTGAAAGTATGTCAATAAGTGACGCCATTAATTGAATATTCCAGGAAAAACTAACAACTAATGTATGACCTCTTTCTTTAGTGGTAAGAAAGCCAATTGACCAATAACAACCCTCCCCATAATCAAATATTTACATACACGCACATTCATGTTTTAGAATTCTTAGGAAATATTACATTTCATGTACTGTGAGCTACATATATTTATGATGCCTGATTTTCCTTTGGGATAGTCTTGTGGAACCAGACTAATGATACTATTTAAAACAATGTTTTAGAAAAGTCAAAGTAGTAAGTGTTTGTAACGCTTTTAAGTTAATATTTCCTACAAGTATGCATCTGTAAAAAAACGTGTTATGTGCTATGAAATAAATCACTCCTAAAGTATCGCTTACTCTATTGTTTAAAAACAGAATATAGTTTACTGTGTGTAAATGGTAATATTACTTGCTTTACACTATAATTTTCTTTAACAGTCTGATGTCCTATTAGTATTACAGCCCAGCAAAAAAATCAAAATCAAACAAGTAAGCAAAGGCTATAGTCGGACAGGGCCGACCATGCAATACCCTACACCACTACCCTGCGAATTAGCTTTCAGAAAATCAAAATTCCTTTTGGACAAATAAAGTTATTGTAAGAAATAACTTTCTGGAGTCTGCCATCTTATCGCATCAAGTTTAAATAACAATATAATAATTGTTTCACAAACATCCCAGAAGAGACAGGGAGTGCCCCATGATTCATATTACATCAATGATATGGGGCCTACAGTTTATCGCCTAGTACGAAAAGCGTGTCTTAAGGCACCACCTGTAGAGAAGTTTTACATTTCTGAAATACTCAGAAAATGTCACCAACATTACTGAGAGGTATGTTGCCATCGTTGGAAATTGATTTTGGCTGGCCGGGAATCGAACCCGCGACCTTCAGCTTGCATGGCGGGTGTGCATACAATTGTACCACTGTGGCACCAATAAATAATTTTACCATGGAAATTTGAGGAAGTTGAAGTATAGCTCCACTCTATGGCATAATATTAGAAACGAAGATACTTTATGATTTTTTTTGGTATTGATCATATTAAATGTATAGGACATCTATTCTTTAAACATCAGAATATTTAAAATTTCCATGTTATGAAATTTCTAATAGGGTGCCAGCGTGGTGCAATGGTATCAAATTTTCAACGGTGGCAAAATACCTTTCAGTAATGTTGGCGACATTTCCTGAGTAGCTCAGTCATGAAAAACTTCTCTACAAGTGGTGTCTTAGGACACGCCGTTCGAACTCGGCGATAAACAGTAGGTCCTAAATATCCCACCGAATTGACTGAAACTTTGTATTAAGTCTTCGTTTGGGGGTATAAAACTTTCGACCTGAAATTTATCTTCATATAGCTCCCATACAACAGTACCTCTAGATATCCGGCATGTTGAAGGTTGTGGCCTTAATATCCCACTGAAATAGCTGACATTTTGTATTAAGTTGTTGCTGAAATTGGAAAATTGGCGTTATTTAGCCCCTTCTGCTACTTCTTCAAATTTTGGACAAGTGCAAAAACTGGGAATTTCTCTGTCATGATAGGGACAATTTGTAGCATGCGAGGAAGATGTGGTTCTCTTCACAAAACTCATTATATATTAGGCAATAGGCCCGTTATCAAGCACGCATATTATTGCAATTTTCATCAGAGGAAACGTCAGTAGTTATTTTTCCACATATAAGCGACTTTGCCGGTTTATGCCCTTCAGAAATTCATATATGGACTAAAAATAAAATGTTTTTATTTTTCATACAAAAGTAATGGTCCTTTTCACCCGCTAAATAATATCAGAACATCATCCAAAATTTTAGGCATCTTCGTCGACTTAAACCCTTAACTCGTGCAAAATTTCGTGACTATTGAGCTATAATTGCGACCTCTAGTGTGCTTATGATTACACTACAAGCAAAAAACTGGATATATTAAGCTGTAAAGGAAAGGGCAAGAGTTGGCCTGCCAACTATTTCAGGAATAAAGATATAACCGGTATTTTAAAAATTTTCACACGAAAGTTGTGGTCCATTTAACCCTCTATACATCTTCCGATCACCATCTCAAACTGCAAGCATCTTCTTTGTCATATACTGTTACCTTTTTCGAATTTTCGAGGCGATCGGGCTATTATTGCGATCAACAGAGCGAGCAGCTACAAAATCTGATAAAAAGTATGTTTTTGGTTAATTTCACCCGCTAAATATTTCACGATCATCATAAATAAGAATAGGTGTATATTCTGGTCTGAACCCGACCTCCATGCAAAATTTCATGACGCTCGGTCCATATTTGACAAAAAGCTTTCCAAGATAGAGGGTAACGTTGATGGCAAATTGCACTATATGGAAATAAAGATTAAAAATCTTCAATGCCAAGATGGACCGGTGCGAATTAATCCAGAAACCTCTAGCATAATAAATGCCCCCTGTTTGATGGCACCATTCTTTCAATGTGTTTAAATTCCAGTTTGATACAGTTGCTGGTAGGAACAAGTGGAGCACGGAGGACAAAGCTTTGAAGAAACCGTTTCATTCCTCTAGCAAAGCGACGCGAAGTGAAGAAGCTGATAAATAAAATGGAGAGAAACGGAGTAATCGAACCATGCTCGAGTCCTTAGAGTACGCCTGTGGTTTTGGTTAAAAAGAAAGGCGGCAGCACTAGATTCTGCGTCGATTATAGAAAGCTGAATGAGGTCACAAAGAAGGACAGCTACCCGTTACCTAGAATTGATGATACTCTGGATACGCTGGCAAGAACAAAATGGTTCTCTACATTGGATTTGCAAAGTGGATATTGGCAAGTCGAAATTTCGGACAAGGACAAAGAGAAAACTGCATTTTGTGCTGGTGATGGATTATGGCAGTTTAATGGTATGCCATTTGGTCTTTCTAATGCTCCAGCCAAGTTTGAACGTTTGATGGAACATGTGCTAAAAGGCCTTCACCGGAAGACGTGCTTGGTGTACCTCGATGACATAATTGTTATGGGAAGGACTTTTGATGAACACCTGAAAAATCTGGAAGAAGTCTTTAAACCTATATCAGCAGCTGGCCTCAAACTTCATGTAAAGAAGTGTGCATTGTTCCAGAAAGAAGTTAAGTACTTGGGGCATCGCGTATCATCGGATGGCATATCAACAGATGAAGATAAAATAATTGCTGCAAAGAACTGGCCATGACCGAAAAATCTTCACGAATTGTGCAGTTTTCTTGGCCTTTGCACTTATTACAGACGTTTTGTTCCGAATTTTGCCAGTGTGGCAGCCAGCCTACACGAGTTGACCAAGAAGTCACGACAGTTCCAGTGGACTGCAGCTCAAGAACTAGCATTCCAGAAGCTTAAAGAACTTCTTTGTACGGCATCAATATTCGCCTACCCCATACCTGGAGAGAAGTTTGTGGTAGACAGTGACGCGAGCGGATACGGAATAGGCGGCGTGCTTTCCCAAGTGGTTGATGGTACAGAAAAAGTTATTGGTTACTTCAGCCGAGTGCTTTCAAGGGCTGAAAGAAACTACTGTCTAACGCGTCGTGAACTCATAGCAGTAGTCGAGAGTGTGAAGCATTTCCACAAGTACCTTTATGGACAGCGCTTCCAACTGAGAACCGATCATTCTGCCCTGAGGTGGTTGCTGCAGTTCAAGGAACCTGAAGGGCAATTAGCTCGCTGGATTTGACGGCTCCAGGCTTATGATTTTAGTATAGATCACAGGAAAGGCGGTAAACATGGCAATGCAGATGCGCTCTCAAGACGCCCATGCAACACAGAATGGAAGCATTGCACAAAAGCCGAGGTAAGGGAAAGCGTCATCGATGTTCGCCTAACCCATATAGATTCCAGTGAAGGTTGGTCTGCGGCGCAAAGAAGCGAATCAACGTTGGCAAAAATAATATCGACTAAAGAAGAAGGCAGAAAACCTACCCGAAATTGATGTCATATTGGGCTCTATGGACTAGCCTACAGTTGTTGAATGGCTGTTTATACTGTATGTGGGAGAGTGCAGACCGTATACCGTATATGTGGTGCCGACCTCTAAAGTAAATGAAATACTGAAAGAATTCCATGACGGTCCTAGTGGGGGTCATCTGGGTTTGACAAAAACCCTAGAAAAGTTAAAACAACGGTTTTATTGGGTTGGTTGTCAACAAGCAGTAGCCGATTGGATAGCAAATTGCCCGCAATGCATAGCAGCCAAGGGGCCTGTAAGAAAAAGTCGAGGACAACTTCAGCAGTACAACTCAGGTGCACCATTTGAGCGAATTGCAATGGATATGGCAGGTCCTTTCCCTGTAAGTGATGCCGGAAACCGTTACGTTCTCGTGGTTATAGATTATTTCAGCAAGCTATTCCTAACCAAGAAGCTAAAACAGTTGTATATGCATTTGTGAACAACTGGGTGTGCCGTTATGGTGTTCCATTGGATTTACCATCTGACCAGGAAAGAAATTTTGAATCTGCAGTATTCAAGGAAATGTGTGAGATATATGGCATAAGAAAAACCAGAACAACTGCATTACATCCACAATCCGATGGAATGGTCGAGAGATTTAATCGAACTCTGGAGGGATATTTGAGAAAAGTGGTCAGTGCACATCAGAAGGACTGGGATAAACACATACAAAAATTTCTGCTAGCATACAGAACAGCTGCTCACGACTCCACCTCTAGAACACCAGCAAAAATCTTTTTTGGAACCGAGCTCAAATTGCCTGGTGATTTGGAATATGGTGTTAAGCCTTCAGCAACTAATGAAGAGAAGCAGAACCTTTGCAAAGAGCAAGATGACCTTAACGAACTACATGAATTCGTGCGGATACGAATTAAAATGACAAGCAACAAAATGAGAGCCAGATATGATCGTGCAGCGAATTCTGAAGTGTTCAAAGAGGGTCAATTAGTACTGCTGTATAACCCGCAACGAAGAAAGGGGTTGTCTCCCAAGCTTCAAACTCACTGGGAAGGACCATACCTGATAATCAAGAAATTAAATGACGTGGTCTACAGAATACAGAAATATAAGAACCCGAGATCTAAAATGAAAGTTGTACATCTAGAAAGATTAGCTGCCTATGGAAAAGGTGAAAATGTGCCTATTCGGGACGAACAGGCGTAAGCGGGGGACTTTGTTACGAAATTGTGTTTCAATTCCTTGTTCGGTACATCAAAGGGTGCCTATTTTTATTGTTTTGTCTACAATGAAAATAAATACTGAGGATTATTATAATTTTCTTCAAACTATTTGGACGCTTTTTATTTTTGCAATCAATAAGAACCCGGTTTATTTAAAAGGAATTAAACCAACGTTTTTAAAAGGTATAGAGGAACCAATGTTGTCTATATTAATAAAAGAGTAAATTGATTGACTCACTGAAGCTTGAAATGTTGGGTGAGGGTCAGTCTTGGTCCGAAGATGGCAGACAAGGCTGGATTTTTGGAAATTTGTATGGGAGCGGTAGGAAAAGTACTACGAGGTTTTAAATATGGTACCGTTTGTATTTGGCGAATCGGTACAGCTAGAACTTTGACATTTGGAATGAGGGTCACTGAGGGAGTGTATGATAGATGTACCTACGGGGTTTTAAAAATTCGAACTAAAAGTGTACGAAATTTGGAATTGAGATTAAAGTGCCGGATTGAGGTAGTTTTGGAAATTCGTACTTATGGGTACGTAAAGTAAAAAATGGTACTAAATTTGGAACAATTTGGATTTGGGTTAACGGATAGAGCTGGAATCCTGAGATTAGCAATTAAGATTACTGTTGGAATTTAGGATTAATGTAGCTTTGGAAAATCGTGCTTATGGGCACAAAAAGTACTAGATTTGATACAATTGGGATTTGGGGAAGAGCTGGAATTAAGATTACTGTTGGAGTGTATGTTGAGATATGGAGGTAGTTTTGGAAATTCGTACATATGGGTACGAAATTGAAACCTTTATATCATCAAGTAAACGACTATTTACTCTTAAATTAAATCCACATTTTTTAAACAACAGAAGGGGGGGGGGGGGGTGGGGGGGGTGTTGGTATAAATTGGTATATGACTGAATGATTAATGATGCGAATTAAATTCCTCGAAGTCATAAAGTCATTTTGCAGTATACTGCCACAAATAGCCAAACCCTAACGCTAAAAGTACTATAAAGTTCGTGCTTTGCGTGAAACCATCTTCAGTCAAAATGCGGCCAACTCGATGAACTTGTTGGTCACCGTTGCCGTTGTCATCTACTTCCTATGTTTCCGAGTTTGATCTGCCCGTTATCAAGTTGGCCTACACTTCGAACATTCCTATCATGCTGCAGAAATGATAGCCGTTAAATTCCAAGGTAACTTCTTCATCAACCTCCTTGGTGTTTGGGCTGATGTTGGTGGTGGTGGTCAAGCTCGTTCCTATCCCACCATTCCATCAGCGCCATTCTCCTTAAACTTCTAAAAATCTTCATGAAATCATTTTATTCGTTTACCCAAAAAGCTTGTAGAATCAATCGCATCTGTTAGTCCCGGTCCACGGTCCAACAATTTTATGAAATTAGGCGTTCTTAGACCGAATTCCTCACCGCAGCAATTTCATGATTTTACTCCACTATGGAACTCGACCTAGAAATGCATAATTTCATGAGTTTTTTCAATGAAATCACTCTAGTGTGGACCGGGAGTATGGAACTTAATCTAGGGACGCATAATTTGATGAATTATTTTCTATGAAATCACTCTAGTGTGGACGGGGACCTAACAATTTGCTTAAAAAAATTGTGGCTATTGCTTCAATGGTTCCTATTTATGGTCTGTTCCTTTACTACTGAAAATGGTAAAACCGGCAAAAGTAGTAAAATTTGTAAAACGCTCCTATATGAATTTTATTGTGTCTGAAGTAAAGGAACGCTTTTGGAGTAAAAAATCGTAAAACTTGGAGATTGTTGAAGGTAAAGGAACAGAGCTATAGTGATGACAAAATTTTCGATAGTATCGATATATAAAACTATTCATCGATATTGGCTTAAAAAATTAAGTATCTATAATATCGATATTCCCATCGATGGTTTGCCAGCTCTATCCTGAGGTTTGGAATTGAGATTACTGCTGGATTGTAGGTTTTAGGTAGTTCTGGAAATTTGGGTTAAGGAATGGAGCTGGAATTTTGAAAATAAAATAACAGTTAGAATTTAGGACTAAAATAGTTTTGGAAATTCGTACTTATGGGCATGAAAAGTACTAAATGGTACCAAATTTAGTACAATTTGGATGAATGGATGGAGCTAAAATCCTGAAATTAGGAATTTAAATTACTGTTGGAATAAAGGATTTAGATATGGAGGAAGTTTTGGAAGTTCTTACTTATATGTACTAAATGGTGTTAAATTTTGTACAATTTAAATAGAACTAGAATCCTGAAATTTGGAATTAAGATTAATGTTGAATTTTGGAGTTTTGGGGAGTATGAAAAGTTCTAAAGGGTACTAAATTTGGTATTGGCTGTAAGGAACTACAACTACAAATGGTTTTTCTTCTGTTCTCCAAAAGATCCAAAACCATATAATTTTCGAACATTTGGTGAATGTTTTTTTCTTCACAAGAAAAATTTCTTTTATAAAATTCCCATTTGCATTTTTCAAATAATTTCGATATAAATGCTAATTAATCAAAGACATAAATACAACAAGATAAGACATTGTTTGCTATCATTTTTCAGTGAATGGATTTTGAATTTAACATAATGTAATTTTACGATGTGGTTAAATAACATTATTTCTATTTATATGTTTTGTACGTAATGAACCGAATTAAACGATCCAATTGACATGGAATTCTTCTGGAATATATTCTTGAATTAATGAATTTCGTTTCGAATACTATCACATGAAATGTTCCTCCTATATTGCGATTTTAAATTACCTGCAACCTGCATTGTTTCTGTTAAGGGTAATGCCAGTCTGTCTGTCTGGCTGGCACGATAACTCTCAAACGGATGAACCGATTTGGTCCGAAAATTTCCTTTCGTAATATTTTGTCCAAACTAAGTTTATATCTGAAGATGGACCATTTTGGTCCATCTTCAGGTACCTCCCCCACAAAAGTTCGAACATTTTCGGAGAAAGTGTGCGAACGATAACTCTTAAAGGTAGTAACCGATTTGGTCCATACTTTACACAACGTGAAAAAATATGGACTCTTTCGGTCTACTCCTTCGGGTACCTCCCACAACAAAATTTCGGAAAAGTTCAGTTTAGGACCAGCTTTCGAATTGCTTTGATAGATGAAAGTTTCAATTCACACAGGCTGAGGGTATACCTCTCTCGGCAAAGCCGACTGATACTTTTTTATTTGTTTAAATGAAAATTGGTACATCAAGGGGAATCTCGGACCAATACTTAGGGGTGTTACAAACATGTTACGCAAAACTAATAATACCCTATCCACGTTGTGTGTTAAGTATAGCTAATTCCTCATTGTTGTAGTTTATTTTAACATCTTATTTACGGTCATTATTTATTGAACTACACTGTTATATAAAGTGGTGTATTTTACGTCACGTGGCGGTAGTTAGAATGGCTTCCTAACTCAATAACATTAGACTGTATTCGGTAACGCACAATATTAACAATGTTGTAAGTAGGTCATAGCGATGTTCATGAATAACATTAAAAATGTCGGTACAATTTAATAATATCGACACGATATTGTTGTTTTAATTACTATATACCGGTGTACTTTCAATTCTTGTAAACGGGATATTTGAGATCAGATAAAGAACTAAATGCTGTAATGTGTGTGTAGAACACACATACATAATACACAGTTATTGTAATTCACCCCGGTATATAATCAAAAATAAACGTAAAATATAGTCAAAAGCAAACAAACAGAATACCAAAAGCAAAACGTTAAAATTAAATGAAGCTATGGGGTTGGGACAACACACCGTTGAAGCGGAGAACGCTTTTGCCTACTGCCACCACAGACACTGGCGCGTTATGAATAATTATTTAAATATAGACAAAGTTTTGATTTCATTGAGGCTGTTGTAGCCGTTTTTAATAGTTATTGTTATTGTTGCGCTTATCGTTTGATGAGATAAAAAAACACTAACGTGTTGAACTTTAGTGTTAAAGCAAAACAAAATAAACACATGCTGTTGTTGTTACATCAACTTTCGGAATTGGCGTTTTAGTTCTTTTGTTTGTTTTTCTTCAGCATAACATAAGGTAGAGTAAAAGTATGTTCAAATTATGTTATTCAGCAGGAGCTAAAAAGGAAATTAAAGGGTTGAGTTTCAAGCAAATGTCCAGGTTGAAAATTTTATATCCGTGTTTCATGTATTGACAATCCATTTTATGTGTATCTTCGGAGATATATTGAAGAATAAACTATAAGAGAAAATTTATAACAAATCTTTTATAATTGATTGTTAAGAAAGTTTCAACCGATTATTTTAAAATATCCTTATTTATATTAATTTTGTGACGTAGGGGATGGAAAATACCAAGCAACGGTCCTGACCGGTTTTAACATGGCAAAGCCCAGGATTTATCTTGGTCCCTCTTTCATCTCAAGTGGACACTGACCTCCCCGTGGTGACACCTGGGGAACTGCCTTTAACACCCGTTAAAGGTAGTGAGCTAGCATGTGCCGCGCGTTCTCCCATAAGAACGTTGAAAACTTGGCTTTGGGCGTCGGGTTAGTAACCCTCCCCTAGAAAAAAACAGCCTACTATGAAAAAACGAAAGAAAAGAAAAACAAACCCCTCTAAAGTTCACGAACCCGGTAAACGTTTTAAGGACCATGATCTGCGAAACTGCACCTGGAATGTTCACACTCTTTATAGAGAAGGTGCAGTCTTCGCATTAGTACAAGTACAAGGCCGATATTACTGCCATACAAGAAATACGATAGATTGGGAAAGGCGTCAGTCACAACAATACCTAAAGGTGACGCACTGTATTATAGCTGCCATGACGTAAAGCATGAGTTTGGTTGCAGATTCGTAGTTAGTCGGAGGCTAAAACATCTGGTATTAAGCTTCACCCCAGTGAATGAAAGACTTGCTGCAATTCGAATAAAAGCTAAATTCTTCAACATCAGCTTTATTTGCGCTCATGCTCCCACTGAAGAAAAGGACGAACAGACCAAAGATATATTTTATGAGCGCTTAGAAGAAACATATGACCGTGGCCCTGCCCAAGACATTAAAATCATTCTAGGCGATTTTAATGCCAAAATTGGAAAGGAGAATATCTTTGCACCCACAGTCGGGAAATTCAGCCTCCACAGTGAAACATCTGACAATGGTATGAGGCTGATAGACTTTGCGGCTGCAAAAAACATGGTAGTTAGCAGTACCAGATTTAATTATATCGATATTCATAAAGACACCTGGCTGTCTCCAGATCAGAAAACAAGAAATCAAATTGATCATGTTGTGATAGATGGAAGACATTCATCGAGCGTGTTGGATGTACGATCGTTCCGAGGACCACTACCTTGTTGCAGCAAAGGTACGCACCCGCTTAAACGTAGCAAACAAAGTACGAACAGACACAACACGAAAGTTAGACATCGGTAAGCTGCAATCACAACAGATAGCCACAGCATATTCCACTCAACTAGCCCAATTGCTTAATCAAAGCACTCCTCATCCCGATAACATATCAGCGCAATGGCAATGCATTGCCCACTCCATGCAAACAGCCGCAAAATCCATACTTGGATACCTACACCAAGGAATCCATGGTATGATCAGGAGTTTCGTGGTGCCACCGAAAAGAAAAATGCGACATATAGGGCTACTTTACAATCCGTAGCAACGCGTAGCGCACGAGAGAGATACAGGGAGAAAAGGAGAGAGGAGAAACGTCTTTTCCGCAGGAAAAAGAGAGAGATGGAAAAGCGGGAGTGTGAAAAAATCGAGATGTACAGGAGCCAGAATGAAGTCCGAAAATTCTACCAAAGAGTCAAGCATCAAACTGATGGCTTTGGTATAGACACATCCTCCTGTAGAGACCAGCAAGTTAATTTGGTAACTGATACAGATGGTGTACTCAGGATATGGAAAGAACATTTTTCAAAACTGTTGGTATCCAATAGTAGCGAAAAAGACGAAGATACCACAGTCCCAATCCCAGAAGATGGTATTGAATGTATACCGCCCAGCCAAGATGAGGTAAAGACAGCAATAAATCGGCTGAAGAATAATAAGGCAGCAGGAGCCGATGGCTTACCAGCCGAGCTGTTCAAAACCTGAGGCAACACGCCGATAAGGTGCATTCATCAGCTAGTTAGCACCATCTGGCAGGATGAACGAGTACCCGACGATTGGAACCTGAGTATCCTGTGCCCCGTCCACAAGAAGGGAGATAAGACTGTATGCTCTAACTATAGGGGCATAAGTCTACTCCCTATTGCCTACAAGATCGTGTCAGGGATATTGTGCAAACAACTAAAGCCTATGGTCCACGAGATAATTAGACCATACCAATGCGGCTTTAGACCTGGCAAGTCCACCATTGACCAGATATTTACCCTGCGGCAAATCTTGGAGCAGACCCAAGAGATGCAGATCGACACCTACCACCTTTTTGTCGATTATAAAGCAGCCTTCGACAGCCCGCTGCGTTGAAAGGTATTCCAAGCCATGTCTGAATTTGGTATCCCCGCAAAGCTCATCCGGCTTTGTAAAATGACTTTAACTGACACGAAGAGTTTGGTACCAAAAGAGGTTTCAGACAAAGAGACAGCCTTTCGTGTGATCTCTTAAACATCCTGCTGGAAAAGGTTATACGAGAGGCAAACCTCAAAAGAAGTGGCACAATCTACACCAATAGTCACTTGTTACTTGCTTATGCTGATGATATAGACATCATGGGACGATCAGTAAAAGAAGTAACTGATACCTTTATAAAGGACGAAGGAGAATCTGCTAAAGTGGGTCTGGCGGTAAACGGTGAGAAGACCAAGTTGATGGTGTCGACGCGCAATGCGTCCATTGAGATCGGACCGACTGTGGAAGTTGGTTTCTATAAAAATGAAGTAGTAAAAGACTTCATCTACCTCGGCACCTCCGTAAACACAACAAACGACATCAGTTGTTAAATAAAAAGAAGAATTGTATTGGCCAACAGATACTTGCGCAAGCAGACATGGCAGTGCTTGGTGTGTTTGAGAGAAAAATTCTTCGAAAGATCTACGAACCAATCTGCGTTGACGGTGAATATCGACGTCGCATGAACAACGAGCTGTATCTGCTATACGACGACATCAATATTGTTAAACGTATCGAGATGCAGCGATTGCGTAGGCTAGGCCATATCATAAGAATGAGCGATGATGAACCCGCTAAAAAGGCGTATAAATACGGACCGTTGGCGGAACACGCAGAATTGGCAGGCCAAGGAATAAATGGCGCAAACAAGTGGACGATGAGATGAAAAGGCGTGGTATTCCAGAGTGCGAAACAACAAATAGAGAGAAATGGAGATCTTTTCTTAGTTCGGCCTATGGAACAAATTTTCTGTAATGAGCCAGCTAAGTAAGTAAGTAATATTAATTTTGTAACTATAAGGACATATTTTAGGTCCTTGTTCTAACGCATAATACTGTGCACAATTTTTTTAAGTTTCTACACTAATATGAACTTTAAAATTTTATGCCCTCATTCGGACGTGGAAAAATTTTGAACAAATTTGAGCTATATCTCCGCACCACATCGAAGACGGTTAAGCACTTTTCAGCAAAGTTTTATCTAAAATCCTGGAGAAAATAAGTGTAGAATAAGTAGAAAACATACCTCAAACATTTTATCATATCATAAAATTACTAAGGATTTTATATATTTTTTCATAACTGCCATATCGGAGTTATCGGAAGGTAATTAAATGTATTAACAATAGGGATTTTTTCTTGTTTTTGGATTTTTCTCATCTATTAACATTGCTGTCTCAGAATCCGCAAAACTTCCCAGATGTAAGCGGTTTTCATTTAAAGTTAGTTAAGGTGCACCCTTCATGACATTGTTTTATAAGGAGACGATACAGTCAGATGGGACAATGCCCAATTTGAACTTATATATCTCAAAAATGGTAAAACCTACGAAAATAACATTAAGGTCAATCTTGTAGAGAATTTTCAGTGCTATAAGATTTGCTCTAATCCCATTTCGATAGGGCTTGCGGTTTCCGAGTAAAATTGTGAAAACCAAATAAAGCCCCAAAAATGTGAACTTTGACCGCGATTTATTTGAAAATCCCTTCGGCGATTTTTTCCGTTTTTTTAATTTTTCTTATCTATGAACATTGAAGTTTCAGAATCCGCAAAAACTTCCAGGTGTAAGCACCTGTAATTTAAAATTAGTTAAGGCGCACCGTGGTTATTTATAAACATACCTTTACTTAACACACAACCATTGAAACATTTGTTAATAACTATTCAAGCATTGTAAATGATGTCCTGGACATTTCAGAAAAATTCTCTCAACATTGTTGTGTCCACATATTTGTGCTGTAACTCTGGTATTACAAAAATATCCCTTTGGGAATGTTCTGGTTGTTGTTATGTATTTCTGTTTGTTTTGTTCCTGAAAATTTATTACATGATAATTGTTGCTTTCGATGTCTGATTTTGTTTGAAGTACTTTGCTTATGGATGTATGTACGTATGTATTTTTAGCATTTAAATTATGTTCCCACAGGAATTTCTTTCTTTTGTTAAATAAAAGTTTATTTTAGGTTTTCACATACATATGAGTTGGGTTAGTATAAGCCAAATACACTTATAAGTTACCTACATACATATGAGTTGGATTAGGTAGGTAACTTATAAGTGTATTTGGCCTCATGTACATACAGTAGAATCGCGATAAATCGTACTTCGATAATTCGTAATCTTCGATAATTCGTAACAAACTACCGGTCCCTTGAGGCAATTTCCTTCGCATTTGAACCCCGCTAATTCGAAATCCTCGATAAATCATAGAAAAAGGCCCGACGCTTGGATTACGAATTATCGAAGTTCTACTGTATACACTAATTTTTATATACTTCACTATATTATGGAGGGTATATTAAGTTTGTTGTTCCGTTTGTAACGCATTGAAATAATCATTTGCGACCCTTTAAAGTATATATTCTTGATCAGGGTAAAATCCTGCGTTGATCTATGCATGTCCGTCCGTCCATCCGTCACTCTAGCATCCACAAAAATGGAGATAGGACGCTGAAATTTTGCAGGCAGATCAAGTTCGATGATGGGTTATATCGGTCCACGTTTTGGTATAGCCCCCCATATAACGGTACCGCCCGATTTCATGTATTTTGACGTTTTTAGCTACATTTTGGTGTAGCCTCCATATAACGGTACCTCCCGATTTTCGGTATTTTGAAGATTTTAGCTAAAATTTTTAACCGAACTCAGTGGCCACAAAATTTCTTCACCAAAATTTGTCAACACAGGTCCACGTTTTGGTATAACCCTCATATAACGATACCTCCCGATTTTCGCAATTTTGAAGATTTTAGCTCAAATTTTTAACCGAACTAGCTGTAATTTGGCATTTGTGGTTCTCAGTGGCCACGAAACTTATGCACGCAAAATCGTCAACATAGCTCCATGTTTTGGTGTAGCCCCCATATAACGCTACCTTCCGATTTTCGGTATTTTGACGATTTTGGCTACAATTTTAACCAGCATTTGAGGTTTTCTGTGGTCACGAAACTTCTCAACCAAAAGTTCGTCCTGGCCGAACTTTGTAATTGTAATTGTTCCACAAACATCCCATGCGGGACAATGGAGACTTCTCTCATGTCAATGAGTGCACTCCGATTCATATTACCTCAATGATAAGGGACCAACTGTTTATTGCCGTACCGGACGGCGCGTCCTAAGACACCACTTGCAGAGAAGTTTTACATGGCTGAAATACTCAGAAAATGTCGCCAACATTGCTGAGGGATATTTTGCCACCGTTGAAAATTTTTTATGTTGCCGGGGAATCGATCCCACGACCTTTGGCGTGCAAGGCGGGAGTGCATACCATTGCACCACGGTGGCACCCGGCTGAACTTTACGACTTTTTACTTGTTTCTTTTTTTAAATTATATACATAGATCCAAAATGGAAAAAGACCACCAAAAAACACCACCTATGAAGAGAATGAGACATTGATCATAGAAATCGAAAAACATCTTCCATTTTTGCTTATTGTTGATTTGGTCAGGTTCGGTGTTTTGTTGTTAGTTTTGCTTAAGCTTTCAGACCTTTGATAATTTGAACAAATAAAATAAGGATTTTATTGCTTTCTATTCCCGACGTTTCGTCGCTTTCCTCTGGGGAATCCGTATTATTATTTTAAAGGTGTTTTACATTTAAATTAATCCCTTATAAAAACGCCTTGAATTCGTCTTCTTCTTTTACTGTTTATTTATGGCAGCCCCATAGCACGAACTTGCATTTTTATTACAATTGTGTCATGGTATCTCGTTTTTAATCGCTATGGAAATACGTTGACGGTTTTGAACATTGAAGAAACCTAGTGAGAAACAAGACAGTATGTTATTGTCTAAGATTTGCTTTTCCGGTTTGTATACCATACACTTCTATTCAGAGAGGGTATTATAAACAAACAGGTTATAACATATCGAAATGATGGCCGTATACCTACATTTATATACCAAATCAAGAACACACTGCTCTAACCTTTACCTGTATTGATATAATTTGCATCATAGGAGAGGGCGAAAGTTGGTTTAGAAGTTTCGTGTTCGTAATTTGTCGAAATATATCCCAAGAAATGTTGACCAAAAATTAAATTTGGATATTTTTCCCACAATGGTCAATGGTGAATTTCATCCACTAAATACTATCCGACCAATTTTCAAAATTATTGGCGTTTTCCTTGAATAAACCTCATACTTGGTGCAAAATTTTGTCAGTATTAAAATATAATTGCGATCTTTTTTTTTTTTTTTTTTTTTTTATTTTGTTATTATAGTTGACCTTTGGAATTTATCTTCTTTGAGTTATTAGTTTGGCTTGAGGTCATCGGAAAATCTCTAGAGTGATTACAGTTATACTACACACAATTACAACAGTGGGTTCCCTGTGTATTCTACACTGTAAATATGTTATCAAACCACATACATCAGCATAATTGCATCAATAAAAGGGTGAAGAGTTCCTCTTCCTTCCAGAAATAAAGATATAGTCATTATACTAAAAATTTTACCTATTTTTACACAAAAGATTTGGTCCATTTCATCCGCTAAATATTATCTGTTCATCATGTAAAATCGTAAGCTTCTTCTTTGCCTTAACCCAAACCTTACATAAAATATGTCTTTCGGGAAGTTATACCCTCTACCATAGTATGTAGGGTATAATTAAATTTATCATATATCACATCGATATATGCCTCGGTCCAAGTGTTGATATAACGTTTCTAGACCGGTACCTCCCGATTTTCGGTATTTGAAGGTTTTACTTACATTATTGTTGCACACATTATTTAAGCTGTGTTGCACAGTGGTCGAAATCACTGATCTTGCGGCACGAAATTAACAACTTGCAAACCAATAAAGATATGTTTCTGAAATTTTGCACAAACTCAGTAGGTGTCCGCGCGTAATAATGGACTAAATATGAACAACAACGGCTAATATTTTGGTATAGCCCCCATATAACGGTACCTCCGCATATTCCCTATTTTTAGGATTTAAGCTACCGTTTCTTTCCAAATTAGTTGCAATTTGGACATAGGTCCATGTTTGGGTATAGGTCCCTCAACTTTTATGCTAACGAGAGTATATACACTTTCATACGGGCAAAATGTGCCTCATCGACATAATGATTTTAGACCCCAAGTATGTTTGGATGAAATGTATTGCAGACTGTTTGAAGTCGATTTACCCATGTCCGTCCGTCTGTCTGGCTGGTGCGCACGATAACTCTCGAACGAAGATGGGCCATATCGGTCCATTCCTTCAAAATTTGTGGCTAAAATTGTGCCCACAATAACTCTCGAAGGGAGTAACCGAATTCGTCATAACTTTGGGCATACAATGGCGGCCAGCTAACTAGGGACAATAAATTCAGTTTAATAGATTACTCGATATCATTTAAAAGTGTGAAGATTTTGATGAAATAAGGTTTCTATATAAAGTATTGCTAGAGATTCCCCATATGTGGGCAAAGGATATACCGCTTTTCTAAAAATGGTCCATTTAGCCTGGCCAGCTAATTAGGGACATAATTAGTAAAATCAATCAAAAAATAAACTGATGTACAGTTTTGTACAAGAATTGCTTGCATTAGATAGTTTATAGTGTATTCAGCTGATTTCATGCTTTACACCCACCGCACGTCCTTTAAGGGACCGAAGTATTCCTATAATCCCTTATAATGTGTTTTAGGCCTTATTTTCCGTTAATGCAGCAAAAAAATTATATTTATTTGGCTCTTAATAACAAAAATTATATTTTTAGTAACCCCAGACATCATTCCGAGCCATACACTGGAATTACCGCTCCATACTGGGTATCCTATTTGAAGGATTAGTTATGAGGCATTTTTAAGCCAACAAAATATGGTAATCTGGACATTAGCATGCCGACATAATGTACAAAAAAAAATATTTTGAGGATATTTTGCCTCTACCTATAAAATTGAGCAAAATTTAGATGAGGGATAATTTACATACAACATTTTGACAAAGGCTGAAAAACACCCAATATTGATGGAAGCCCCAGGGATCCTTATATTAGCTTTTTTTCACATCGAGACCAATCGATATTACTCGTTTTTGAGGAAAAAGAAGTTTATATTGCTGGAAAAATTATTCGGTGCATATAAGCAAAAAATTGGTTTAATTGTATACTTTTAAAATGGCACACACAAATTGTCCTCCATGCCGAAAAACTCCTGTTGTTGAAATAAGTACAAAATATTTTTAACGCATTATGTCAGCATGGTATAGATCAGATTTCTATATTTTTTTTGATTTAAAAAAGTATCGTATCTCATCATAAACATAGAATTTTCACCCTAGTAACTCATCCAAACTGGTTAAAAAGTAATTTAAGGATAAATGTAAACCCAGTATGGAGCGGTAATTGCAGTTTATGACTATATCGTTCCACTCCTTCGGGTACCTCCCACACAAAATTTCGGAAAAGTGCAATTTAAGACATCCTTTCGAATCCGCTTTATTTGCTGTAACAACTTATATTCCCTGTACTCATTACGACGGTGCAAGTTTTTTCCGGGACAAGTTCATACTTCCTGAGAAAATGGCCTGAAAGCTGTAAAAACTCGCTATGGCACCATGTGTGCGCGGTAACTTTGGAACGGATAAACCGATTCGATCCAAAATTTGGCAATTGTAATATGTTGCCCAATGTTAAATCAAGTTCTAAGATGGGCTTTGTTGGTCCATGACTTTGGGTACCTCCGCACAATAGTTCAAAACTTTTCGCTAAAATTGTGCGCACGATAACTCTCGAAGGCAGTAACCGATTTGGTCCATACTTTGCACATCGTAATATTTCTACGAGGCAATCAGGTATGTGATGAATTTCGAATCGATTTGGTGTGAAAACGATTTGTCCAAAACTAGTGAATTGTATTTAGATGTGATGGGAACCTCATCGAATTTCAATTCCATGTTGTTTCAATCTTCAACTGAAAGCAACATAAAAGACTTTTTGTTGTGGCGAAGGCAAAAGCCGAAGTAAAATTTAATGGAAAATAAAATAAATGTTTGTTCTTATTTAAATTGGCCTATATGAGAGCTTAGTGAGGAAATTCTTGTGACTTCAAAACAAGACACACTTCCAAAATGGGCTATGTAGGTCCATTCCTTTAGGAACCTCCCCCGCAAATCTTTTGAGATTTTATCCTAATCCATATCTTTGTCGGTAAGTTCATATGCCCAATCTGAAGACCCCCTACATACATAGGTTTTTTTGGAAAAAGTTGAAAAAAATACAGGCTAAGAGTATACCTCTGTCGACAAAGCCGACTGATACTTTTATACTTGTGGGGGATTTAAATTACATTTTCCACCCAAATTATGTGTAAATTGGTATTTGGAGTTCCCAGCGGATACAAACATTCTCCACCAAAATTTGTGAACATACATAAGTCTACGTTTTGATATTGCCTCCATATACATACATAACTGTACCTACCAATATTTGGATTTGAGGATTTGTCCACATTTTCTGACCAAATAAGCTGAATTTTGGCATTGGAGGTTCTCGTTGGTTATACATCTTGGTATTTTGAGGATTTAAGCTACATTTCCCGTGCATTTATCGGCAAGTTGCTGCTAGTTGCAGCCAAAATTTGATTATTCGGAATCTAGGAAGCCCAATTTAATTTGTCGAAAAAGAATTGGACTGGACTAATGGACATTTACGCTCCATTTTAAAGTATATTACACTAAGAAACACAAGAAAAATAATATTTTTTAAAAAAAAATTGTTGCTATATAACTATGTAACTCCAGGCCACAAAATATTTTTTTATTTAATTTACACCCTACCCTAATAATTAAAAATAAACGTTGTTTAGTTTTATTAAGAATTTGTTTAACAATTAAACAAATATGACGTCAGATATTTTGCAACAATTTTCTTAAAATCTGATGCAAATGAGCAAATGTTGTAGCTGTGAAAATTCTATACAAGTTGAACCTGTATGGTATTTTCGTTATTGAGATATAGAAGTTCATATTAGGACAATGGATTGACCTTCTTATATTACAAGGTTATGCACAGTGCATCTTAACTAACTTTAAATGACAACCGCTTACACCAGCGAAGTTTTTGTGGATTCTGAAACAGCAATGTTTATAGATGAGAAAAATCCAAGAAAAAAATCGCTGGATGGATTTTTTAATAAATCAATGTTCACATTTTTAGGTTTTCACTATTTTGTTTGGAAACCGCAGGCCCTGTTGATATGGGACTAAAGGAAATGTTGTAGCAGTGTACCTTCTGTATTCTGTACAATTTTGCCTGATTGATATTTTCCTAGGTTTTACCATTTTTGAGATATAGGGGTTCAGATCAAACTTTCAGGTTTTTGTTCTTAGGTCTTCAGGATTTAGCTTGAAAACTGCAAATTCTTTCGAAATGTGACTAAGGAGTATGTTGCAGCTGTGAAAATTCTTTACCAGATTGGCTTTCGTAATTTTTTCATAGGTTGTACCGTTTTTGTGATATATAAGTTAAAGTTGGGAAATTGCGGCCATGACATTGTTTTATTAGGAGGCGATTCAGTCAATCCATTGTCCTTATTTAAACTTCTATATCTCAATAACGGTAAAATTTACGAAAATATCAAACAGGTCAATATTTGCTCTAATCCCATTTCAGTAGGACTTGCGGTTTCCAAGCAAAATCGTAAAAACCTAAAAACCCTTAAAAATGTCAACTTGATTTGATTGATTTTTGATATTTTTTAATTTGTTGATTTTTTTATTTGTTTTTTGATTTTTCTCATCTATGAACATTGTAGTTTCAGAATCCACAAAAACTTCCCAGGTGTAAGCACCTTTCATTTAAATTTGGTTCAATAGCACTGTGCATTTCGTACAGACATGTTTCGGGTCCAAAACCATTTTTTCGATGAGTTAAAAAGTTGCGTGAAAGTGAATTTCGTTGTGGTATGAAACACCAGCTGTACCACCATCTATATATAACTGCATTGTCATACATAGGGGGCATTAAAAAAGTTCATCACGTCATAATTCAGTAACTTTATCCAGGGTGAAAATGTCCTTTGGGATTCATAATATACCCACCAAGGGCTTTCATCCGCGAAGGACATTTTACACCCCCCCCCCCCCCAGACCTTGACTTCAAGTTTGTGTCACAATGACATTCTCTATTTTAAATAGCTTTTAAAGTACTCCTCAATCTGGTCGTAGGGTTAATTGAGTACCATATATAAATTCCAAATATTATAGTGTTTACTTATTTAGCTTGTAGCAAGCATAAAAATTCCTTACTTACCCCCGATCTCAGTTGCAGTATCGTTGTTTCATCAACAATTCCCAGTTCCTCCCATGAACGTGGTGGAGGTGGTTGTTGCGCCGCATTAGGTGTTTGATGTTGTGACGAAATCTTATGACTTGTTATCCATTCATTCCTCTCCTCATCTAATCCCACATCCGGTGATGGTGTATTTGCATCCTCACTGGCTTTTAAACTAGCACGTCTGGCAGTTAGGGCACGATTTGGTGAGGGATCTCGCTGTAGATTATGCATTACCTCAATGGCTTTATGGGCAGTTCGAGGACTTATTATACTATCCACTGGACTTATACTCAAACGTTTAAATGAAGATTTGGGAGAGGTAGGTGATTTGCCGGGAGATTTTTGTGGCGACTTGGGTGATTGAGGACTATAGGAGGATGAGGCTGGTGAGGGGGTCTTGGATGTGGGTTTTTTCTTCTCTGGGCTGGAGGCATTTGCTTTGGAATGTTGTTGATGTAGAGGTTTGGTATTATCATTGGGTATGTCCAATGTCAATATGGTGGTTTTACTTGAGTCAATATCGGAGGGTGGTGAGTGTAGGATAAATGGTGGTTGTAGATGATTGTCAGAAGCTACCCCAGTTGCCATTTTCATTGCTTGTGGATGCTGATGATTGGTTGATGAGTTTGCATCACTATCAGGCGTGCGCATTTTCACCACTTCACCACCAAATGTTACCCTTTTGGGAGTACGTGAGGGTGTGGATGGTGTAGCAAGAGTGTAGTACGGATCTCTTCCCCCGCCATCTTCGGTATCATCTGAGTCACTCAGCAATTTAACCAATGACGAGGAGGAGGCATCATGTAAACTTTTTGCACTTGCCAAACGGCCACACACCACTTCATCTTCCAGGCTGGTGGCAAACGTTTCACTGCGAGATTTATTACAAACTTCCGTTGGTTCAACCAAACAGACGTCATCATCTTTGGCTTCTAAAATCCGCATTGTCAAGGTGTCGTCATTTATTTTTATTTCAGTTTCCATTATGACCTTGGCTGGACAGGCGAGCAGAGGTTCATCGCTACCCACTGTTTGTTCCACGACAACTTGTACCTCCTCACTTTCTTCACGGGGATGCCAACAATTGGCTAATTTGGAGGGTTTGGAATTTGCCATAAGACGCCAAGTGTTGATGTTACCCTCTGCTGAGGCTAGGAATTTCGATTGTGAACCAGCTGAGGACAGCGACTCTTCTTGCTCATTGAGGCCATACACATTGCACAGCAAATCAAACTCCCGAAAGGCACCATGTGACATGTAGCTCACAAATTCCGCCTCACCCAATAGTTCACGCATTTTCCTTAACACCTTCAAAGTTATTTCTTGGTGGGTAACCTGGCCCATTTTTTGTATTAACATGTCAATGGTGGTCCTGATAATAAAATGCCTTTTGGGGGTGTGCAATGTCGATTGAACCAAGGCTGGTAGGGATAGCATAACACCACATGTTAGGCGTCCACCAAATGGTTCATTGGTTATCTTTTGATTGAGTCCTATGTCGAGGATTTGCAGTATAACCACCTCTGGTATGGCTGTTTCGGAGAGATACACCCGCAGACAATCTAGTGCACCCTTCCTTACAGTAGGGGCCTGATGTCCTAAATTCTCCACCAATTGTCCTATCAATGATTGCATAAAGGGATCCGCTTTAGCCTTCATTACTACCAAAACATCAACAAAGACCCGCAGGGCATGTTGTCGCACTTGCCATTCTGGATCTTTTAGGCGTTCCAAAAATTCGGCAAACATTAAGCGGGGACATGTTGAATCCGGCAATTTCCTTGTCCTTAAAATATGTTCCCACAAGGGAGTTAGTTGTATGGTGGATGGAGTCGAAGAACATGAGGTTGCTGCCCGATTTTGATGAACAGCTGACGAGGTACGCATTGTTGTTATTGTTGTGTGTTTAAGTGACCGGAATATCCTTACAAGAAAATAACAATGAGTGGCCTTCTAAATCCAACCAACCACCTTAGTCACGTAAAATTCCACGTTTTAACCAGCTATGCTTCGAATATATATTAATTTCTATTGTTGATGTTGTTATTGTTTTCCGTAGACTGGACTCAATGTTGTTGTCGTTATTATTATGTTTGTTTTTGCTACTGCTGCTGCTGCTAAAACACTATTTTTAATTGTTTCCTTAAACTTCAACCTTATTTTTCGAACGAGAGAATGGCCTTTAACCCGGCTTTGCTGTCATGCCACAACAAAATTGTATAAATTCTCTTATAGACATTGATTATTTTTAAACCGAACCGTATGGAACTTGGATGACTTACATTATAAACTCATTTTCAACTCGATTTCTTAAATGGCATCTATTTGAATTAACATTCTTATTTCAATTTCTATTTTAATTCCACTTTTATTTCTTGTTTCCATGAAATATATTTTTTATTTCATTTGTTTTTGTTGTTTTCTCTTTGGCCAAGCACTGTTTTTTGATTTGTTCCGTATCCTTTCGCGTACCGTTCACTTCAACACTCACCATATGACTGTTAGTTTTACCGTTATCCACTTGGCTATTTGTATAAACTATAAAACAAGAAGTGTGAGTAATTTGAGAGCACAAAACTGACCCATACAATGAGAGAGTGTTGTGAAGTTGCGCGTTGCCAACCCATTTTAGTTATGCGACATGTTGCTTCCATATGACACAAGTCATGTCCAAAAAAGGAGATTAGGGATATCGATATTTTGAAATTATTTCAACACCATCAAAAAAATCTAGCAAAGTCCAGGACTGGTCTTGGTTCCTCTTCCATGTCAAGTGTGAACTGACCTACCCGTGGTGTAACCTGGGGGGCTGCCTTTAACACCCTTCAAAAGCAAGGTACTATGAAAAACAAGGACACATATGACCGTTCTGTTAAAAATTGTAGCTAAAATTATCGAAATACCGAAAATCGGGAGGTACCGTTATATGGGGGCTACATTAAAACTTGGACCTATGTTGACCAATTTTGGTGAAGAAGTTTCGTGACCACAGAGAAACTCAAATATTAAATAGTAGATAGTTCGGTTAAAAACCCTTAAAAGCCGAAAATCGAAAGGTACCGTCCACGTTCTGATATAGCCCCTATATAACAGTACCTCCCGCTTTCGGTACTTTGTCTTAAGCTAGGGTCACATTAGGCTAATATTTGCTCCAGCAACAGGGAGAGTGGGTTTACTGAGTGCAAGTGAGCATAAATGTCAATGCATTATTTACGCTCATTTGCTCTCAGTAAGCGCACACTGCCGGTCGCTAGAGCAAATATTTGCCTAATGTGACCCTAGCTTAAAACAAAGTACCGAAAGCGGGAGGTGCTGTTATATAGGTGCTATACCGGAACGTGGACCTACGTTGCCAATTTTTGGGGAGAAATGTTATGAGCACTAAGTATCTCAAATGTCAAATTACAGCTAGTTCGCTTAACAATTTAGCTAAAATCCTCCAAATACCGCAAATCGGGGGATACAGTTATATGGAGTCCATATTAAAGTGTGGACCTATCTTGACAATTTTTGGTGGAAAAGTTTTGTAACTGCAGGAAACCTCAAATATCAAATTAGGGGAAGTTCTGTGAAACAATGTAGCTGAGACCCTCGATATACCGAAAATGGTTATATGGGAGCAATACCAAAACATGGACCTAAGTTGTCGATTTTTATTGAAGAATTTTCGTCACCACTGAGAACCTCAACAAACATATTACGGCCAGCTAGGTTAAAAATTTTAGCTAAAATCCTCAAAATACCGAAAATCAGGAAATACCGTTATATGGGACATATACCTATGTTGCAAATTTTTGATGGAGAAGTTTCGTGATCACAGAGAACCTCAAATGTCAAATTACAGCTAATTCGGTTAAAAATTGTAGCTAAACCCCTCAAAATACCGAAAATCGGGAGGTACCGTTATATGGGGGGCTATATCAAAACATGGACCTATGTTGACTATTTTTGGTGAAGAAGAACCTTACAGGTCAAACTTCAGCTAGTTTGATTAAAAATTGTAGATCAAATGCTAAAAATACCGAAAATGGGGAGCTACTGTTATATGCGTGGTATACCGAAACGTGGACCAATATAGCCCATCTTCGAACTTGACCTGTCTATGGCTAAAATACACTCTGGTGCAAAAATATAGCATTCAAGCTCAATTATTGTGGACGCTAGAGTAATTACAACAGACGGACATAGCTATATCGACACAGAATTTTATCCTGATCAAGAACGTACATACTTTATAGGGTGGCAAGTTATTACTTCAATGCGTTACAAACGGAAAACAAACTTACTATACCCTCCATACTATGGTGGAGGGTAGAAAAATTTATTATGGGGTCTATGTCAAAGTGTGGACCTATCTTGAAAATTTTTAGAGGAAAATTTGTGTAAATGCAAGGAGCCTCAAATGTCAAATTACGGATAGTTCCGTCAAAAACAAATACACTCTAAACTTTTTGCAACAAGATTATGTCGCATCTTGTTGCAAAAATGTGTGCAATTTTAAACATTTTTGTTGAAATACGACTTTTACGCATGAAATGTTTCAAATTTAGGCATTTATCCTTGCATATTAATTCACTTTAGGCACATAGGTTCACAATTTCAGCACAATTCATGCGTAATAATCGTATTAAACAAAAATGTTTAAAATTGCGCACATTTGTGTCGCATCTTGTTGCAAAAAGTTTAGAGTGTGGATGGTATAATGAAATTTGTCATTCCGTTTGTCACACATCGAAATAATCGTCGTAGGCTCTATAGATTAAATGGTGATCCCATTAGAGGAAAGAAAAAACACAGAAAAATCAAATTGAATGGGGAATGTTTATTATCATTTTAAAGAACATTCGATGACATTTATTTTTTGCAGATTATGTCTAACAAATATTGGCTTAGGCTACGTCTCAGACGGTCCATACGTAATATTCAATGGTTCGTTCAAACTTTTCGACTGGTAACTGGCGAATGCACAGAGGTTGCACTTACATGGGAAGGTGTGACAAATATACCTCTAGATAATATATCGAACTGAAATTTTTATCAATGGATCCTGGTGGCCTAAAAAATATACTAACAAAAATATTGTCCAAGTTTTCGCGTGGTCCCCATGTAACGAATCATCCTGAATTTAAGTATTTTATAATTACCAACACATTGTTCAATCGAATTTGCTGTAATCCGGTGCCAGGAGTTCTTATTGAATATTAAACCTCCCCGCGAAAAAGATTTAGTATTTGGTCCATGATTTGGTATACTCCTTTATGATTTATATCTCAATTTATTTCGGCAGATGCTAAGAAAATATCTAAACCCAATGTGTTTTAATAATAAACTCAGAGTTCAGAAAACCAACTTAAAAAGAAATGTGATATCGGTCCACTCTTACCATCCATTTTTCGGTACTTTAAAATATTTAATCACCCTTTTGCTGCAAAGTTACCTGTAATAACGTAGTTTTGGTTCTCAATGCGGGAAAAATTTCCACGGTTTGGCGTGTTGCAACATTAGGTTGTCCCAGACAAGAAAAAATATTTATTAAAGTGTATACTACAAAACTTTTTCTTTTTCTTTCACGAGTTTTCAGTGCGGTTCCATGTTATCATTATAAAAGAAATCACTAATAGTACAAAAAATATTCTATTGAACACAAATGTAAGAAAGGTAATCAAATAACTTAAAAACTATTCCAAAAAATATAAATTCAGCAACTAAAAACAGAGTTAAATATTTGGTCATAACTGCTAAAGCCGCAAGTGTCCGAATAAAGTCTAAACAGCTTTGAAATCTACAGACCCTTGGCTTTAATTTGGTACTAGTGGCGATTCTTGCATATGCTTGGAAAGTAACTAAAACTTTAAGGAAATCCATACATCTGTACGAGTATTAAATATTTCTATTTTGCCCAATATTATAACCAAAATATGTGGCAACCCTTGAAATGTAGAGGAATTGTTATAAGTAGAAAAACGAAGCTTAGACAAACTACTAAAATATTAAATTTAAGTTAAGGTGTAAATAGTAATTTTTTGTTTCAGAAACTCGCGTTTAATATAATTTTTTTTATTTTTTAATACATATTTTTCTCCAAAATTAGTCATGTTTGTAAGGCTTCGTCTCCTTAAGAACCGCGAATAATGGAAAAACAAAGCTAAGTTTCGAAAAATTTGGAATATTTAGAAACGATTTGCGTCTTTAAAATCTTAAAATGGTGGAATGGCGCGTCTGATGGTTTCAACTTCTTCATATAGTTTAAAGGTTGTGGCATCAATATCACACCGAAATTACTGAAATTTGGTATTCAGTCTTCGTTGGGGGTAAAAAAATGTTTACCTAAAATTTGTCGGTATAGGTTCACGTGTTCATAATGCCCCTATAGAAGGGTTCGTCAGGACTATCGGTATTTTGAAGGTTGTGGCCTCAATATCCCACCGAAATGGCTGAAATTTGGTATTTTGTTTTCGTTGGGGTATCTAAAAGGTATCGATATACGTTCACGTCTTCATATAGCCCGAATAGAATGGTACCTCCCAATTTTAGGTATTTTGGCTCCAATATCCCACCGAAATCATTTAACTTTAATATTTAGTCTTCGACCAGAATATTTAGTCTTTCCACCAGAAATTTGTCAGCATAGTCCCACGCCTTCATATAATCCCCATAGAGCTGTGGTTAACCAAAACAGCTCCCAAAGAAAACAACTTTATTGGCAAGGTTTCTTTAAGGGTCATGTGACGGACGTGCTTACCACCACGTGGCACCCTGAAATGAAATACCTGAGCCACAAATTACCCATGCACCTAGCTACCAAAGTGACAAATGATACCACATCTTTGCAGTCAATTTTGAAATATATCGTAAGTTGAAAAGCCGCTATTTGAAAAGTCAGCACGCAACAGTATTTCGTCGGTGTCATACGCCATTTGCCTGATTCGAGAAAAACTCAAATTAATGTTTGAGTCTTTACAGTCTAAAAGTGATGCAAAAATTCAATACTTTAAAAGCACAATTCTAATTAACTAAACTCAAAGAATATATCAGAAATTGATTTTAGTCAAATATCTATTATAGTCTAGAAGTTATGGCCAATTTTTACAATTGCAAGAAGTTGCTGATTTGTTCCATGTGTTTTTTCGTGTTTTTGGCAGTTTGCTTCACATGGAACACGTTATGTCACATTTCACCAAACCAACTTGTTGTCAATTGTGTTCCACCTCCCTTACGTTAAGTGCTACTGAGTACCGGTATGAGAAAGATATACATTAAATACAATTTTTAAATGTTTCCTATACATTTATTTATGGGATTATCACTTGTCACTTTTAAGAATCGCGATTTTTGGTTTACTTTATCTTATATGTTTTGTGTTAGGAGGAGGCGTTAACATTAAGCGAAAATAAATTTATTTTGTTTTTCAAAATAGTCAGGCTTAATCCCATAGTCGTTGTTTTAATATTTTATTAATTTTTAGTGGGAAAAAATTGGCGATTTTTACCAAGGGATACATTAAAGTTCTTTTAATAATATATTAAAACAACGACTATGGGATTAAGCCTGACTATTTTGAAAAACAAAATAGAAGTCGTCATCCCAAATAAAAAAAAAAACGCCAACCCTCCTAATTGTGAGACCGAACACCGTTGAAATGTTGTTTATTGTTGTAGTATGCAATACCAACAAATTAGTTATGTGTTTTTCGCTGAGAATCAACGAACGCATAGCAGTGGAAAGATTTGGTTTTGTTTGCAAGTGAAGTTGTTCGAGTTTAGGTAGTGCCAAAGAAATTCTCGATCAGGGTGTTTCTTTGCATACGTATGTATCTATTTGAGCGGGTAATTGACACTTGGGTATAAAAAGTTTCTTGTTGAAAAAACAAGAAACAAGGGAACTGATGAAGATCTCTGGCGAGATCTGAAACTATAGCCTTCCCTGCCTTACCCCTTGGTAAACGTCGCCAATTTTTTCCCACTAATAAATTAAAGTTGTTTTAATAAAATATTAAAACAACGACTATGGGATTAAACCTGACTATTTTGAAAAACAAATTAAAAAAAAACGCCAACCCTCTTGAAAATAAATTTAGTTTTAGTAATATTTAGATTTAAAAACTATTATTCTTCAGTTTTTAAACTTAAAACAATTTGTTCCATACGCCACATTATTCCCAACTTGAATAAATTGGGCAATTTTTTGTTCCAAACTCCATCAGTTTTGGTGCGGAACAATTCGTTTTATCTCTTTTTGTTCCATACGCCAAACGACATGGATATGGTAATAAAAAGTTCAAAGTTGTTTTGTTCCATACGCCACGCTTTATGGATAAATGATAATTTCTTCGGTGTCGCTAGGCGGATATGGAACATATTGGCATCTGAATATCTCAGAATCTATAAGAGAAAAACCGACTAAAAAATCTGAAAGAGCATGTTTCAAAACCTTGTAAGGTACCTTTATCTCAAAATGTCAAAAATGGCGTATCGAAAACTTATACATGACACCGACGATTTGTTACGCATTGTATTTGAGTTATGGTGCGTATCTGACAGAAATGGTGCCTGCCAGGAACACAAGCCTTAAATTTAATTTGAGGATGGAATGGGAATTTTGGCATAACCGTTCTATAATTTTTAGCGGAAACGCCAAAAAAAAAATCATTGCAATGTAATGACATTATTCAGTAAATGTTGGCAGTCGAACTCATTATTTTTAAATGGTGATGTCATAAGAAGGAAGTTAAGGATGTACAACGTACCTCATTCAAATAACGATTTTAGACCCCAAGTATGTTTGGACAATTGGAGTCGATTTAGCCATGTCCGTCCGTCTGTCTGGCTGGTGCGCACGATAACTCTCGAACGGATCAACCGATTCGAACCAAATTGTGGGTATGGTAATATTTTCGGGAGCAAGTCCATACTTTCTGTGATATTGGCGTAAATGCTCCAAGAAATCCTGAAGGGACGAACCAAAATGGTAAATCCGCAAGATAATTCTTGCAGAGAGTTTCTGATTGGTGCAGACTTTGCACATCGTATTATTTCATCCAGTCATGTATCGGTTCACTCCTTCGGGTACCTTCTGCACAAAATTCGGGAAAATTGAAGTTAAAACACCTCTTGGGTCGTTTTGAATCTTTTTTCAGTAGGTTGTCCTATTGACCCCATTCACAACGGTACAATATATTCCGGAGTAAATCCATGCTTCCTGAGATAATGGCCAAAAGCTCCAAAACCCTGCCAGCACACACTAAAATGGTTATTGTGCAAGATAACTCTAAAACATTTTCAAAAATTTCTTCCAAACTTAGTTTAACATAATTTAATGTGTACTTCGAGTTACATAACTCGAATCAGAAGTTTGCTTGTTTGCGTCGATGATTTGGTATTGCCCCACATTACAGTACCTACAGATTCCACGTATTTTAAAGCAAATTCGTGATTGTTGTGATTTTTTTTCAGTGGCTGAGGGTATATCTCCGTCAGCAGAGCTGACTGATACTTTCTTACTTGTTGTTTTTATACCCTCAGCATTTATGCTAACGAGGGTATATACACTTTCATACGGGCAAAATGTGCCTCATCGAAATAATGGTTTTAGACCCCAAGTATGTTTGGACGAAATGTGTTTCAGAGAATTTGGAGTAGATTTAGCCATGTCCGTCCGTCTGTCTGTCTGTCCGTCTGTCTGGCTGGTGCTCACGATAACTCTCGAACGGAGCAACCGATTCGGTTCAAAATTTGGCTTTCGTAATATTTTGCCCAAACTTAGTTTAAGTTCGTAGATGGGTTATATCGGTCCACTCCTTCCGGTACCTCCCCCACAAAAGTTCGAAAATATTCGGAAAATTTGTGCGCACGATAACTCCCCAGCAAAAAGTTTGCCTCCAAAGAGGCAGTTAAATGATATGTACAAGTGATGTGGAAGTGCATCAAATTATGCATTTTCACTCATGATTTTTACAAGAGCGTGACTACGGAAAGAGGCACTCCATTGCACTGCATTTTAACTGACCCTTTGGCACTGCATTTTAACTGACCCTCTGGCACTGCATTTTAACTGACCCTTTGGCATTGCATTTTAACTGACCCTTTGGCATTGCATTTTAACTAACCCTTTGGGGTAGAATAGGAGGCAGTCCAAAGCACGTGTTTTGATACAGGCATTCTGCGGAAATTGTGCAAGCCATTACAAAATATGCCAGAACAAATAAAATGTATTATTTGTGTAAAACAAAAATATTAAGAACTTTATTACATTAACACAAATTATGAAAATTCTCCATTGAAATTCAATCGCAAACATGCGTGTTTCTTCCGCTCTCCATTTGTTCCAAGCTGGACTGTTTTTGCTTCATTTGCTAAATGGTCTTGTCTTCCCAGTTAAGATTTCGACATGTACTCCAACAGCACTCCATTCGGATATTTTCTTCTCTTGAGTTACCGGAAAAATGTTCACAAATTAAATATTATTTAGTTTGTATTAACAAATGTTTGTAAATGTTAACACACTTATCTCTTTTTGTAAAATATATGTATACCGCTGCCTGTAGAGATGTACAAACTGATTTATGTACATGTAGGGATCTCTAACAACTGCTAATAAAATGTAGTGAACGGAGTGCCTTTTTCACGACTCCGTTTGGACTGCATCCGCATGCTGTTAAATTGTGAGGAATTGGAGTGCCTTTTTCACTACTCCGCTGAACTGCATCCGGATGTTGTTAAAATGTGACAAGTGGATGTGATTCTTTGGATTGCATCCAAATGCAGTTAAAATGTGAGGACTGGAGTGCCTTTTTCACGACTCCGTTTGAACTGCATCAAAACATGCCGTGACAGAACTAGTCCACATTGCACTACTTCCAATTTATTTTGCTGGGTCTTGAAGGGAGTAACCGATTTGGCCCACACTTTGTACATCGTGAAAGTTCTACCAGACTTAGATGAAGTTTAAATATGGACTCAATCGGTCCACTCCTTCGGGTACCTCCCACACAAAATTTCGGAAAAGTTCAGTTTAGGACCTGCTCTCGAATCGCTTTGATTTTTGTTGTAGCAACTTGTATTCCCTGTCCCCCATACGACGGTACATAAGACGACGGTTTCATAAGGGGCAAGTCCATACTTCCTGCGAAAATAGCCTAAAAGGTGCAAAAAACCCCTATGACACCGTGTGTAGTGGTTGGAGCGCAAGATAAATCTCGAACGGATCTGCCAATTCGGTCCAACATTTGGCCTTCGTAATATTTTGTCCAAACGTAGTTTAAGTTCGAAGATAAACCATGTCGGTCCACTCCTTCAGGTACCTCCTATCATTGAAATCGGACTTATATATCGTGTTTGGAGCAGAAAATACACGAAATCGGCCGAAAATATATATGGGTGCTATATCCAAATCTGAACCGATTTCGATATAATTTGGCACATTTATTTCTAGACTGAATTCAGTCACACATTCAAAGTTTCATCAAAATTGGACGTATATAGCGTGTTTGGTGCAGCTAATACGTGAAATCGGGCGAAAATATATATGGGAGCTATATCCAAATCTGAACCGATTTTCACCAAAAGCAATAGCGTTCTTCCTATGGCTAAAAAAGTTGTAGTCCCCAATTTTCAGCTGAATCGGACAAAAAATGCGACCTGTATGTTGCGAACAAAAATACATGGACAGACGGACAGACAGACAGACGGACGGACACGCATAAATCGACTCAGAAAGTGATTATATGTATATCCCCAAAAGGAACTGTGGGTCTATTTCGTTTCCTTTTGTATGTTACATACAAATGCACAAAGACATAATACCCCTTACCACTGTGTGGTGTAGGGTATAAAAACAAATAAAATAAGTACGTCTTTTGAACAACCACTAGGGTTATGACTTTTCAACAACCTCGTAACCATGTATGATATTTTGATGAGTTTTTACCTACCCCAACCCCAACCTACTTTGCATAATTGTAAAGATGAGTTTTTTACTTCCATAGCCAGGCTTTGCTTTTAGAAGGTCCCCAACCAAAGCTGTGATATTCGTCATTATAATTAAAATCGCAAACATGAAAAGTTGGGTTTCATGAACACTTCCGACAACCTATTTTACTTCCGTCAACCTATAGACGCTGAGATATTTGACTTTTCCTCCAAATAAGTTTTTTGTCTATTCCGACCCCTGAATATTCTCCGTGACACCTATTAACTGCCAAAATTTAGTGACGACCCGCTCAAAATTGCGACCTGTAGCGTGATATCAAAAAAAAAAAAAAAAAAATGGAAAAATGGGATGTATTACCAACAATTGCGATATCTCCGTTGTTTGGTCACCTACCCCAACCACTGTAAAGATGGGATTTTCTACTTGCATAGTCAGGCATTGCTTTTGGAAAGTCCCCAACCAAAGCTGTGATATTTGTCATTATAATTAAAATCGCAAAAATCAAATGTTGGGTTTTAACTTGCGACTATTGTGATATCTACGCTGTTTGGCCACCTAAGAAAATCTTATTTACATCGGTAGAAAGGTAATATTTTCTACTTTCATTGTCAGGTTTTGCTTTTGGTATACCTCTTATAGAATCTGAGATGTTCGCTTTGGAAAAAAGCTTGACTTTTTCTCAATATAACGGGTTTGCCCATTCCGACCCCTAAATATTATCCGTCCATCACCAATAGGCTTCTTCCCCTCCGAGATCCCCTCAACACCCAAAAATTGGTGACGATCCGATCAAAATTTCGAACTATAGCGTGAAAATCGGCTCAGCTCGTCGAGACATTCATTTTGGTATGTATAAGTATGGGTCTACTACCATTATTGCACTGCGTTACAAACTTTTTGGCCAAAATCAACTTATAATTCTACACCAACACCCCCCCCCCCCCCCCCACAAAAGGGGCGTAGGGTATAAAAACAACGATTTCAAATATATCGAGGGGTTTGTTAACGGCTGTTAGAGAATATACCACTTCAATAAACTAACATTACACACTGTAAACTTTCAGTTTGCTGCCATACTGAACTTTTAAACAATTTTCTGTCAAGCGCCTCATTACAATGGTAACGAATCGAATAAAAATATTTCTATAGTCATAAATTAGAGTATTATAAAATCTAACTTTACATTTATGGCAGTTGAAATGTGAGAAAAACTCTTAACAAAAATCTTTGCGTGTTTAAAAGTAAGTCAATTGTTTTTCGGCCTTTTTGTTGTTAACCTAAAAGTTAACTCACCTACAAACAAGTTGTTATAGTATCAGGTATGAATGATAGATCATTTTGATTGATTGAAGTTAACTATTGTTGTAAAAGGGTGAATTAATATTTAGTGATTCTTTAAGAGTTGAAAATATTTCTTAAAGCACGAATAACATACTTGATACTAAGCTTCACTACAAGTTTACTTTTGAGGATATTACAAAACACGTACTCTCGTACCCTAGCATTGAAAGGATTTATTTGCACCACTAATTTTCAAAATATCCACCTCCACTCGATTCATGGTTGAAATAGCGATATTTATATGATAAACAACATACATACATTAACTTCTTTTGCAGTGAAAGATATTTTTGTGCTAACTACCGGAATTTGTCTTACATTCAACTCAAGGCAAGAGGGTTAAAATTATGTTATTATTAAAATACAATAATTTTCCTATTTCGTTCAACGACATTTTTACAACAAAATCTCTTTATTTTTCACAAACCACCACTACTAACTGTTTATACCATAGTATGGAGGGTATATTAAGTTTGTAACGCATTAAAGTAATAACTTGCGACCCTATGAAGTATATACAGTATCGGCCAAAACTAAAGCACCCCCTCAGTAAATTTTTTTGAAATGATAATTTTTTTATGAAAACTAAATTATAAATTTATTTTTTATTTTTCTTTTTATTTATTTATATCTTTATAATTGAAAAATACAAAAATAAGGAGATCAGAATTTAATAAACAAAAGTTAAAATTCAAAAAACATTTTAGGTCGCAAATATAAGCGGACAAAACTAAAGCACCCCCCCATTTGAGGTACAGCAAAAACTATTGAAATCAATATTTCGTTGCTTATCCTCTATTCTGGATGCATAATCACATCTTTTAGGCATAAAGGATACTAAATTATTAATTATTACAGGCGAAATAATTGATTTTCGGAAAATTTAGCTTAAATCCTCAAAATACTGAAAATCGGAAGGTACCGTTATATGGAGGCTATACCCAAACGTGGACCCAGGTCCACGAATTTTTGTGGATATGTTTTGTGACCACTAAGAACCCTAAGTACCAAATTACAGCTAATTTAGTAGGAAAATGTGGCTTAAATATCCGAAATACCGAAGATCGGAAGGTACCGCTATAAGGGGGCTATACCAAAACATTAGCCGATATTGTTCATATTAATCCAAAAATGATGCTACAGCATTCTCTGGTCAAATACTAAATCCCTTAGGTTTAAAAATTAGCAAAAGAACGAATTGCAAAAGAACGGTAGACGCCGGCTTATTCAGTCGACGACCAGCAAAAAACCTTCCGCCTCCATGTTTTACAGCGTCTTTGCAATATTTAGGATTTAACGGTTGCTCATTTAGTCCAAGCCTTTTCCCATCTGAATACTTTAAATTAAACATTGATTCATCGGAAAACAGTTCAAATGGGTCTTGGCGAATGCCAGTCTGCCTCCTTCATTTTTAGTCGATATGAAAGTTTTTTTTGCTGGTCGTCGACTGAATAAGCCGGCGTCTATCGTTCTTCTGCAATTCGTTCTTTTGCTAATTTTTAAACGTTAGCGTATTGTATTTGACTAGTGGATGCTGTAGCATCATTTTTGGATGAATATGAACAATATCGGCTAATGTTTTGGTATAGCCCCCTTATAGCGGTACCTTCCGATCTTCAGTATTTCGGATATTTAAGCCACATTTTCCTACTAAATTAGCTGTAATTTGGTAATTAGGGTTCTTAGTGGTCACAAAACATATCCACCAAAAATCGTGGACCTGGGTCCACGTTTGGGTATAGCCTCCATATAACGGTACCTTCCGATTTTCAGTATTTTGAGGATTTAAGCTAAATTTTCCGAAAATCAATTATTTCGCCTGCAGTAATTAATAATTTAGTATCTTCTATACCAAAAAGATGTGATTGTGTCATTCAGAATAGAGGATACGCAACGAAATATTGATTTCAATAGTTTTTGCTGTACCTCAAATGGGGGGTGCTTTAGTTTTGTCCGCTTATATTTGCGACCTAAAATGTTTTTTTGAATTTTAACTTTTGTTTATTATATTCTGATCTCCTTATTTTTGTATTTTTCAATTATAAAGATATAAATAAATAAAAAGAAAAATAAAAAATAAATTTATAATTTAGTTTTCATAAAAAAATTATCATTTCAAAAAAATTTACTGAGGGGGTGCTTTAGTTTTGGCCGATACTGTATATTCTTCATCAGGATAAAATTCTGAGTCGATATAGCCATGTCCGTCTGTTGTAATCTCTCTAGCGTCCACAATAATTGACCTAGAACGCTATATTTTTGCACCAGAGTGTTTCTTTGCCACGTCATGTAAGAAGATGGGCTATACCGGCCCGCGTTTTGGTAACGGCACCTCCCGATTTACGGTAATTTGAAAGTTTTAGCAAAATTTTTAACCGAACTAGCTGTAATTTGAATTTGAGGTTATCTGTGGTCACGAAACTTTTCCACCAAAAATTGTCAAAATTTTTTGATATAGTCCCCATATAACGGTACCTCCCGATTTTTGGTATTTTGAGGATTTTATCAAAAATTATTAACCAAACTAGCTATAATTTGACATTTGACGTTCAAAATAGTAACGAAACTTCTTCAGTAAAAATTGCCAATATAGGTATATGTTTTGGTATAGCCCCCATATAACTGTACCTCCCGATTTTTGGTATTTTTTAGTATTTTAGCTACAATTGTTAACAAAACTAGGAACATAGGTACATGTTTATACCCTCAGCATTTATGCTAACGAGGGTATATGGCGAAAAACAAAAATTTTTTACAATCGATGAATCCGAGTTTCACCCTTTCAGAATTCGCGAACTGTTAACATATTCTATATAGTATGATATACATTCTTTAAACTGAAGTGTTTTAGGAGGAATCCCATAATGTCGACCATTAAAATTAATTTACGTGGAAGCTGTGTTGGCATCAATGTAGAAAAATAGGTAAAAATGGGTTGAAGCCAACAAGTTTTTTTATGCTCCCTTCCGATTTTAGGCTTAACCTTACATTTTATAGACATATGCCCAAAGAAAGACTCAAAGAATGCTTCATGGGCAATATGATACTAGTGTATCATTTTTCGATATATCCACTGCATCCACCTAAAATTGATGCTGACATTTTGAAGCCGGAATTTTGGGGTTTTTTGAATTGTTTTAATAATTCGGATGCGCAACAAGATAATATTCAAAACTCACATTAGGATTATAAAACTCTTGATTCTACGTCGTTTAATGCATATCTCATGAGTGTGCTCCTTACAGCATCCTAGTAATTGGAGTCTAAAGGCCAATATTTGATGCGTGATTTTTTTTAAAAAACCTATTTTTTGCGTTTAAAATTTACAAGTGCCATTCAATTTCCTTTGTACCCCGCGTGAATTTAGTTTTTTTACGCGACGGATCTAATGAGACCTTCCGCGATCGAATTCATCCACTAAAACCGCGGATATAGATACCCTGAAAATAGGAAAAGCAGCAAAAAACTATTTCGACAAATCCGCGTACTAAACCGCGATTTTCTTGAAATTTTTTTACTTAAATGGAATCCTTTATACGCGATTATAATATTTGCGAAAACGCGTGTCATAAATTACAGAGATTCGCGTGTAATATGGGGTTTTCACCAAAAATAGAATGTGGAGGCACATCCGCGGTTCTTGAAGAATCTAATTAAAATTTGTATATTTGGACGTATTTTTGATAGGCGCTGACGAAACCGGATGCGCATCAAAATCGTATGCACATTGCGCGACTTTTACCAACTTTAAGGTTTTTTGCAGTGTATGATGCAACTGGTGGCACACAATGGCACCTGAGTGAAACATCGAAATATGCATAAATTTTGACAAAGATTGATTCGCTGTATCCAAAAACGGATGCGCATCAACCGACTTTAACTAATTCGCGAATAACAGGCTTTTTAATTATAATATTAATTGAATGATTGTAATTTCAATATTACTCTTAATTTCCTACCCTTATAAGTTATCACAGTAATCAGTTAAACTCTCGCGATGGTAAACCATATGTTTTGATGAAGTTTTAACTGTATACATTCATTAATCTATGGGATTTTAGCAAAATAGTTGGAGAACCTCCAAATATTTTTTTCTAATTTTTAGAATCAAACCAAAAAAATATTTGCAACAATATTTTCCAACAATAAGTTTTTCTCTTTTGTTGTTGCTATAATATGCAATTTATGTACCCAATCTCTATAAATTTGGTATCATATTTTTCTACGCATTGTCTAGATTCCGCATATATTCTTTAATTTATTTTTTGAGGGTTTGTACGGATCCTGGGACAGGATAATTTGGATTTACTTCAAAATTTTTTTATTATTTGTTGACTTTCCGCGAAAATAATAATAAATTTAATAACTATTTAAACATCTACGAATAGATATTGACTGCTGTTAACGATTTATGCATACATTTTCTCATAACAACAAAAAAGATATTTTTAAATATTTTTTCTTTATATGAGAATAAAAACCGCTATAACTTTTGCGCTCATTGGCCAATTTCGTGAACGCGAGCAGATTTGAAACCGGATTTTTTTCCTTTACCTCTGTACCAAAAATCGTAGATGTGCTCTTAAAAAAAATTTTTAATTTTTTTCAAATGGAATTGTAAAGGAATTTTGTTATTCGCCATATACACATTCATACGAGCAAAATGTGCCTCATCGAAATAATGGTTTTAGACCCCAAGTATGTTTGGACGAAATGTGTTTCAGACAATTTGGAGTCGATTGTGCAATGTCCGTCCGTCTGTCTGGCTGGCTGGAGGGCACGATAACTCTTAAACGGATTAACCGATTCGGTTCAAATTTTGGCTTTCGTAATATTTTGTCAATCTTAGTTTAAGTTCGAAGATGGGTTATATCGGTCCACTCCTTCCGGTACCTCCCCACAAAAGTTCGAAAATGTTCGGAAAATTTGTGCGCCCGATAACTTTTGAAGGGAGTAAACGATTTGGTCCATACTTTGCACATCCTGCTATTCCTACCCGACTTAGATGAGGTTTTAATATGGACTAAATCGGTACACTCCTTCGGGTACCTGCCACACAAAATTTCGGAAAAGTTCGGTTTAGGGCCACCTCCCGAATCGCTTTATGTTTTGTTGTAGTAAATTTTACATGGTACAAGTTTCATCAGGGGCAAGTCCATAGTTCCTGAGAAAATAGCCTGAAAGGTGCAAAAAACCCCTATGACACCGTGTGTAGTGGTTGGAGCGCAAGATAACTCTCGAACGGATCTGCCGATTCGGACCAAATGTTGGCCTTCGTAATATTTTATCGAAACTTAGTTTAAGTTCGAAGATAAGCCACATTGGTCCACTGCTGCAGGTACCTCCCCACATAGGTTCGAAAATGTTCGGAAAAATTGTGCTCACGATTACTCTTGAAAGGAGTGGCCGATTTGGTCCATAATTTACACATTCTAATATATCTACCAGATATAGATCAAGATAGAATATGGACTATATTTGTCCACTCCTTCGGGTACCTCCCACACAAATTTTCGGATAAGTTCACTTTAAGACCTGCTCCCGAATCGCTTTGATTTTTGTTGAAGCAACTTGTATTCGCTGCCTCAATTACGATGGTAAGAATTTTGTCAGGAGCAAGTCCATACTTCTTGAGAAATCAGTCCGAAAGTCGTAAAAAACCCCTATGGCACCCTAGCAAAATGTTCGATGCCAAAGATGCCATTCAATCATGGGTGCAAGTGATCTGGCAGGTCATCTTTTTAGCATCTTTATCGATGAATTTTATATGAGCGTGGACCACAAAAGATGCTATTCATTTTTGGATCCAAAGCATGTCATTTTCACCAATGCTTTGGCATGTCATTTCCACCAATGCTTTGGCATGTCATTTTCGCCAACCCTCTGCAATGACATTATAATTACGGCGAGAGTTTTAACAACGTTGGTTGTGATTTCTGGTCTCCGAGAACATCAAGCCTATTGTAAATAATTTATCTTATCTATTTAAAAAAAAATTGTATAAATAAAAACACAAAATTCATCTATATTGGATCGATGGAATGGGTTCAAATGCTAATGAAAAGATCGGATCTTTCACGACTTCCTTCGCATGGGTTCAAATGCTGATGAAAAGAACGAATCATTTACGACTTCCTTTGCATCGCATCCTTCACGACATCGTATGAACCAATGCAAAAGATGCCATGAAATCACGTCATCGCATGGAACCCCTTCCTTCTGATATTGCTGGGACCATATGTAGTGGCTGTAGAACACGATAACTCTCGAACTAAACAACCGATTTGGTCAAAAGAAAATAAGGTGCATTACGATAACTTTTAAATTTAAGTCCCAAGACACAAACCACGCAGTTGGCAGAGCGTTAGCAGCGCATAACATTAAAGCTATTGCAAAATTGATTTTGCTACAAAATCGAATTTATTTACTCAATTCAACCTAAAAATGATCAAAAAGGACCCTTTTTACTAATTTCTATTGTTTACCAAGTAATCCCGGCTCTATGGTTATTTACAACCTGTATGTAATAACAGAAGTATAGCGATAGGTCCTTTGCGTACTACGTCCACAAGGACAATTCTGCAAAGACAAAATAGATACCAATGGAAAGCTCTTGAAGAGTAGCATCTACTGAAATAATAAAACAGTCGAAAAGTTCAGCTAGTTTTCAAGATATTTGACCATTTTGGGAGGTTACCCTTAGTCAGGACGATTATTCTAACTCCTGCGTCCGAAAGGACAATTCTGCATGGTCAAAAAGGGTACCAGTGGAATGCTCTTGAAGAGTAGCATCTACTGAAATAATAAAAGAGTCGAAAAGTTCAGCTCGTTTTCAATATATTTGACCATTTTGGGAGGTTACCCTTAGTCAGGACGATTATTCTAACTCCTGCGTCCGCAAGGACAATTCTGCATGGTCAAAATGGGTACCAGTGGAAAGCTCTTGAAGAGTAGCATCTACTGAAATAATAAAACAGTCGAAAAGTTCAGCTAGTTTTCAATATATTTGACCATTTTGGGAGGTTACCCTTAGTCAGGACGATTATTCTAACTCCTGCGCCCGCAAGGACAATTCTGCATGGTCAAAAAGGGTACCAATGGAAAGCTCTTGAAGAGTAGCATCTACTGAAATAATAAAAGAGTCGAAAAGTTCAACTCGTTTTCAATATATCTGACCATTTTGGGAGGTTACCCTTAGTCAGGACGATTATTCTAACTCCTGCTGAACTTTTCGACTGTTTTATTATTTCAGTAGATGCTACTCATCAATAGCTTTCCATAAGTACCCTTTTTGACCATGCAGAATTGTCCTTGCGGACGCAGGAGTTAGAGTAATCGTCATTACTAAGGGTTATCGCCAAAATGGTCAAATAACTCGGAAACTAGCTGAACTTTTCTGTTTTATTATTTTAGTAGATGCTACTCTTCAAGAGCTTTCCATTGGTATCTATTTTGTCTTTGCAGAATTGTCCTTGTGGACGTAGTACGCAAAGGACCTATCGCTATACTTCTGTTATTACATACAGGTTGTAAATAACCATAGAGCCGGGATTACTTGGTAAACAATAGAAATTAGTAAAAAGTGTCCTTTTTGATCCTTTTTAGGCTGAATTGAGTAAATAAATTCGATTTTGTAGCAAAATCAATTTTGCAATTTTGCTCTGCCAACTGCGTGGTTTGTGTCTTGGGACTTAAATTTAAAAGTTATCGTAATGCACCTAAGAAAATATCTACTTCCAAAATGGAGTATGTCGATCCATTCCTTCAAGTACTTCCTCTGCATTATTAGTTCATACGCCCAATAGGGCCACAATATCTGAAACCTCCTTAATACATAATTATTGGGGAAAAGGATTTTGGTTGATGAAGGTTTGAACTCGCACAGGCTGGGGGTATATCTCTGTCGGCAAAGCCGACTGGTACTTTTTCTCTTGTTTGGTATAATTCCTATATAACGGTGCCTCTAGATGTTCGGTGTTTTTGAAGATTTTAGCTAACATTTTTCCGAACTAGCTGTAATTTGGCATTTGAAGTGCACACTAAAAATCATCAACATCGGTCCATGTTTTGGTATAGTACCCACATACCAGTACCTCCCGATTTCCGGTATATTGAGGGTCTTACCTACGCTCTAAATGTTTGCAACAAGATGCGACACAAATGTGCGCAATTTTAAACATTTTTGTTTATTACGCAAGAATTGTGCTGAAATTATGAACCTATGTGTCTAAAGTGTATGAATATGCAAGAATAAATTCCAATATTTGAAATATTTTATGCGTAAAAGTCATATTTCAACAAAAATGTCTAAAATTGCACACATTTGTGTCGCATCTTGTTGCAAAAAGTTTAGAGTGCATATTACAGTTTAGGGTATAAAATGGGCCTAATAACGATGTTTGTAAATAATTGTCCCTTTTAAATAAAAACACGATTTGATTTTTTTTATATTCTTTACAAAATTATTTATTTATTCTACTATATATAAAAATATAAATTTTCACAATAAAGAATTTTTTAAAAAATGTGTATATAAAATCTATTACAAAACTAAAAACAAATTGTTTGCTAAAGATGGTCTTTATTTTTTTTTAAGTTTTTCTTTATGTTCGTTTACTAGCTTATAAAATAATTTTAAGAATATTACACAGAAAACTATATAGAGAACAGAAATAATACAACAATAATGCTGAACAAAATAGAGTATAAACGAAAATAGAAAATGTACACAATTTTATGGTATTGGAATAAGTGTTCTTCTTATATAGAAAATAATATAAATTTTAAAGCTTTATAAATTATACATAGTAAATTATAATTTAAATAATTTGTTTTTAATTATGTTATTAATTTTATTTGTAAATGCTAACTTAAAAATATATATTTAAAATGAATATGTGTATATAAATCTTATGGCAAGATTTTTTAAATTACTATTTATTAATGTTAAACATCTAACTAGGCAATAGAAGTGGAAATTAGAAAGTTGTTAATTATAAAAAATACATTTATTTTATTTTTTTAATTTTTTACATATATGATATTAAAAATTTGTTTGTTTATATATAGCACACAATTTATTCAATTATTTTAGCATAAACTTATAAAATAATAAATAATTTGTTGTGTTTTGTTTTATCCATATATATAAAATTATTATTAAATTATTTATAACACATGTACTGAAGTCCTGAATCCTGAATATAAAACGCTTCAAATTGAGTTTATACTAAGCCATGTATAAATGAAAATTTTTATATATTGATGAATGAATTATGAAATATAAAAGCAATGAAATCTTTGTGAGGCCCAGGACTTTTAAGCTCATGATTCTATTTATAAGCTTTTTATTTTAGTTTTTTTTTTGTATTTTGTTAGAAATGCTTTTAAGCACAAACCTTAAAATGAAATGTATGTCAATTATGTTTGGCTTGTTGCTATGGTAATTACTTACAAGTCTGTTACATACATATTCATGTTATTAAAAATTAGTTAGATGTTAGTTATTGCTATACGACGTATGATTGTATATAAGTTAGGACACAAACCTTGATACAAGGTGATTCACTTATATGCAATTGTTTTTACCTTAAATAATTATACAAAAAATTACATTGAGTTTCTCTAAAACTAAATGACTTAAATTGTATTAAAAAATAAGTTTATTAGTTACTAAAAAATATGTGTATACTTTGTTTTGCTATACAATCAGTTCATGTTTCATGAGTGGGTTTTGTGTTTTTTGCTTTTTCGTTGATATTTTTTGATGAAAGGCACGGTTTTCATGTGGAAGACTTAAACATGTTATCGAAACAATATATAAAAATGCATTTATGTGAGTATTGGTTGTTCATGAAATGATAATGGCATTTGTTGTTCATTCAGACCCTAAATGTTATGTTTTCTTATTTCTTTTGTATATATTAATTAGCATGGCAATGAAAATGAAAATAATAATAAAAACAATTTAGAAAAATAAAAAATACAAATTTCAAAATGAAACTATTGTAACAAAATTCTAAACTTAATCTAATTATAATAAATTTTATATATAAAAAAAACAATTAACACAGCATTTTTCGTTTTGCTATTCTATGTTTTCTTAAAATTATTTTTATATATGTATATTTTTCTTGTTACGTTTTTGACATTTACATTTAAGTATGTGGAGAGTTAATTGTGTTGCATGAGGCTTCATGGGAGAGAGTGTAACTAGAGCTCTGATAATTTTGGATACATTACCCCTAATTAATTCGCACAAGTTAGATACATTATCTATTATTTAGATACAATATCTAAAATACAGATAAATTATCATTATCAATATTTGAAATACATTATCAGGCATTCAGATTCGTTATCTTTTTTATGCTGATAATTTAAATTCGTCATGTATTATCAAGAAGCATATTCTACATAAATCGGATAAATAAGTTGTTCGGGAAATTTATATATGTTATGAACGTTATGTGATCAAAAGAAATTCAGTATTCATATTACCCAGAGGAGTGGTCATATTCCTATAATTCAGGTGACAGATTGGGACACATTATATATAATTATGATACAATACTAACATCTAGATGTGTATTCTATTTTAATTGGATACATAATATACTTTATCCACGTTACAAATTGTACAAATTATCTGATAATCCAGATATGTTATCCACATTATCCGATTAGTTTGTAAAAATTATCTGATCCACCTTATCGGATCAAACTAAATGCATTATCCACGTTTACCAGCTTATATAACGGTTACATAGCCAAATTATCCGTAAAATCTGGATACATTATTTAGATTATACCGCTTATTCAATTATCTGGACAAATTATCCGAGTATTTTTATGTTATTTTCGTAATTAAGATTATTTATCCAAATTATCCGACCTATATAATTACATTATACAATTAATGCGGTAATTTAAATTCGTTGTTACAATTTTTCGGATAATTATCTAAGATAACACAGTAATTTATGGACGTTGTCCAATTTATCCGCGTAATTTAAATATATCATTCAAGGCGTCCAGATGACCAGGATAAATTAACTACAGTATACGGATGATATTGACACATTATCCATGTTAGCCATACAATTATAATAAATTTTCAAAGTCATACGGATAACTTACATACATTTAATTTATGTGGATAAGATATTTAGATATATTATTCAAATCATAAAAATATTCTGAATAGATTATCTACGTTATCCGGATAATTGTGATATATTATCCAAGTTATTCAAATAATCTGAATACTTAATTTACGTTATTTGGACAATTTGTATCCATTATTGAAACTATTGGAGTACTTAAGATGCATTCGATATATGTAAAAAGTCATAAGGATAATTTAGATCATTTTAATTTATCCGGATATTAAATATCCAAGTCATTCAGATAATCTGCATACATTATCTACGTTATTCGGGAAAATAAGATACATTATCCCTCCTCCAACCAATTAAGTTGGATATTTTATCTACGTTATCCGGATAATAAAGATATAGTATACATGTCCTTCTAATAATCTAGATATCTTATCTACGTTATCCGGATAAATTGTACGCATGATTGCATTTTTTCGGATACTTTAAATACATTAGATGCGTTTAAAAAAGGCATACGGATAATTTAGATGTTCTTAATTTATACGGATAATTTAGATGTATTATCCAAGATATTTAGATTATCCGCATATATTATTATTACTTTGTTCGGATAAATTAGATATATTATCCAAGTCATCCAATTAAGTTGGATATTTTATCTACGTTATCCGGATAATAAAGATATATTATACAGGTCATCCTAATAATCTAGAGATTTGAGCTACGTTATCCGGATAAATTGTATGCATGATTGAATTTATTCGGGTACTTTTAATGCATTAGATAGGTTTAAAACAGGCATACGGATAATTTAGATACTCTTAAGTTATCCGTATAATTTAGATTTATTATCCAATATATTCAAATAATCTACATATATTTTAATTACGTTATTCGGATAAATTCAATATATTATACAAGTAATTCAGATAGTCTACATATACTATCTACGTTATCCGGATACTTTAGATAAATTGTCCAAGTCATCCAATTAATGTGGGCACTTCATTTACGTTA